>NC_088302.1:44552520-44869952 GCF_032854445.1 Liolophura sinensis | reverse complement strand
TAACCGTAGCTGTTTGTTGAAGAACATGGTACTTGCACTATTCATGAGAATGACTTTTTAAGCGCTAGGTAAACCCTTTGTGTGAGGAGTTCATGAATCTTCTCTTCACGCCACCCCCTGTCGAGCCACCCCCTGTCATGCCACCCCCTGTCAAGCCACCCTCCGTCATGACCCTCCCTTTACAACCCCCCTCCCTTCACTGGAGTGCAGGAATCATATTTTGACAAATTCATCTTTTTTATTCAAACACATTTCAGAAAAACATTCCTGATTTAGTTCAGAAGTGCTGAAAATGATAAAATTTGAACAGCTACTGAGACTACCACACTGCCCCTTTGCCCCATTTAATTTCTAGATTTATTTTTAGAAATGCTGAAGATGGTGAAATTGTGTTGTTTGCAAGAGTATCCTCCCTTTGTTTAGCATTTATACTTGTAGAAGTAGTTCCCCTTGTGCTGAAGAACACGCAATGGAATGTGCACAACTACCATTTAATAGGGTTGGAATACCACTTGGAGTATGCAGGCTTTATTGTGGCAGTTTTATGGGTGACCTACTGGTGCTGTAATAAAAAGTCTGACGTAAACAACCTTCTCTCTGGTGCGTAGACACACGCAGAAGCTATGTGTTAATGTAAAAACTGCTGACATCTGACTGCACTTACTATTGTCTGTGTACTAATGTAAACAGATGCCTGAGCCTTGTTTCTAAGCCATATGGATGTCACTTGTTGTCAAAACTGTTGTTTTGCTCTCTACTCGTGCCGTAAGATTTCCTCATCTAAAGTGAAGGGGTTACAGTACAGCAGTTCAGGGTACATGGAAATTCTGACAAACTAATTTATTTTCCAACAAACTGAGGAAACACCAATTTTATTTTGTGTTCTTTAATAAAAAATCTTTATTTTGCCTGATGATTGTTTTTTTAGGACTTTCCTGTTTATCAAGGCTTTGCTATCAAAAATAGGACCAATGGCTGGGACAGACCACATTTCCCACAAATCAGATGATTTTTCAGTTTTATTTTTTGTGACGTATTTTTTTCATTCTGCTAGTACAGCCTAAGTTTGGGATAAGGCATCTACAGGTGGAAATCTTCTCTTTAACTTCATTTATTGGAAAGTTTAATATTGATATTTGAAAAAGCTTTTGAGCAGTAGAGCCAACTTTTTTAATATTTAAAGGGGAAGATTATCATTAGATTTCTAACTGTTAAAAACACATACTGGCACTTTATAGTTAATTGTATTGCATGTAAGAACTTTCCCCAACTAATTTTAATCTCTCTCTAAAAGAAGAATAAGCCATCAGCTTCAATTTAGGGAATTTCAATCTTGGCCAAGTAGCCTGCAGTGGAGTTATTTTTGACTGGAGATGCAGTGAAAACCTTTTGTGAAGTCACAGTTAGGATGCCTTTGGTGTAGCATTGATGCCTGTGGTGTAGCGTTGATGTCTATGGTGTAGTGCCGATGCCTGTGGTGTAGCATCTATGCCTGTGGTGTAGCATCAACAACTTGAGACTAATCTGCATGATTGTTAGTGTGTTTGATCAAATATCTTCTGGGTCACTTCTTGGGTGCAGGGCTGAACTTCTTTTAAACACTAATTTTACCCATTTTGACTTCGAATTTAGTGATAAAACGTTTCACACCAATGCTTAAGATTCTTTTTTTTTGCGAAAACATTGTTTCATCTAGAATCTAGTAATAACATACACTGTTAATTGTAAAAAGTTGCTTAAATAATATTGACTTTGGAGTGCATCGTGTAATGCATCAAAGGTTTTTTTTGTTGGGATCTAGGCCTGCTGATAGTTGTACAGTTGTATCTGGGTTCGGACCCAGTCAAACATCCATATCAATTAGATAGAGCACTTGTTTGTGTTATTTATGGCCTGTCTTGAGCATTTCCTTATTAGATTACATTTACAGACTATCAAGAGGCCATTTGTGAAAATTGTTTAAGTTACTTAGTGGCAAAGTTAATGAAGTAAAGAAGATGCTAGATTTGAGTATAGTTTGTAGTAGACTTGGAAGGAAGGTGAGCTGTTGTGTGATTCTTAATGGATGAACTCCCTGAGCCCCTGCTGGAAGCAGTCCGCAGCGCCACTTGAGAAAACATAGACATCTAGTTTACAACTACACATGTAATGAAAAACATATTTCTGGTTAGAATTAAAGGGGAAAGAAAAGCAGAAGAAGAAGGGAACAGAGTAAACATTTAGTGTGTGGGTACAAGTGTGAATGTATCTGATATCCTGCCAATCCTGGCAGCATTAGCCTGCCCCCTGCCTGCCAGCCTGCTGCACACATGGGGGCAAGGCCTCTGTTTACACTGACTCCCCCACACAACATCCACCTTGTGCTATCTGCTTATTTTACCAACGTCTGGGAAGTATTAACTGTCAGCTTTTATGAAATGGAAACAAGCATAAATCAGTGAGGAAAGAATTTATTTAATCTGCAATTTGAGCTGGCCTGACAAATTGCAGGAGGTGAGGAATTTAGTGTGGAGGTAAATGAGGGATAGGGTGGGGTGAGGAGGTGGGGAGGGTTGATAACTTGAGGCAGTAAGGTTGTGGCTCCTAGGGGTTTAGACCCAGCGGTGTTGTTGTCCAGAATTCAGATTTCAGTTTTTAAGTGGCAAGCGGTCTAAAGGAGGACACGGGTGTCCTGTAGCAGCTTTAGAGTTGGAAGAGAAAGATCAGTAGCAGTGAATTGAAGGGGCGACATCACATCTTGAAGGCCTTGACTGTGTTTTACATAAATAAACTACTGGCAGTTTGCTGTTAGATGATCACTTTCAGATTGGCACAGTGACATTTAACCGAGTGCACCCAAAAAAAAAGAAAAGAAGAAAAATAACAACCTTGTCCTAGACTACGCTCAAACTCTCCTCAACAGAAAAAATACCTCTGAAGTTTTTAAGAGTGATATAGTTTTGCTTGGTGAATCAACAAGCTAGTCCTTGTACCCCTATCATAATTGTTAGTATCATGGCAGGTTTTTTTAGGGGGTGGGGGGGAGGAATGGTTGTTATCTGGTCTGTGTAATGCAGTCTGAAGAAGGCCTGCTATCTGCCTGTGTAAACAGCTCATTCTGACACATTACATCTGTACTGCATCCCAGCTGAAGTCATGGCTCCGACAGCTAACTGTACACCTCTGATGTAACGATGTGGGTGCGTAGGAACAACAAAGGGTATAAAGAGAGTCTGTTCTGAAAAACTATTCCATTTAGATAATTATTTGCAGTGGAATTTGTTATTTTAATAGGTTAGGATAGGGAAAGACTGTAATTTTAGAGTTTTATGCTGGAATATTAATAATAATGTTCAAAAAGACTGTTATTTATCCATATGTTACAAAGGGTTTTTTTTTCCCAAATTATTTTCGAAACATGTTATTTCCTATATTCAACGGCAATAGTATATGTTTTTATACACATGTTTCTGTTCTGTCCATCTCCATTTGTCAACAAAATTTGTTCAGATGTATCAGTGTTATAAATAGTTGAACATTGCACTTACTTGTACAGCGTAATGTACATGTACATACATTCTTCTCTAATGATTAATCGTCATCTTACAGTGTTAGAGTGAATGATTAATACTCAACACCACTGTGGCAGAATTACTGCCATATCGTGGCAACTTGATATCATGGCGACTTGATATCGTGGCGACTTGATATCAGATAATAGTATTACATGGATCTGATTTAAAACTGCTTACTGTTGTGGTGTTCTTACTAGTGTTTGGTTTCAGTATATATGTTAGCTACTGTAGAGATCTTTCAGATTGGGATGATTGGGTGTATTACCAGTGCTTTTGACTTATACTGCCATCTGTTACTGTCATCAGATATCTAAGTGAATCCTGAGTCTGTATGCCTCATTAAAAAAAAAAAAGTTTCAGTCTGCTTCAGGTTTTTGTAGCGAAATAGCCATCATTGAAATACAGGCTGTTATAACTGATGATGCTTCAGGTGGAAAGTACGATCAGCAGGTGTATAAGATGTTGATATATGCATATATATGTGTGTGTGTGTGTGTGGAATCAAGATACTGGCTCAAATGATGTGTTGCTTTTATGAAAAAGTTTGAGCCTGCTGAAGTGGTTGGGTTTTTAACCACATCCACTGGGAGAAACACTGTGACCTGAGTGAGGTGGCATTGGTTCAGATGCAGGTATTGCATGCAGCATTTTCTTTTTGAATAAACCCAGTTGTGTGTTGCTTACTGGTAGTGACAAGTCAGGTGTAAAGTTCATGAAAAACGACGTGCTGATTTATCAGTTGAAGTGGAATGACATCCCTCATATAAAGTGTGGGTGGTATAGTTAGATAAAGATACACTTTGTGTGCTACTGAGCCTATTTCTACAGGTGTTTTAGGTATCTGACAAATATACCGAACTGGCTGTACGCCAGTAGACAAAGAATCCCTTCCCTCCACCCCTCACCCACCCCTCACAAGGCACTTGACCCATGGCAGGCAGACCCGTACATTGCCTTGTAGATCAGCACTTGATCTTTGTGTGAGAGTTGCTTGATCTACCTGTATCTGTCGCTGGGATGTGGGCAGGTGCCTCTGATTGTCCTCAAGTCACATGAGAACAGTGTCAAGTGCCCACCACGGATAAACTAAAGGCCCTGAACTCTTCATAAATACAGATGGCTGCTATAATGCACCTGTAATTGAGTACTTACTGCTGATAGACTGTAATTCACCAATAATTGAGTTTTGAAATCTGGTATGTTGTAATCCATCAGACGTCCAGTTCTGACTGTTGGTGTACTGTAATTCTCCAGTATTTAGGCACAGACTGCTGGTGTACTGTAATTCTCCAGTATTTAGGCACAGACTGCTGGTGTACTGTAATTCTCCAGTATTTAGGCACAGACTGCTGGTATACTGTAATTCTCCAGTATTTAGGCACAGACTGCTGGTATACTGTAATTCTCCAGTATTTAGGCACAGACTGCTGGTATACTGTAATTCTCCAGTATTTAGGCACAGACTGCTGGTATACTGTAATTCTCCAGTATTTAGGCACAGACTGCTGGTATACTGTAATTCTCCAGTATTTAGGCACAGACTGCTGGTATACTGTAATTCACTCGTAACTGGGTTCTGATTGCATATATACTGTAATTCATCAGTGACTGAGTTCTGACTGCTGATGTACAGTAATTTATCAGTAATTGTGTGCTGACTGCGGATGCACTTTAATTCACTAGTTATTGGTTACCGACTGCTGATGGACTGTAATTCGCCAGTAATTGGGTTCTGACTGCTAGCATACTGTAATTCATGCATATTTTGGTAGTGTAATTGGGTTTTGACTGCTAGTATACTGTAATTCATGCATATTTTGGTAGTGTAATTGGGTTTTGACTGCTAGTATACTGTAATTCATGCATATTTTGGTAGTGTAATTGGGTTCTGACTGCTAGTATACTGTAATTCATGCATATTTTGGTAGTGTAATTGGGTTTTGACTGCTAGTATACTGTAATTCATGCATATTTTGGTAGTGTAATTGGGTTCTGACTGCTAGTATACTGTAATTCATGCATATTTTGGTAGTGTAATTGGGTTTTGACTGCTAGTATACTGTAATTCATGCATATTTTGGTAGTGTAATTGGGTTTTGACTGCTAGTATACTGTAATTCATGCATATTTTGGTAGTGTAATTGGGTTTTGACTGCTAGTATACTGTAATTCATGCATATTTTGGTAGTGTAATTGGGTTCTGACTGCTAGTATACTGTAATTCATGCATATTTTGGTAGTGTAATTGGGTTTTGACTGCTAGTATACTGTAATTCATGCATATTTTGGTAGTGTAATTGGGTTCTGACTGCTAGTATACTGTAATTCATGCATATTTTGGTAGTGTAATTGGGTTTTGACTGCTAGTATACTGTAATTCATTAGTAATTGGATAAGGGCTACTTGTGTCCTGTAAGTCATGTGTAATAGGAAGTTTTGGCTACTTCTGTTCTAAAATTTGATTCCTTTCTGTTTTTTTTAAACAATATCCATATGGGGTAAGTCGAATCATACTTTATGCTATTCTTTGTATTTTCATTAAGAGTATTATATTGCTTTTTCTAGGTTGAAATATTGAGAGTGAATTGCAAAGGTGTATCAATTATTAGTTTTAAACTTGGTATTATCTCCCCAGAATCCATGGGAAATGACAGATTAAATTTTTCCATTATATGATGGTATAATGTTTGTCTTCTTTGTCAGCTATCATTTGTAACGGTTCATCTTGACAGTCTACAAGATATAATATTCATTGCATGCCTTTTAGCACTCTGAAGAATTACCAGATTTCATACCAGGGTATGCAGATGTTTCAATGAACTCAGCATTGAGTGAGCATCTTTGTAGGGTCATTTCTACAAAGTGTTTGTAGGGTCATATCTAAAAGTGTTTGTAGGGTCATATCTACAAAGTGTTTGTAGGGTCACATCTACAAAGTGTTTGTAGGGTCATTTCTACAAAGTGTTTGTAGGGTCATATCTAAAAGTGTTTGTAGGGTCATATCTACAAACTGTATGTAGGGTCATATCTACAAACTGTATGTGGGGTCATATCTACAAAGTGTCTGTAGGGTCATATCTTCAAAGTGTCTGTAGGGTCATATCTACAAAGTGTTTGTAGGGTCACATCTACAAAATGTTTGTAGAGTCATATCTACAAAGTGTTTGCATGGTCATATCTGCTAACTGTAACAATCAGTTATACATCGTCTCATCACAGGTGTTATTATTACAGGTGTAGCTGACCTGTTGTCAGCCACAAACTTTACCTTGTGTTCTTTGAACTGTGAGGCACAGCATGATAACTACAGAAAGTCCTTAAAGCAGTTCAGATGTGATAAAAGGTAGAGTTGTTGGTGTTTTATTGCCACTCTGGCAGGCTTTGTTTACCATGATCTTACTGGCACTTTTCCCACTGAAGTATCTCGCTCAAGGTGTGTCTACAGCTCATAAAGCTGTCCATTTGCAGCAGATTTTATGAGGTCTCAGCCATGTAACTTGTTAAGTGCACCTCAATCAGTTATTTATTGATTTCCCCCCTCAGGTAGTTGAACGACACATAGCTCATACCAGCATACTGAGAAATATGATAAGAACTTGTAAGAAGTTACAGTTTTAATGACACTTTGTTGTTTTCTTGATCCAGGTGAGGATTTTTCAGAAATCCCTGTCTATCTGATTTTATCTCTTTAAATAGCCTGGCAGCGTTTGTATGTTTCCTTGAAGGTCAGCAGTTTTCATGAATACTTCTTTAGCTTGCATAATACCCTCTGTCAGCTGAGATTGTCACAAGTGCTGTTGTTTTGGGTTGGTTTTTTTTCTTCTTTTTTTGCCTTAAGTAAGCTAAAATTTATGTATTTATGTAAAAACGTATTTTTATGTTTACCTCTTTCTGCCCAATTTTGCATGTAAAAATTTCCCTTCTGTTTTGGACCTTTAATATCAGTCATATAAGTATGATGTGAACCCAAGTGTTTGTGTGTTTATTTTCTCTTATGGAAGAAGTTCTTTTGAAGTTACAAGTAACTGTTGAATATCTACTCATGCACATAAGCAAACTATTAAATATTACACACAGCGTTTGGGAGGAAGATAAGTTTGTCGCACCACTGACGTCTAAATTGAAATTCAAACATTTGACAGTATTTCATTTAGTCTAAAAGGGTATAATTGGTCATTTAGCTGTGGGTAGCTTTTCTCTCGACTTTCACTTGTTATTCGCATTGTTGTTGTGGTTCTTTTTTCTTCTTTTCTTTTTCCAAATAAATTGATGAAGGATATTACTGTACATATTTCTGCACTGGTGACAGGTTAGCATGTACATGTCTATGGGTGTTGATTTTTAGCACAGTTTAACCATGTATGTATACATACATTGAGGGAATGCCATATCCATGTTTATTATACTCTTTCTGACTTTTCAGTTGGTGAAGATAAACTTTACTCACTCACTGAAAGCTTTGGGTAGTGCACTTTATGAACATTATGTTGGAAGAGATTAAAATTGGTAAGAGTTTAAGAGATGTTGTAGTTCCAAGGGATTCAATGTGTACTGAACTACCGGAAATAAGCGCTGGTCAAGTGGACAATGTTTGACTTCCTTCTGGCGGTACACCCCCTTAGGGACATGTCAACTACTTACAGATTGGGCATAGTTGTGTGTTCAATCAACAAGTCCCCTTGGCGGGAGATAAACGCCTCCTTGAGGGAGACAGGTAAGGGTGTAGATGACCATCCATATGTCAGTGGTGATGTTTACCTGCCTGGTAATAGTGTGTCCTCCCCTACTTTACCTCTCCCCACCCTCTCCCTTCCACCTTCTCAGGGAGACCAAATAGGACTTGCCTTAGCACATTAGGAATGCTACCAGATGCATTAATGGGGAGTTGGTTGGGGGAGGTGGGGGGTAGGAAAGCCCTCCAGTCAAGTGCTACAGGGACAGGGTCCAGCTCATCTACTTCACTCCAAGCTTATCTGGTGATAAAGATAGACTGGTTAGTGGTGTTTGATCTATACTCTGTGTATCAACTGTGTCAGATAACATCTGTGCCCTGTTATGCAGGACTTTATTAAATGCTGAAATCATCCGACAGTTTTGTTAGTCTGCCTGATTAAGTTAATTATCACCCTGATAAATATTCATGAGTTTATACATTACACTAGTAAAGGCAAAGATAGATGGGTACTTGTTCAAGCAGAATGCAGGCAGTACTGATCATTACTACGTGGGCCTGATATATTATCGTTATTTGTATCTCTTGATTATAAGATTAAAATAGTTGTATGAATAATAAGATACAACTGAATCATGTTTGCTGGAGGAAGATGAAAGAACAAGATTTTAATTGTGACCCCTTGTGTTTATGAGCTGACGTCAAAACCAAATATTTATTATGTTGTTATGATGTTGACACATATGCCTGTGTTCTGGAGCAGAAAGAGAGTCCAAGTAGCAATACATCTGTTGACATGTTCAATAACAAAACATGATTCAACCATGTCAGAAATGTTGTGAGCTTTGCAAGTCATTTTTATGCAAACCTGAACTCTTTTTTTTTTTATTAATGTTTTTGGTGGCTTTATTGTCCACTGCAGACAGGAGTGACTTTCTCTGTGTGATATAGTATTGACCTAACACAAACAATGGCCTTGCTTCTTACAAAGGCCTACTAAGTCTTGGTCCAAGCCTATCACATGTCATCTGAACTGAAGCCTCATGGTTTACATTACCCCAATGCTTTCCGCCTGTGTCCCCTCAAACTTGTTCAACACAGACCAGCTGCTGATACATTCAACCAGAGAATCTGCCCTGGTCTTCAGCCAATATTGGCTCAGAGGTGTCAGCCAGGTAATTTTATTCCTGCTCATGCCTGGCGTTTAAGAGGCCCTGGAATGGAGGGTTAGAATTGGTCTTTGTGTTCAGTCAGGCCGGTGTACAGAGGGCCATTATGCGGGGTATTTAGGCTGGCTATAAGTAAAGCAGGCAGTATCCTGAGTCAGTGGTGCTTACCCCGTGTCAATATTGCCCAGGTAGGGTTGAGGACTAACAGCTCACACACTGGGCCTCAGCACTGAGGGGCACAGACCCTAGGCTGTCAACAACACTCACATACTATTGGGTCGCTATAATGACTCCATAAATATGTACTGTGTAATTAGCAACCCAAGCCTTCGGCCTCAGGGCTGGTGTTTGTCCACGCAAATATTTGGTTTTCCAATATTTGCTTACCACCTCCAAATACTTTACAATTTACAGGGCTGCAATCCACTGAACTGAACTGACTTGACAAGCCAAAGGAGCGAGCGGGCAAACTGGGTAAATCCCACCTCAATGGATCAAGTGTTACACTAACTTTTTAAGCCAATGGTGTCCCTTAGTGTCATATCCGGGCTGACTTTTGTTTCCCCAACAGATAGCTTTGACCAATCAGCTGCCAGTGAACAGGTGGGCTGGGTTAAGGAGAGACCAGAACTCCGCCCCTCTTCACGCACAACAGCGGCGCTCCACCACTCCTCTGTTTACTCAGGGCAGAAGCAAATCCCCACATAGGCATTCAGGGTGGATGATGAAAAGTTGACAAAGCTCTTAAGTTTGTGAAGGTTTAATCACTGTCGGAACTCCTCACAGAAGGTGTGAACTGTTCAGCAGGCAGTGTGTCTGGCTAGCACCCCTCTCCCTCATCTATTTGCCTTTCCTACTGGTCCTATCTTATAGGTGTGGTCACCATAGACTGGTTACTGGTTGACCCATGCAGCTTCTCCCAGGGCCCAGTCAGATGTTCAAAACAATTTGTTTTTACCTACGACTAAGCACATCTATTTGCCAGTCATTCTGTCTTTCGGTTAGTCAGTTGTTCCAATTTTTTATGTCTTTTAACACAAACCATTCACTTATACAGGGCCTGAGTGCAAGACGACATAAAACCCTTCAGGGAGATGTTGCAGCTATTATGAATTTTATTTTTTGAAACGCCTGTCTTCAAACCACTTGTGTTATTTATAAAATAGTAACAAATGCCAGAAATGTTTGCAAGGTATATATGTCTGTGACCTCTTGTCCAGTAATGAATGTTGAACACTGCTGACAACTACACATCAGTCAGTTTATCATGCTTAACAGTGACAGTCATATATTGTCTGTTTTGTATTCAACTGATAATAAATCTTACTAAGCTGTAAATACAGCTGTTTGTAATACCATAGGACTCTATAGATGACATTAAGATTATCTCCACACATTGAAAATGCCTGACAGTGCTTCCTGATTCTCTATTTAAGGAAATACATCCTTCACACTCTCGTCAGTGTTTACTCTGCTGCAGTGAGCAAGAGGTTCAAGCGATAATTAAGAGATCTGGGTGCAATCGCGAGTTAAATCAATTTGCCATGTGTATTGCCATCAGCATAATGTTTCAGTGAGGCAGCGCTGTAAATACACTGACACTGGGACCATCATACCACAAGGAGACAGGCTTCATGTGACCAAAACAACTGGATGTTCCCAAGGAAGCCAACAAACACATGGTTTATGTGGAAGATAGATTTTGAAAAGCTACATTATTGTACATCAATGATGAGAATCATTCAGGTCAAGGGTATGATAAATTTAAAACAATATGACTGTGAACAGATGATGTCATCTGCAGGTAGTCTGTTTGCACCTGCGACAGTTAGTTTTAAAGATTTCAACAAGCGTTGTTGAAGAAACATATTGTTTTTGAATGACCTTGATGTGTTTTTGATGATCATTACAGGGCCTTTTTCCGTCAACACCTTGAAAACACAATATATTTTGCAAGTTTGTTTTTGCATTTTGTATGAAACAGCTGGGATATTCTGATTACCAAATAATACATCGGTTGATTCTTCTAAACTTATTTAGTATCATTACATGTATTTGTCAGTACCTTATAAACCTGTGTTCAGGTGAGCATGTAATGATGTGTGTTTCAAGTAAAAATTACTGTCATGTATGAAACCTTCCAGTCATTGATTTTAACATGTCTCTCAATACCCGACAGCCTACACATTTCCACATTCTTTGTAAACTGTATATTTATTTTCTCCGAGTCAAATAGAAGCATTTGAAAAAGCTGACTGTATTGAATGTGGGTCAGATTGAGTGCTGTTTGTGTATTCAGCCATCATTTTTATTCCGTCTGGAAGTTGTGGATAACCTGTTGAGACTGTTCAAAACGTATACTGAATCTAAGCGAGTGAACACCTACTTAGGGTTTCCTTGTAAAACCCATGAAGATGAAGAAAACTAATGAAGATGAAGAAAACCATTTTATTTGATGGTCATGAATGTGATAATAGATAGCTTGTGCTGGCTGAACACTTGGGAATACAGTGCTTGAGACCATGTGGTTTTGACCAGTAAGGTCACATGGATAAGCCAGCCACTGCTAAACCAGGTCTGTGGGTTTTTGCTGGCTTACACCAGTAAAGCGTTGATCTTGCGTCAGCCATTTGGCCCCTGGCCTATACAGCCTGTTTGTGGATTAGCAGTATGTCTGACAGGTAGTATACATTACAGTGTGTGAAGTGGAGAGTTAGGTCAGATTAGAACATCCAAGGTAATCCTGTATTTAGAAACCTAATAAAGCAAGCCCTGGCGAGTACATTATGTAAACATGAAACGGTTTGTAGTTCGTGGAATTGCTAATATCACAGCTCAATGCAGCTGGGTTCAGCTGTCGTGCAGTTTGTTTGCTCTCCAAGTTTGTGTTGATTATTGTAAAACATAAGCTGGTGCATGCCTGTCACTGAATGCTGTGTATATCAGCTGCCATATTGAGGCTGTATTCAATGTTATCACTGGTATCAGACTGTTTGATGAGTTGATATTGGCATAGCCATCAGTTGTGTGTGTCATCTGTGTGCAAACTCTGAATTCTCAGCAATTTCCAATATACCTGTACTGGTAGGAAAATTAAAATGCACTTTGTGCAATAAAATAATAACATTTTGAGGATATTTTTCCATTATCTGAGCTGCGTAACAGATCCTAACTTCAGGTTCTTTGTACCTATCAGGGCAAACCAGTTTGAACAGCTTCTTTTGAATCATATAATTTAGAATGCTTTGGAACATATACTAATCAGAGAAATCCAAAATTTTAAGCAGTCAAGTTTTTTTTTTCTGATGTTTTAAAACAGCATACTATGCTAGCTGGGTTTTATCAACCATGCAATCAACACAGAGAAAGTGAAGGCAAATGGTTTTGCATTTAAGCTGTCTATACAAGGAGGCCATCTGCGTGTCTGGTCGTTCTGTAACTGTTTACAATCTGTGTATGCTGTAACACGATCAGATTTTTGTTGTATTTTTGTCATTGCTTCAACCATATGTGGTAATTCTTTCACATCATGGCTATTTAATTAATTGGTGTTTGTGCCATACTCAAGAATATTTCACATAAACGATGATGGTCAGCATCATAGTGGAAGGAAACCGAGCAGTGCGCTGGTCAAACCCACAACCACCTGCAGGTTATGGCAGACCTTCCCACGTATGGCCTGAGGGGCCTCCGTAATGACCCAGGAGTCTCTCACCAATGCGGTCGCTGTGAGTTCAAGCCCATCTCATGCTGGCTTCCTCTCTGGCTGTAAGTGGGAAGGTCTGTCAGCAACCTGCGGATGGTCCTCTGGGCTCTGTCCGGTTTTCACCCACCATGATGCTGGTCGCCGTGGTATAAGTGAAATATTCTTGAGTACGGCATAAAACACCAATCAAATAAATAAATAAATAAACATATGGCCCGAGAAGAAGCCAGCATAAGCTGGATTTGAACTCATAGGGACAGCATTGGTGAGAGGCTCTTGGATCATTCTGCCATGCTAGCATGTTAACCACCTCGGCCATGGAGAAACTGTAGGCTGTAAATACATCCAGTCATTGTTGTAGATGCTTTAAGTCATTGTAAACTGTAAATTTGTGCATGAAGGTTATATCTGTGTTGCAATTCATGTAGTTTGTGAAATGCTGGTGAAGGAATGATTTAAGAAAATGGGTATGTTATGATACTTCTTGGCACCATTTAATGTATTTGATAGACATACTCTGTTTAAAGTGAATGGGTCAGTGCTTGGGGTTTAACATCGTACTTAACAATTTTTCAGTCATATGAGGACTAAGGAGTCCTTAGACAGAGTGAATGTAATGTGCCTCCTTGTTGCCCGAGCCATTATACTGATACAGGTCAACCAGTCATTGCACTATCCCCTTCATGCTGAAGGCCAAGCAAGGTCTTAGGTGTGGATTGACCCAAGATTGACCCTGGATCTACTGCCTGCTGAAGCAGATGCTCTACCAACTATGCTATCAGGCCCACAATATGTTTAGATAGCTCGTACCTCTTGTTCATGTACTTCAGCTAGAGTGATTAGTTTATAATGTATACATACCCTGACATGTGTTTAGGCGTAAAATTTTGCGAAATGTTAAGTTCATGATCATGTTAAGTTCATGATCGTTGACAGTTTGTTTTGTAACTGACCAGTCCAGAGGTTCTTGGGTATATCTATTTTGATGTTGTCTTTCCTGGCTGTCCTAATCAAATGTATTGCATCCTCCCCCCTGTACATTTACCCCCCTCCCCCCCCCCCCCCCCACGATACCCCCCTCCCCCAGATATTTTCTTCCCTGATATTTTCCCCTCTGGACATTTTGCCCTCCTTCACATTTTCCTCTCCCTATATATCTACATATATATATGATCCGTGGAAATTATAAATATGATCTTCTAAGTGAAGTGTCTTGTAATGAATAGCCCAGGGGGTCAAAATAAACATTTTTTTTTACATGTTCACATAATTCAGGTATTTGTCTTCATATGATGAAGATTTCAAGGCCTATGTAGTCTATCAGGAGGTCAAAACAGTTGTTTTTTTTATTTTTATATATTCACAAAATTCAGGTAGCGTTGCTGGTTTAACCTTCAGAGACAATAATCTTTTGCCTGTTGTTGCAAATAATAAAACATCTATTTATCATGAATAAGCTTTCCGTATATTTTCTCTCCTGTCCTATTCCCATATCAGGCCTACGTTGTATCGACTGATTTTCTTACAAAGTGTTGATTTAATTGAACTGAACACCACATGTGGAAAAAACTGCCGCAAATTTGCCAAAACTTTCCAGTTTGTAAATGTTTTAAATGTTTTAATGATTAAGACCCACTCTGACTATGGATAATGGAGGACAGACCACAGAAGATTTTATCAGATATATTCACATAGAGAGAGGGGAAAATGTCCAGAAGGAGAAAATGTCCAGAGGGGGAAAATGTGTGGGAGGAAAATGTTGGGGGGGGGGTCTGTACCCTGTTCTAATTATTATACCTGAAGTGGGTGAGGCCAATTACAGGTGGGGTTATGCACTGTGAGGTGGTTTGATTATCCCGTATGCAGAGCAGGCTGCTCACCTGTATTAGCTATTGAATAGGTGATAATCTGGCTTCAGGCATGAGTGACACATGCAGGTGAGCTGGCACGAGTCGGTCTCCAAATCAATATCAATCCCGCCGATTCTGAATATTCATGGTTTAGTTTACCTGACAACACAGCTTAGGCTTCTAGCATCTAGCCCTTGTTTATTTTCCCATAAATTGCTAAGCTACGTATAAAATACTAGAAGTTATCATATGTTTTGAGGATTGAGGCTGTCCCAGTGGGTAGAAAAAGGCTTCATTAAATGAATCCTTCCAGAGAAATTTAGATAACGCTTTTGTCATTAGCAGCAAATCATTTTCGTTCTGTTTATTTCATGTGATGAAGTGAAGGGATATGTATATTTTCAGGAAAATTGTATGCTTAAAGCCTGCTGCTTACAGCTGACAGACTTTAGCATTTCCCATACTGCCATCCTGAATTATCTCCCTTCTTTCATCATAAGGAATGAGTGACCACAGTCCTGAAATCACTGATTTACCATATTTTGTTTGAAGACTTTGTGACATGTAGAGAAAGGTGAAAATGACCATTTTGTAAATAGTAAAGTTTTTCCAAAGAGTAGTGCTAGAGGCTCTCTTTTGAGACTCCCTTCTTGTCTCCCTTTCATCATAAGGAATGAATGACCACAGTCCTGAAAACACTGATTTACCATATTTTGTTTGAAGACTTTGTGACATGTAGAGAAAGGTGAAAATGACCATTTTGTAAATAGTAAAGTTTTTCCAAAGAGTAGTGCTAGAGGTTCTCTTTTGAGACTCCCTTCTTGTCTCCCTTTCATCATAAGGAATGAATGACCACAGTCCTGAAAACACTGATTTACCATATTTTGTTTGAAGACTTTGTGACATGTAGAGAAAGGTGAAAATGACTATTTTGTAAATAGTAAAGTTTTTCCAAAGAGTAGTGCTAGAGGCTCTCTTTTGAGACTCCCTTCTTGTCTCCCTTTCATCATAAGGAATGAATGACCACAGTCCTGAAATCACTGATTTACCATATTTTGTTTGAAGACTTTGTGACATGTAGAGAAAGGTGAAAATGACCATTTTGTAAATAGTAAAGTTTTTCCAAAGAGTAGTGCTAGAGGCTCTCTTTTGAGACTCCCTTCTTGTCTCCCTTTCATCATAAGGAATGAATGACCACAGTCCTGAAAACACTGATTTACCATATTTTGTTTGAAGACTTTGTGACATGTAGAGAAAGGTGAAAATGACCATTTTGTAAATAGTAAAGTTTTTCCAAAGAGTAGTGCTAGAGGTTCTCTTTTGAGACTCCCTTCTTGTCTCCCTTTCATCATAAGGAATGAATGACCACAGTCCTGAAAACACTGATTTACCATATTTTGTTTGAAGACTTTGTGACATGTAGAGAAAGGTGAAAATGACTATTTTGTAAATAGTAAAGTTTTTCCAAAGAGTAGTGCTAGAGGCTCTCTTTTGAGACTCCCTTCTTGTCTCCCTTTCATCATAAGGAATGAATGACCACAGTCCTGAAAACACTGATTTACCATATTTTGTTTGAAGACTTTGTGACATGTAGAGAAAGGTGAAAATGACCATTTTGTAAATAGTAAAGTTTTTCCAAAGAGTAGTGCTAGAGGCTCTCTTTTGAGACTCCCTTCTTGTCTCCCTTTCATCATAAGGAATGAATGACCACAGTCCTGAAAACACTGATTTACCATATTTTGTTTGAAGACTTTGTGACATGTAGAGAAAGGTGAAAATGACCATTTTGTAAATAGTAAAGTTTTTCCAAAGAGTAGTGCTAGAGGTTCTCTTTTGAGACTCCCTTCTTGTCTCCCTTTCATCATAAGGAATGAATGACCACAGTCCTGAAAACACTGATTTACCATATTTTGTTTGAAGACTTTGTGACATGTAGAAAAAGGTGAAAATGACTATTTTGTAAATAGTAAAGTTTTTCCAAAGAGTAGTGCTAGAGGCTCTCTTTTGAGACTCCCTTCTTGTCTCCCTTTCATCATAAGGAATGAATGACCACAATCCTGAAAACACTGATTTACCATATTTTGTTTGAAGACTTTGTGACATGTAGAGAAAGGTGAAAATGACTATTTTGTAAATAGTAAAGTTTTTCCAAAGAGTAGTGCTAGAGGCTCTCTTTTGAGACTCCCTTCTTGTCTTCCTTCTTCATCATAAGGAATGAATGACCACAGTCCTGAAAACACTGATTTACCATATTTTGTTTGAAGACTTTGTGACATGTAGAGAAAGGTGAAAATGACTATTTTGTAAATAGTAAAGTTTTTCCAAAGAGTAGTGCTAGAGGCTCTCTTTTGAGACTCCCTTCTTGTCTCCCTTTCATCATAAGGAATGAGTGACCACAGTCCTGAAAACACTGATTTACCATATTTTGTTTGAAGACTTTGTGACATGTAGAAAAAGGTGAAAATGACTATTTTGTAAATAGTAGTTTTTCCAAAGAGTAGTGCTAGAGGCCCTCTTTTGAGACTTTGTCAAGTTTCCTATCGTATGGCTTGTCCATTATGTTGGCCTCCGTGGTGGAAGGGCATGTTGGGATGTTATAGATATGTAGACTTGTTATAGATATGTAAACTCATTATAGATATGTAAACTCGTTATAGATATGTAAACTGTTCTTGTTCGTTCTCAAAAGTTACATCATCACAGACTGCGTTGTCTGGGTAACCTACTGATAATAGAATGTTTACCCCCGTCTTCAAAGCGATAAGTTAACACTTACTTTTGGTTATAAATTACAAGTTCATTCCACCAAAAGATTTTTTCCCCCACAGAGCAAAGAAGAAGAATTAAAAAAGAGGAGAAAAAACAAGATTAAGTTGTAAAGACATTGTGAGAATTATCAGCTGGTTGTTAGGTTCGACAAGCTGTAGTAGGAGATACATTCTTAGAGTATGTCGAGGTTAAAAAGGTCATCGCTGTTAAGCTCCATTTTCTCTCCTATGTTTTTTCCCTTAGTCTTACTCGTCCTATCATCACTGGCCTGTTTCATCCAGTCTTCAGTTGCTGACATGAGCAGCGAGTTGAGCCAAGTTGTTAAACTGTACACCAGGGCTATTATATTCTTTGTGTAAATAACTGTGGCACATTCTCCGCCAATTAGAGATGCAAGGGGTGAGGGAGTAGTGAGAGGGGTTGAGCCAGGTACTCCACTATACACATCTATGTGGCTCTAGGGAAGGCTATCAGGTGTCAGCCTCTCAGTCTCTTATGAATAGTTTGCTCAGCATCAGAGTAATTATGATGGATGTGTAGTTTGTGGAGATGTGACTACTAACTCAGACATCCATGGCATCCTCACAGGACTTGCCCAGCCGCATTTCTTGCCTCTGTAGAAAGAATTTCTTTGCCCAGCTTCCATCACTCTTCATCTGCCAATTATGAGGTCTTGGCTTTCCATTTTCTCAGCTGTGGTCTGTTTGTATCTACAGCTCAGTTATCAGTATACACATGTCCTCTTGCCTGCCCCCTCCCCAGGCTCCTGCACTAAGTGTTGTTGTTGTTACCAGGCTAAGGTTTCCCTCTTGGCCACACATGCTGCTTGGGCCCAGAGACCTTCTCAGGGTTGGGTTCCTTGTAGCTCACCACCAGGCTAGGGAACTAATGGCAGAAGGCTAACCATTATCTCAATGGACACATTCCACAGGGAGATTTTCCCTGTAGAGACTGGCCTTCATTGCTCTGGTTTGGTAAGGTTCTGGTTGACCTGATGAGTTCTCTCTACCTCTAAACAAGTTACTTATAAATTTGTTGGTACTTGTAGTTCCCTCCCCCCCCCCCCCCTCCACCACCACTCCCTCTGGGCCCTATAACTCCAATTGTAAAACAGGCTGTCAGTCTGGATTGGTTACAGCAGAAAGGCTGTGCGTGTTCATGGGGTTAGATGGCGTTACTTCCTTGATACCAGCCTTATCTAGTGGCTGAGAAGCAGTTGCCCCCAAGCAACCCTAAGGGTGTTCATCAACAGACTCCAGTTTGAGTTAGAGTGTCAGTTCCCAGTTGATCTGATTTTCCTCCTGTTGACTGCTGGCATAGTTCACACTAGCCATTTGTAGAGCTCTGATAGAGCCAGGCAGGAATGTAGCAGTCTGACACCCAGACAAGCCAGGGCTGATCTCCGCTGACAAATACTAGGCAAACTATCTCTACATTCTCCTGTAATCGGAGGAGCTCTGGGTCTGAGGAGGAAAAGGCTGATGGCTGCCACATGGTTGCCTGGGCATGGATTCAGGAGAGGCTAAGTGATTTGACTAGACCAGTGCTGTTGGCCTATTGCTGCACCATCTGCTCAGGTTATAACACTCACCTAAATATAAAGGGAACATCCTAGAAAAGTAGTGCCACATGGAACTGATTTGCCCCCCAGTTGCTGTGGCCAGGCTTATTGAAGAGACTGTTTGGATTGCAGTTTGATAACTCCAAGTGTTTTCACATGCTCTCCTCTAGATCTAGTCATGCACTTGAACTTTAGGAGGAAACTTTTTTGGAGTAAATTTCCCATGAGCCTTGGTTTTGATGTCATACACTTTCTTATAGAACAAGTGTTTTGGCTTATTCTAGAAAATTTCATAGTAACATTATAAGCTGATGCATGTTTTGGTAGGTATAATGACAAAGGAAAAAACAACAATGTTTATGAGATATCCGTGGGTCTGATGCCAGTCCCTAGGAGATCCCTGTCTAAGACCTAGTGTTATAATTTAAAGTAAATTGTTGTCACAGTTTCGTTGAAGATAGTGAGCCTGGCATGTTGAGGAGCTGTAGGGAGTGGGTATTTTTATCCTGTCCAAAGTAAATGCTCAGTAGATGCACAGTTTCAGGGCTAGGGTCTTGACTTGGGTGTCGTGTTTCTATCACAACATGAGCTTTGTTATTATACAATCAGCAGAGTGCCATTCACTCCACAGCAGCCCAGCCTGGCTCCTCCAGTCTGGAAAACATTAGAGCTTTTTCAGGGATGAAATTTCAGCTGTGTTGTGTTTCTATCTAAACCACATGAGTCCTTCTCCCTCCCTCCCCATCAGTTCATATGTTAGCCCTTCTCACTCCTTTAATTGGTTCCATCAACTGCCACATCTCGACCAATCAAAGAGAAGGGGCTGGATTATACTCGCTTGGGTAAACCAATAGATTGGCACTTTTCACTTGCTATCTTCAACTTTACCATCTCTAATGGCTTACAGCATCTCTTTTTGTAGTCATGATGATGCCAGTCATAAATGTGGAGTAATTTCTTGGGCCAATCTGCCATCATGCTTGCCTTCATTTCCCCATGTGTTTTTGCTGGCATGTTTCCTATGTATGGCGAAATGCCTGATGAAAGCTTGATGAAAATTTGCCAGAGTATTAGATAAAGTCATATTCAGGTGTCACTATACGTGGGAGCTGCGGGGAAAGATGTCATCCTGTAAACTGGCATAAGTTAATATCTAATATCACTTTAGGCCCAAAGTGTCTGAAACAGCAAAACAGAACCTTTGACTTTTGATTTTTTTATTCCAACCTGACTCACACACTATTGTCACATTTTTGTGTTGTTTTGTTTAGTTCGCCCCCCCCCCTCCCTTGCAGATAAGCATTGTTTGTATGTATGTGTTTTCTCTGTTTTCTCAGCTATGCACATTTCCCTGCTTTCCATTCATCACTCTGCCCAGCAAACATTTACTGTGGTGTTTTTTTTCCTTCTGATGTTTGTTTCTGAATGCTTTGCTTTGATGGAATAAACTTGTGGATGCAGAGTGTAATTCTTTGACATTTGCCCAAGTCTATTAATGCGAGGAGGCATTGAGGAGTTTGTGGGGTTTAATCCACAAATTGACACAGGGGAACTGACTAAACAAGGGGACTCCCTGCTCTGTCAACATATTGTTGACAGGTGAAATAGACGTCTAGGCAATTGTAAATTTGAGCTTGACACCCCCACAGTCAGCATGTGTGGGTGATGGCCAGCAGTTGAGTATGGAGGAGAAACACAAAGAGACAGAGAAAACAATCTTCCAGAGATCCTACCCTTACTGCCTCACATCTCAAGCGCTCATCAAACCTGGAAGTAAACAAGAAAAATAAATAAAACAAAGATAAAGGTAAATGCCAGTGTATGGACAGAGATCTTGAGGCAGTCTCCACATGGCTACTATTCACTGAAGTTTTTGCTTGAGAAGATCAGAACTTTTTTGTATGAGGACAAAAGCATATGGAAGGCCAAAATAATGATGGCTTCTTGGAGTCTTCCAGTCACTCACATACATAGCTTTATTTATACTAGATACAATCAGCCTTATGCACATACAGCAAATGACCTAAAGTTTCGCCCCCAAAAGTACATTTGTAAAGGTAAATTTATGTCTTAAAATATTACTTTTGGGGCTAAAATCAGACTTTTCTGGTAAGAATTCCCACCTTCCAAAAAACATCTCAAAACATCTTTCTTATTAAGATCTGTAGAACAATGGGATCCTTAGGTACAAGTGCATGTTTATGATGACATAACTCGGGTCTTCCTTTCTATTTTTTATGATTCAAATAAAGTACTATTTCAATAGCATGATGTAATTGATAATCCATTTAAAAAGTATAAATCTGGTTTGAGTAAAAATGTTGCTGATACACATCATCATTGTACTTTGGCATGGTAATGGTAAATGTTTGTCTGTGGAGATGTTAAGAAGTTTTAGAATATGCCGTATTGGCTTTGAATATAAACCTCAGAATCATGAAAAATGTTCAGAGCAGATATATTATATGTATGTTAACTAACACATATCCTATAATAAAGCATGGGCTTCTTGGCCGAGGGGGTAAGCATGCCAGCGCGGCGCAATCACCCAAGAACCCCCCACCAATGCGGTCGCTGTGAGATCAAGTCCAGCTCATGCTGGTTTCCTCCCACTATAATGTTGGCTGCCATCATATAAGTGAAATACTCTTGAGTACGGCATAAAACACCAATTAACTAAATAATATTGTAATGGATGTGTACATGTAACTATATAGGTGTACGTGTACACTCAATTCTTGAACCCCAGATGTACATTAAGATCTTTACCCTAACCCTGTGTTCTGTAGATGGTATCTGCCTGAGCTGGACTCGGCTGTCAGGTGAGTTAATAAAATGATCACCTGTACAGGGGGATGGAGTGATTAGCTCACCTAGGGCTAGACACAACCACCTGAGCAAAACTCGGTTTTCTTGTGGGCGCCTGTGGTTACGTGGACAAGATACCTGGCATTCCTGCCCCACAGCATCAGCTAACCTCACACAATAATCCCGCTTAACCTCAGAGCAGGAAACTACTGTTTCTTGAGAAATTTAGTTACATAGTTTTGTGTTTTATTAAGTTTTAACTCTAAATCAAGTTGAGTACTACATTTCAGTGACAAAGTGGCTGTGATTTGTGCATTCTTCTCCTGAATCCTTAGATATGTATAACAGCTAACCCCACTGTAAACAAACTGTTCCGTTGGCTTGAGGTCACATAGCAAAGAAAGGTGGACAGCAGGTCTCAGGATCACGAAGCGATCTTAGGCTAAAGTCAAAATTACAAATCACTTGAAAATTGTTGTTTCTTAGATTACAAGGTCAAAATATTGCTTCAAAATGCAAATTCTGGATAAGTTCTTGTACAACAAATTTCATCTGAAATAGCAGAAAAGAACATACCAATTTAAACAATTGAAGATTTGATTTAAGTTTAAGATGGCTACGTGATCTCAGGGCAAGGAGTTTTAATTCATCTGTTCCAAGCCAAGCGCAGTACCAGATAGATTACCAGAAACAACCTTGATTTCTAACTCTTCATAGTATGTCAATTTATATTAGTTTAATAGCAATTTATGGCATTTAGTGATTAATAGATGCTGGTGTTGTATCCACCGGTAGTAACAGATTATTAGGTAATTTTACCTCAAGACCACCTGTATGACCACACATTTCACCTGTAAATAATCAACATTTGATATGAAACTATTATCCATTACTCTTTCATTGTCTCAAGTGGTTTACTCCAGGTTTCAGTTTCAAACTCTTAAGGAAATGGGAAAGCATGACCCATATTGACCACACCCTTCTTGAGATGATTTACAGAGGTGAATATGTGAACCTGTATAGGAACTTGGTGTTGTGTGTATAATATTTGTTTGATGTTGATAGCATTCTTGATTTAACAGTTGACACCGCATACTATTGAATTCTACCTTGTGTTTTGTTCATGATTCAAGCTGAACAAAATTGATTGATTGATTTATTGATTTATTTATGCACCTGTTTATCATATGGCAGCATAACAGTTAACAAGGGCAGTAAGAAAGTCCCTGTACATATAAATTCTGGGTTGTTTTCGGTAGACTTCCATGAGGTGATCTGTCCAAGAAAAGTCATACTGAGCAGTGAGGCGGTGGTTGTATCATGTTAAACATGAGCAAATGTAATGCGAGAGCTAGACAGAGACCTTGTAAGCAGGTCCACATTTTCTCTTGGGAAATCAGATCGGCTGGACCTGAGTTTAAATGAAATCCCATCATCTGGCATATGTTGATGCATGCCTAATGAGTAATTCTCAGATGTACACTTACCTCACTTCTGCTCACCTGTGTGAGATGTGGGAGTGGATTACTGAGTGAGGTTACTAATTCCTAGGTGTACACTTACCTGATTTCTGCTCACATATATGAGATGCTAAAGGGAATTACTGAGTGAGGTTAGTAATTCCTAGGTGTACAATTTTGCCCACCTGTGTACACTTACCTGACTTCTGCTCATCTGTGTGATGTTTAGGCCGATGTTATTACTGGGTAAGGTTAGCGATTCCTTGGTGTACACTTACCTGACTTCTGCTCACCTGTATGAGATGTAGAGCAGAGTTTACTGAGTGGTTAGTAATTTCTAGGCGTACCCTTACCTCACTTCTGCTCACCAGTCTGAGATGTGGTGCATGATTAGTAAGGTTAGTAATTCCTGGGTATAGACTTATCTTACCTCAGCTCACCTGTGTGAGATGTGGTGCAGAATCACTGAGTCATGTTGCCTTAATTCCTCAACCTTTTTGCAAAAGAAGGAGCAATTTTGAGTGCAATTTATGCACGTTTTAAATTTGAATTTGGAGAAAAAAATACAATAACTGGATTGGCCAATTTCAGGCCTTTAAAAAAACTGTAGTTTTGTCAGTCAACACAGAATAATGCCTTCAGGATATGCTTGAATAAACACCTTGTAAACATGCAAAAAGGTGTACACTTATCTTACTTTTGCTCACCTGTGTGAAATGTTTTGCATTATTACTGGGTGAGGGTAGTACTTGCTAGGTGTACACTTACCTGACTTCTGCTCACCTGTGTTAAAATGAGGGAATGCATCAGTGCTAAGCTGTTGGCTCATAAGTGAGTGAGGGATTGATTGTAGTTAAACCATATGTGGGTTATTACAAATTAATTTTTCACCTTTCCTATAATACATGTACCTTACTGCTGAACATAAGCGTATACAATGAGCTTGTTAATTTGATATAATAAGCATCGTTATGCTGGTGGGGTGGGGAGGGTGGGTGGGGTGGGTAGGGTTGTAATGATATTTCACATCAGTTTTGTGGTTTACATCTGTGAGTGTACACTTCACTGTGTAGATGCCTTCCAGTGTGAACTGATGGAAAATACAGTAAAGACAAAAACATATTCCTGGTATTCATGCCAGAAAATCTGTAATACATACATAGTGTCAGTAAACAGCTGCATTTTAGCAGTAGGCACTTGACAGGTCCTTACATAAATCACTAAGCTCTTCATACTGCTGACCACAGCTATTGACTGACCTCTGATATTGACTCAGCACACTGGAATCTTTAATCTGGTTATGTCGTATTTTAAATGCAAATGTAAGCCATGTAAGCAGTTCTGGTTTAGAATTCAATTAATACTGGTGTATAATCAAGCAGGATGGCTGGGACCTGTGAACACTGCCAGAGTGATTAGTCAGGCTTCATTAGTGAGCTGACACACCTGTGCAAGGGAGGTGTTAATAACAGAGCTGAATCTACCTGGCCATGACCCCAGCTGCTGGGTGCAGAGCTATGAAACACAGGTATCACCCTTGTAATTGCTAATGATGATTGACGATGTGAGCCCAGTCTACATCTGCTGGGATCAAACGATATCGGATTGCCACAGACATGACTTTAGCTCCCTCAATAATATACCCCCTCCCTTCCCCTCAGTATCAACCCCTCCTCCACTCAGTCTACATCATTTCCCTGTTTCCCCTTCTCCTTGCCCTTCTGCTAGTGCCTGTCTTAACCCCCCCCCCCCCCCCCCCACTCCTCCCAATACTCTATTTCTTGTTATAGATATCTCCACTGCAAAGGAGACAGGGAAATCTTAAGCCCTGATGAAACCTGTGAGCTAGGGAATTCTGTTTGCTCTATAGTCCTGTATGGACTCAGTCAGATAAGCTATTTGGGAGTCAATGACAGGTCCAGAGAGCACTAAGCTGCCCTGGCATATCCCACACAGGAAATGGCAAGTTGAAAGAAAGCCTTGGAGGCCAGCTTCATAATGGTTCTTCTCAGTTTGTCTAGCAGAAATCTGTCTTTGAACAGGCTTCAGATCATCGCCTCTCACCACACCAGGCCATGTGTAAATGTGTACCAGAGAGAGACACTTGCAAGCCCCGCCCACCGTCTGGATCAAGGCAGCTCTTTTCCACCCACGTGGGGTTTAATGTATGCACACTGGGCGTGTCCCTCAGATTTGATGGACAGTTTTGATGGACAAGTATACTCACCATGCTATTCCAAGCTCTCAACAGGGTGTTGTTGTATGCATGACTCAGAGAGACCATAACTAATTCAGCCTGGAGCTTTGGACTGGCACTTACATATAAATGTCCTTATTACTGCCCTACTATGTTGTTCTGTGGTCTGAAAAATGGGCCAGGCTTTATTGAGGCAATTACAATAGGGACTTTTGTAGACTCTGAACCAATTGGCAAGGGCCTAATTGATGGAGTGCTGTAGATAGGAAATGTGCTCAGATGTGACCTATTCTACCTACTCTGCCATTATGGACTGCTTGAATGTGATCGCTCATGAAACAACACAGACTTTTGCTCCACAGTGTAATATATTCAGGGTTAAAGTGATGTGTTTGTGAGAAGGCAGAGCGTAGAGCAGGTATATGTGAGAGAGAGTGTGAGTTTTAGGGGACAGGTTACTGGGGGTGGGGTAGTTCTTGTAACAGAGCCAGGGCAGAGAAGCAATTAGTCACAGCATAACTTACCTTTGAGAGTCTCTCTCAAGTAGATCAAAGGTGTAGGATAAGGTGTAGCTGATAATCACAGCTTTATGTAGCACCCTGCTCACCTCACCTCTTGTGATGTCTGACAAAGCGGACGGCAAATCTGCCCTGCCAGAAAATGTGATCCGACAAAAAATTGCCAGCTTAGACGAGCGACTGATCATAAATCCTGCACACCTATCATTCGTCTGTCACATTGCACTAGACTAGTTTTAACCACAGTACAATTGTCATTTGTGACAGAGCCAGAGGTTTCTAACCATGCAAAATGGTCAGAAAAACTTTTTAAATTTGATTCTCATATACTTTGTCACATACATGTAGGTGTATTTTCTTGTGCTCAGAGCAAGCATTATCTTGTATTCACCTCAAACCATACTGATAAGAACACTAATTCTTCTTTCGTACTGAAGGACATTCCTGTATGCATTACACACACGTGTAGGTGCAATCTTGTAATTCTTATTTTCATAAGCTCAGAAATATTTCACTTTTACAAGGTGGTTTGTGGGTGAAAAATAAACTTTACCCTGGCTCTGTCCTCTAGGGGTCTTTGGTGGTAATAAAGTTGTGATCAATATACATGATACTGTGCTGGGTATCACCTATGGCTGCCTACGTCACCTTACATGAAGTTGTGTTAGATATCACTTAACAGTGCTTGTATGACTGCCTACGTCACCTTAAATGAAGTTGTGTTGGATATCACTTAACAGTGCTTGTATGGCTGTCTACGTCATCTAACATGAAGTTGTGTTAGATATCACTTAACAGTGCTTGTATGACTGCCTACGTCACCTTACATGAAGTTGTGTTGGATATCACTTAACAGTGCTTGTATGACTGCCTGCGTCACCTTACATGAAGTTGTGTTGGATATCACTTAACAGTGCTTGTATGACTGTCTACGTCATGTTACATGAAGTTGTGTTAGATATCACTTAACAGTGCTTGTATGGCTGTCTACGTCATCTTACATGAAGTTGTGTTAGATATCACTTGACAGTGGTCATATGGCTCTCTACGTCATCTTATATGAAGTTGTATAAGATATCACTTAACAATGCTCATATGGCTGTCTACATCATCTAATAGGAAGTTGTGTTAGATATCACTTGACAATGGTCATATGGCTCTCTACGTCATCTTACATGAAGTTGTATTAGATATCACTTAACAATGCTTGTATGGCTGTCTACACATCATCTAACAGGAAGTTGTGTTAGATATCCCTTGACAATGGTCATATGGCTCTCTACGTCATCTTACATGAAGTTGTATTAGATATCACTTAACAATGCTTGTATGGCTGTCTACACATCATCTAACAGAAAGTTGTGTTAGATATCCCTTGACAATGGTCGTATGGCTGTCTACCAGTATGAAACGTTTGCATGTACTTTCACTCTTTGTACAAGTGAAAATTTGTGCAAAAGACTTGGGAAAGTTCATCATTAACTTGCCAATGGCGGGTGCCTTTAATTCTCTGGGCGCTTCTGGTTTCCTTGATCGATAAAACTGACTGTAGTCATCTCCGAGAATTAACCTAGTGAGGTAAATAGTTCATGCATATAAAAAAGTTGATATTTACACTCTGCTGTTAGGAGACCCAGGGATTAATTACATGAACATTTCACCACTTACTGTCAATATTATATCCATGTTTATACATTAAAACATCAGTATGTGATAAAAATTGTCATTGGTATTTTTCTTTCCAATTGAAAAGTCTGTGTGTGGCAGGTTAAGCTTTGGTTATGTGG
Organism: Liolophura sinensis; assembly: GCF_032854445.1. Classification (NCBI taxonomy): domain Eukaryota; kingdom Metazoa; phylum Mollusca; class Polyplacophora; order Chitonida; family Chitonidae; genus Liolophura; species Liolophura sinensis. Next base: position 44,841,901 of record NC_088302.1, on the reverse strand, counting down.
TAGTCATTTAGAGAAACACTGCTGTAGTTTGGGGGATTTGTTTTGTTCTAAGTTAAGACTCATTAGCCTTGGAGTAGTATCAAGGGTTGATAGGGAGACCACTAGAGCTGTTTTAACCAGTTTCTCATGTTGGCAGTGTGATGGACTGGCTGGGGTTTTTTATGAGGTGTGTAAGTAACTGTGTGGACATACTTGTAATTAGGGATGTAATGGTGTAAGGCGATGAGTTAAGTGCATGCTAAGATGAGTTCTGTGTTTTAGCAAACAGGTATATTGTGTTTCACACTACCCTGTACAACACCTGGCTCCCCTTCCCTCCCCATCTCACTGTGTCGTCAGCTTAAGGCTCAGGTAAAACCACAATCGAGCATTTATCCTGGCTTGTTCCCTTCACCTCTCAGCTGATGACATAACTGTGTAATAAAGGGATTTTAAGTGCTGGGTAAACGTTGGTTTCCAGCAGTCACATTTGTCCATGGAGATCATGGGATACAACATCATCACGTTGGTGTGGGTTATCTTAGTTCAGAGTACAGATATCACATGGCAATAAATGTAGATATAGGAAGGATTGAACAAAGCTACATTGTGTTAGTGAAGCTTGGATAAGCTTTGTTCTCAGTACTGATATTCCATGGGATATGAGGTGTGGATTACCTCTGTTGTCAGCACTGTTATCACATGTTAATACATACAGATGCGATAAAACAGAAGCGTATGAAGTGTGGATTACCTCTGTTGTCAGCACTGTTATCACATGTTAATACATACAGATGCGATAAAACAGAAGCGTATGAGGTGTGGATTACCTCTGTTGTCAGCACTGTTATCACATGTTAATACATACAGATGCGATAAAACAGAAGCGTATGAGGTGTGGATTACCTCTGTTGTCAGCACTGTTATCACATGTTAATACATACAGATGCGATAAAACAGAAGCGTATGAGGTGTGGATTACCTCTGTTGTCAGCACTGTTATCACATGTTAATACATACAGATGCGATAAAACAGAAGCGTATGAGGTGTGGATTACCTCTGTTGTCAGCACTGTTATCACATGTTAATACATACAGATGCGATAAAACAGAAGCGTATGAGGTGTGGATTACCTCTGTTGTCAGCACTGTTATCACATGTTAATACATACAGATGCGATAAAACAGAAGCGTATGAGGTGTGGATTACCTCTGTTGTCAGTACTGATATCACATGTTAATACATACAGATGCGATAAAACAGAAGCGTATGAGGTGTGGATTACCACTGTTGTCAGCACTGTTATCACATGTTAATACATACAGATGCGATAAAACAGAAGCGTATGAGGTGTGGATTACCTCTGTTGTCAGCACTGTTATCACATGTTAATACATACAGATGCGATAAAACAGAAGCGTATGAGGTGTGGATTACCTCTGTTGTCAGCACTGTTATCACATGTTAATACATACAGATGCGATAAAACAGAAGCGTATGAGGTGTGGATTACCTCTGTTGTCAGCACTGTTATCACATGTTAATACATACAGATGCGATAAAACAGAAGCGTATGAGGTGTGGATTACCTCTGTTGTCAGCACTGTTATCACATGTTAATACATACAGATGCGATAAAACAGAAGCGTATGAAGTGTGCATTACCTCTGTTGTCAGTACTGATATCACATGTCAATACATACAGATGCGATAAAACAGAAGCGTATGAGGTGTGCATTACCTCTGTTGTCAGTACTGATATCACATGTCAATACATACAGATGCGATAAAACAGAAGCGTATGAGGTGTGGATTACCACTGTTGTCAGTACTGATATCACATGTCAATACATATAGATGCGATAAAACAGAAGTGTATGAAGTGTGGATTACCTCTGTTGTCAGCACTGATATCACATGTTAATACATACAGATGCGACAAAACAGAAGCATATGAGATGTGGATTGCATCTAATGTCAGTACTATCACATAGTACTGTACACAATCTCAGTACTATCAGATTGTACTACATGCAGATGCAATACAACAGAGCCATATGAGGTGCTCGTTACCGCTGTTGTCAGTACTGATATCTTAGGGCAATACGTATAGATGGAATAGAATAGCAACCCCGAGTGGAACAGATAGGATAATATCACTTCACACTGTACTTACTCACACATGTGACCCGGGGCACCACAAAGTGGAACAGATGGGATAATATCACTCCACACTGTACTTACTCACACACACGACCCAGGGTACCACTCAGTGGAACAGATGGGATAATATCACTCCACATTGTACTTACTCACACACACAAGACCCAGGGCACCACAATGTGGAACAGATGGGATAATATCACTCCACACTGTACTTACTCACACACACGACCCAGGGCACCACTCAGTGGAACAGATGGGATAATATCACTCCACACTGTACTTACTCACACACATGACCCAGGGTACCACTCAGTGGAACAGATGGGATAATATCACTCCACACTGTACTTACTCACACACATGACCCAGGGCACCACTCAGTGGAACAGATGGGATAATATCACTCCACACTGTACTTACTCACACATGTGACCCAGGGCACCACAAAGTCGAACAGATGGGATAATATCACTCCACACTGTACTTACTCACACACATGACCCAGGGCACCACAACGTGGAACAGATGGGATAATATCACTCCACACTGTACTTACTCACACATGACCCAGGGCACCACTCAGTGGAACAGATGGGATAATATCACTCCACATTGTACTTACTCACACACATGACCCAGGGCACCACTCAGTGGAACAGATGGGATAATATCACTCCACACTGTACTTACTCACACACATGACCCAGGGCACCACTCAGTGGAACAGAAGGGATAATATCACTCCACATTGTACTTACTCACACACACATGACCCAGGGCACCACAACGTGGAACAGATGGGATAATATCACTCCACACTGTACTTACTCACACACATGACCCAGGGCACCACTCAGTGGAACAGAAGGGATAATATCACTCCACATTGTACTTACTCACACACACATGACCCAGGGCACCACTCAGTGGAACAGATGAGATAATATCACTCCACACTGTACTTACTCACACACATGACCCAGGGCACCACTCAGTGGAACAGAAGGGATAATATCACTCCACATTGTACTTACTCACACACACATGACCCAGGGTACCACTCAGTGGAACAGAAGGGATAATATCACTCCACACTGTACTTACTCACACACATGACCCAGAGCACCACAACGTGGAACAGATGGGATAATATCACTCCACACTGTACTTACTCACACACATGACCCAGGGCACCACTCATTGGAACAGATGGGATAATATCACTCCACATTGTACTTACTCACACACATGACCCAGGGCACCACAACGTGGAACAGATGGGATAATATCACTCCACATTGTACTTACTCACACACACATGACCCAGGGCACCACTCAGTGGAACAGATGGGATAATATCACTCCACACTGTACTTACTCACACACATGACCCAGGGCACCACAAAGTGGAACAGATGGGATAATATCACTCCACACTGTACTTGCTCACACACATGAACCAGGGCACCACTCTGAGAAAACGTGTGGAGGGGGTTAACATCACCCCCCACCCGTGACATTTACGGGAAGAGACTTGAGACCTGTGTATGCAGACAGCTTAGAGACGGGATGGTAATTGTCTCTGGGATTGTAGTACAGTGACAAAGCTGAGCCCAGTGGCTCCATAATTTCTTCATTTTGCACATAGATTTTCCAAACTGGACTAACAGTTTTTTGTACTTATTGACATTTTACTTTGAGCGTTTTGATACATCAGTTAGCAGAAACTTGCCAACCAATATAAAATAGTTCATGAATGTGGAAAATATTTCAGCGTCAAGGCTTAGAACATTTTCAAGTGTGGGATTTAATGGCTGTTGCTGTGAGATCAGTTAACTCTTTGATTGCCCCATTATTTTCCTGTGTACATGTCTTGCCAGCTTGTTTGTAATGAGAAACTCAGTGATTATACCTAACTCTCAGGAGTAGCATATTACAAGATTGGATTCCTTGATTTGCCAGTTGACCAAGAGGGAAGGGTGGTTCTGGAAAATATAGCCCTCATAAATTTCAAAGCTTATGCTGGGATCTCCACAAAAACCTGTGTTTTTCAGTTCGGTTTATCAAAATAGTAATTTTAATCCTTATCTAGACAACTACCCTATTTGTTCTAATTTTTGGACACCTCGTCTGCTTTTTTTTTAGCAAATATACATGGAACTGTAGAAGAAATATTAAGTTTCTTTTTTCTCACATGGTTACACCGTCTAATTCTTTCTTCACTTCTCCAAAAAGCTGTGAAAGAAATGTAATGTTCTGCTTTCAGCACTAGTAATATCTTGTCATGAAAAATTAAAAGAATTAGGGGGCAGTGATTGCTAGAAATGCTACATGCCTGGTTATCCAGTGGTTGAGATGGAGATGTGAAGCAATTCTTCTAGCCTTTAAGCACTATTTTTTAGTTGCAGTTGGTACATGATTTGTGTCTGTAGGTCCATAATGTGTATCTTGAACCTGCTCAAGCCCAGTTCATGCTGGTTTCCTCTGAGGTTGTATGTGGGAGGTCTGTCAGCAACCTGCAGGTTGTCATGGATTTTCCTCGGGCTCTGCCAAGTTTCCTCACACCATAATATTCTTAAGTATTAAAGATGTAAAAAAAAAATTTTGTCTGTCAGTTACATGTACCTATGACTCAAAGGCCTTAATCATCATGAATTTGTCTGTCAGTTACATGAACCTATGACTCGAAGGCCTTAATCATCATGAATTTGTCTGTCAGTTACATGAACCTATGACTCGGAGGCCTTAATCATCATGAATTTGTCTGTCAGTTACATGAACCTATTACTCGGAGGCCCTAATCATCATGAATTTGTCTGTCAGTTAGATGGACCTATGACTCTGAGGCCTTAATGATCAAGAATTTATCTGTCAATTAGATGACTCTATGACTCAGAGGCCTTAATCATCATGAATTTGTCAGTCAGTTAGATGAACCTATGACTCGGAGGCCTTAATCATCATGAATTTGTCTGTCTGTTCGATGAACCTATGACTTGGAGGCCTTAATCATCATGAATTTGTCAGTCAGTTATTTGAACCTATGACTTGGTGGCCCTAAACATCATGAATTTGTCCATCAGTTAGATGACCCTATGACTCGGAGGCCCTAATCATCATGAATTTGTCTGTTGGTTAGATGAACCTATGACTCAGTGGCCTTAATCATCATGAATTTGTCTGTCAGTTACATGAACGTATGACTCGAAGGCCTTAATCATCATGAATTTGTCTGTCAGTTACATGAACGTATGACTCTGAGGCCCTAATCATCATGAATTTATCTGTCAGTTAGATGAACCTATGACTCAGTGGACTTAATCGTCATGAATTTGTCTGTCAGTTACATGAACCTATGGGGGCCTCCGTGGCTCAGTCGGTTAGCGCGCTAGCGCAGCGTAATGACCCAGAAGCCTCTCACCAATGCGGTCGCTGTGAGTTCAAGACCAGCTCATGCTGCCTTCCTCTCCGGCCGTACGTGGGAAGGTCTGCCAGCAACCTGCGGATGGTCGTGGGTTTCCCCCGGGCTCTGCCCGGTTTCCACCCACCATAATGCTGGCCGCCGTCGTATAAGTGAAATAATCTTGAGTACGGCGTAAAACACCAATCAAAAAAAAAAAAAAAAAAAAAAAACATGAACCTATGACTCTGAGGCCTTAATCATCATGAATTTGTCAGTCAGTTACTTGAACCTATGACTTGGTGGCCCTAAACATCATGAATTTGTCCATCAGTTAGATGACCCTATGACTCTGAGGCCTTAATCATCATGAATTTGTCTGTCAGTTACATGAACGTATGACTCGGAGGCCCTAATCATCATGAATTTATCTGTCAGTTAGATGAACCTATGACTCAGTGGCCTTAATCATCGTGAATTTATCTGTCAGTTAGATGGACCTATGACTCTGAGGCCTTAATCATCATGAATTTGTCTGTCAGTTACATGAACATATGACTCAGAGGCCCTAATCATCATGAATTTGTCTGTCAGTTAGATTCCATGTTACAGTCATAACAAGCAGCACACTGGTGGGTAATGAATATCCCAGGCTGTACATACAAACACATCACTTCTGTCTGTTAGCTGTAGCCAGTAACTGAACATCAAAGGCGGCCTGTTTTGATATTTTTTAAACCAGTTAACCCATTATTCTACCAGCTGCGGGCGATAGATCTGTTCAGACGGAATTTTCTCTCGGCTTTCCACTAACACCAGATTGAGACTTTTATTGAAACAGCAGTCAGTTGTCCAGTGTACAGAATGGTGTTCTCTTCAAACATATTGACTCTATCTGCGGGATTCATCTGCAAGTCTGACTTGTTTCCGTTCCATTTGCCTGTAATAAGCTCAGCTTCTGCCACTGATTGAAGCTCTGACCTGGCTACAGTAACATTATGGAAGGTGCCTCTGTAAACAGATGAAAGTGGGAGAAACATGATGTTAATTACATACCTTGTGGAAAAGAAAGCCTGGGGACAATGACTGTAAATTGTTTTGTATGGACAAGGATTGTCTTGTGACATGTACTCTTTAATTCCCTGATCCGATACATACTTTCCTGTCACCTTTTAATAATGCCAGAGTAGTTCTTACATAGAAAGCTCTTCAGGTTTCTCTATATGGAAACTCCTGTCTGTCTTGACCTATAAGAACTGTTACGGAACCAGGGACCATCACCATGTACCCATCACAGTTCCCATTTTCTTCAACATTGTTTTGTACACTCTGTAATGACGACTCTGGTATGGCCAGTGTATGACAATGATAACCCTTTAATAGGTATGACCAATGTCAAAATCTTACACACTCTGCATTGACAGCCCTTTGATATGGCGAAGGTGGAAATCTTGCAACCAGTGTCTTCATAACCTTTTGGCATATAGCTGGTGTGGCTCTGAAGTGATAAGCCTGATGTCTGGTCACCAGAGATATCTTGCAAACTCTTTTAGGCCTGACTATTTTACTTCCATCAATAACAAGTTGCAGCCAGTTTCCATAAGCAGACGCCTGGCTTCGGGAACACAAAGCGATCGAAGTCAAAATTTTAATCATTTAATTTTGTGTGTTCTTTAATGTTATTTTAGCTGAAATTTGTTGTGCAATAACCTACCCAGAATTTATGTTGTTAAGCAATATTTTGACTTTGATACATCAGAGATAATAATTTTAGAGTGATGTGAAATTTTGACTTAAGTCTTAGATCACTTTGTGATCCCGGGGTCATGTCCTTCCCTTCAGTTGATACTGATGTTGACCTCAGTCCTGAGTTCATGGTGGTATGCTTGAATGGACTAAATGCTTCCAAATATTTCATTTTCCGGGCTGGGTTTTTTTTGTTTTTTTTTTTGCCTGCTTTTTTCAGTTATCATTTGAGCTTGAGATAATTTTTGGTTTGGTAAAGTAGAAACAGGATGAGGCTATGGAAAGTACTGTAGGAAGTAAAAGTGCCATGAGAATAGTCATCCCATGCTTGTTAGGAGTTTGGGACAGATTTCAGGTCTGTGCATGATACACTCCAGTGTAAGCCCTGGTTTAGTCTTCTTGTAGAGTGATAATTCCAGTGACTATGGTAATACAATAAGCCCATGCCATTGAAATGGGCTCTTGTCCCTGCAGGACCCTCCATTAATCTGCTGTTGAAAGCCAATGTGTCTGGCGAACAGAATGGCATGTCTCAGAAGCTAGAAAGCCTGACATTTATGGTCTATTTGTTGTGTTTTGGCTGGTTTTTAGCCAGCCAGGCTTGAGGACAGAGGTTGAGGATGCCAGGAAGTACCTGTGGAGTGTGGCTATGCTAGAATTGAGGTCAATGACCAGACCAGATATCTCTGTCCCCAAAGTTCACCTCACAGATAAAACCTCACAGCACAGATACACCTTAGCTTACAGACAAAACCTCACATCACAGCATACATGTAGATAATGTCACCTTAGAGATGAATACTCATCTCAATTCTGAACCTTTTTGTGTAAGACAAAACTTCACATCAAGTGCAGTTTGTGCATTGATATCAGTTTTGCTTTAAGTTGTTTACCTGAGTTGCTGCACTCTGCAATTATAAATGAATCGTCAATATGTATAGCATTGCTAGATACAACAAGTGGAGAGTGATTGAGGATGTTTATTAAAGTTTTACACAGTCTTACCCAGTCTCACACAGTCTCACCCAGTCTCACACAGTCTTCCCCAGTCTTACACAGTCTTGCACAGTCTTATCCAGTCTTACCCAGTCTTACACAGTCTTACCCTGTCTGTTTTACACTGACGACTATTGTTACAGGTACGTGAAGAAACCCGCAGGAATCAGCTGATGAGAGATATGGCCCAGCTTCGTTTACAGGTGAGAGTTGTAATTAACATAACACGCTTGTTCATGTCACGCTTGTGGTCATGCTGTTTGGCTTTTTTACAACTCAGGATATCCTGACATTTTCCGAGTAGGTGATGTATGGTCAAATGTTAGGCTGCTCATAAAGAGCTTCAGTACGATATGTATCAGTATTTGGATTTTGTCTAAATGTCCCAAGATGCACTCTGCATTCACTATATAGTTTTGACTTTATAGTTATTTCATCTGCTGCAGTTATATATCATGATATAAAAAAAGAAATACATAATTTCTACAAAAGGAAACTGTGTATGAGGGGAGAAGTGAGTAATTACTGTTAAAATATTGTATGTGTTATAAATGCCCGCTATTGTGATTTCATTTTTAATGATATAGTCCTTAGTGCAGGCAGGAAATTAAGTTGTCTTGGTTGAACTATTTTAAACCCTTTCATCTCTTTCAGCTTTGTAACAAAACTTCTTCTCCAAAAAAAAAAAAAAAAAAGAAATAAATAATTGAACCAGCATGTATATTAACAGTGATTTGAAACTGAAATAAAAAAGGCACCTAGATATTTTGGGAACTGGTTATCCGTGGTGAGAGTAATGAATTGATTATAACCAGGCAGTGCTGAATGATAACCTGGTGAATCATCTATTATTCTATGTGGTTGATACACAGACCGGGGATACGATGCGGACAGACCAGGCTGTCATTCTGTCCCTGCAGGGCGGCCAGGTCCTCAAAGATGAAAGCTCACTTCTGAGAACAGCCGTTTTGACAGTCAGATGGATGGCTTTAGCAATGGAATATATTTCCTCCCCATTTCCAATTAGATAATACTATTACTGCGATATGTCTGGCAGGGAATCAACTGAGGGGTTTAGAGATCCGGCCCAATTTCCCTTTTGTACGTTTCCAGCATGCTGCAAAAAATGAGCAAAGCCTGTAAATACCAAAGCTATCCCCCTGATAGAGATTTCAGTCCACCATTGTGCTTATGTTATGGCAGAGTATGGGGCTATAAATACAGCAGAAATCAATATTTCATTTCCTTTCTGATTGTTAGCGTCCTGAGTGACTGGTTGTTCAAGACTGTGGCTAGAGCCGTCTTATAAAAACTCCACCAGTCTACAGTTCCTGGCTAACTTGTCGCCCAATTATTTCCCTGCCATTTTGTCAGGGTCTCGGTAATAGGGCATTGGGGACAACAATTTTTGTAATTTGTGGAATTATTTGGATGCTGATGTATAATTTATTTAATAGATATTTCAACAGGAGTCCACTATAGGTCAGAAATTGGCCTTACATTTTTTGTAAAGAGTCAGGAGGAAAGCTAGATAATTGGAAGTCTCTAAAATTTATTAATTTGCCCTTTTGCTGAAACGACTGCACAGGGAGCATCAGCAGTGTCGCTTTTGCACAATCGTGTCCGCCACAGAGCATGCCTTCTGGGCAGTGGACTATAAGGAGGCATTTGTCTCAGTACCAAGCATATCTATTAAAATAAGAACTTCAGTACTATACCAATATTGTCAGCGTGAGCACAGCCAAAGGAGGCAGGGTATAAAGACAGAACTTTTTGCCAGACTCTCAGTGTCATGGTCTCTACCTGTGGGTACTGCACATATGGTGAATGACCTAATATTTGCCCCCAAAAAGTTCACTTTTAGAGGCAGTTAAATGTTAAATGAAGTATTCCTTTTGGTGCTGAAACATATTGTTCCAGAAGGATATGGTCCTACCCTTCAAATAAACCTCAGAATATTTTACTTAAGATCAGTAGAACTCTTCCCTTATACATGTACAGTGCTTAGTTCCCTGTACATGTCCAGTGAACTAAGCACATGTACAGTGAACTAAGCACCTGTACAGTAAATGACTAAGTTGCTGTCCACTACATTGCCACAGGTCCAACCTGACCATATGCCTGCTCATGTATGCCACAAGCTCAGTATGAAACAGTTAAATTAACAGTTAAACAGTTAAAGTACATGTGCGCCTTCAAATAACCTACAGTCTTTATAACACATTCAAAATGCTTTGTTGTGTGCAGAGGGGTTAATATGATAGTGTAGCATAGTGACACATGAGCCTCTCACCAATGTAGCTGATTTGAGTTAAAGTCCAGTTCTTATTGGCTTCTTCTCCAGATGTTTGTGTTAAGGTACATGTAATGTGCATGACACTATTACAGTTTACTACTGTATTTTCTTAAGACAAAATTCCTTGCAACCATATGACTAGATGCAGTGTGTTTTATAAGCGGAATGATGAGGTAATAAAGTAAAAATGAACTTTGCTAGTCTGGCACAATATCCTACAAGCCTGTCCCGAAAATATTGGCTGTTAGTTTAAGTCTGCCTCATGCTGGATTTCTCTTCTGTACACCTCCATTGTAATCTGTCTTCATTCGGCTCACCTTTGAGTTCGTGAGTTCATATGGCTGTCTTGATTTCAGGTGGTTGATTACATGTAGAACAGCTGTATGTCATTTTCTATTCTGTTAATGCGGATCCATAAACATAACTACCATTAATATATGGAAATAAGTCAGACAGGTACATATGCTTGTGATCTTGCTTGAGTTAATTGTGTTAACTATGTCTGGTTTGGCTCACAGGCTGAGGTGAGCCAATTGGAGGGCTCCCTGCAATCTGAGAACACACCCTCATTCCCACCCTACCTGATTCCTGACACCAAGGTGCTGTGTGATCACCTGCCTGTGTTTAAACACCTCACTCAGTCAGCCAGGTGTATCATCATCATACCTCTCTCAGGTAAGATCACTCTTTCTCAGTCTGTTGAACCTCTGTTCATGTGTGCCTTACCTTCAAATATTAAACTGGGATTTCCCTAATGGTCCATCAAGTAAGGATCTTACTTTTTTAAACGTTTTCTTGCATTGCATCCATTCTTCACTTTTCAATTGGGTCCATACCATGCTGAGAAACCACTAGATCGCTGCAACTGTCAGGCTGTTGACTGATGTGGTCACATGGTCAAATCCAGCTCTCACTGCTTGGCTGCATTTTTCAGTTTGGAATTTTATCATGTTCCTGTTGAAAGGCAGTGTTGTTCACTCCAGGTGCTCTGTTGACCTCCACCCATAAACCAAACAAACATGAAAAATTGTTCAGGATGGCGTTGTAAACCCCAATTAATCAATTATTTAATGAGAAGTTTTGATTTTTTTTCCTGTTAGTCATTGATACCTTAGACTTCATCAAGAAAGAGAGTGCTGCAGCCAGAGAGGTCATCAGGTGGCTAGAAGTTGAATTGCGCAAAGGCAACAGGTGAAACATTCTTGTTCTAAGCTTGTTCTGTCACTAACAGTATAATATTTCGAGACATTGAAGTCTTGCTCAGGTAACAAATTTATTGACATTTTTAAATGGTAATCTTGTTTTTCACTGGGTGGCAGAAGGTGAATGCTCAAGACCCGCTTGATTAAAAAAATTTCAGTACCTGGCGGTGTTTTCCCATCTCCTTCCCATTCTCAGTTTTCCTATCTCCATAACCTTGCACATCAATTATGCATTCAGCACCAAGCTTTTATTAACTTTATCATGGTTTTGGGACATACCCTAATTCCCCAACCTTCGCATTCAGTGCTTCAATGAGCATTCAGTAATTTTTATGCACATTTTTAATTTGATTTTCGAGCCAAAACTACATTGGTAGGATTGGCCATTTTCAGGGCTTCACAAATAATATAATTTTATCAGTCAACACAGAATAGTGCCTTCAGACTATGGTTGATTAAACACATTGTAAACATGCGAAAATGTTGAAGAATTACAGTAATAAAACTGTTTGAAATAGTGTGTCCGTTGATTTACAGTTATTTTTTGTCTATAACTAAAATGTACCCATTTAGTACTAGGCTGATCCTCTAGTTTCATGAAAGAGCAACATTCAGTGCAATTTATGAGTATTCTTAATTTGATTTTGGAGACAAAACTACATTGTCAAAGTATTTTTCAAAATATGCTTGAAAAAACACCTTGCAAACATGCAAAAAGGTTGAAGAATTGCATTATATGTAATTTTCCTGTGATAGATACATCCGTGCCCAGAAGGCCAAAGAGAAGGCTGGACCTCCCCCAAAGAAGACACTGAAGAAGGAAAACAGAGAAGTGTGGTCAGTAGTGTTTATACAGTGTTATACACAGTCTGTATTCAGAAATACAGAAATAAGTTTTGGTGGTAATTCCATTTGTCAAGGTTCATCCCTGGCTCATGCGCAGTAAGTGTTTGCAGCCACAGTGTAAACAGTTCCTGTTGTCAAAAATTTGTTGCTGTAAAGCATGTCTACAATCTTTAGTGAGTGAATATCAAATTCAGCTGAATTCGATTAAATTCCATGCCTTTCAAGAACTCAGTAACATGCCTGGAAAATCTTAGAACAGGAAACCACCAACTTAAGCAGCAGGAAAGATTGAAAAGTGGGTAAGTGTGCTTGGTCGTATGAAAGAAGACATTAACTTGCTCTTCTTTACGGGGCTCTTGTACATACATTTAGTTGTTGTAGATTGCGTGTGTCTAGTTTTATTATTGTACTGGCTTTGTTCATTTAATTTATGGTCTTGTTTTGTAGGTGTCTACATGAGCTGTTGAGTTGCGGTCAGTACTTGAACCAGCAAACTGGTCAGCTGGTCAGTAGTACCATGGTGACGGTGTTGACCACTCACGAATTGAATAGCCTGGAAAACATGGTCAGACTCAAACCATTGCTGACCATGTGCAAGCAACAGGGTCAGTGTGGGTTGTCACTTTTGTACTCTGATCGTGAAACCTTTGTGGAGTTTTCATGCAGTGAAAAAATATGATTTGTCAGTAGAGATATAAGCATCATTCCCATGAAGATTGCTAGTAGCAGTCATTAAATTGTTAAGAATTTGGAAGTTAAATACAATGTTGATGCCTTTGTTGGTTGCTGACCAACTTCTCAGATGTTCATTGTGAAAAAGGAGATTCTTCAATGAGTTGACATCATTCTACTACCTAGTATTCACAGCTGCCAGGAAGTACATGTACTGCAGCCCATCTAGGAGTTTTCCAGTGAAAATGTGGACTTATAGACATCATGTTCAATGCACAGATGCATATATTTTTCTTTTTTTTTTACCTGAATTTTTGCCACAGAACCTGAAGTAATAGATGGAATTTTGTTTCTGGTTATGTCCAAATCATCATCCAAATAAACACAACAACGCAACTTTGGCGTAAACATAGCCCAATCATTTTCCACCATCAACATTTTCCTGTTGTGCCATGTGCATGACTGATTGTGGACATGCTAATGACAGTGGTGATGTTATTTAAAAGCCATAGCTTAGTTTGCCCTCTTGACGCTAAAGTCTGGGTACTTAAGGTTGTTCTTCAGTCTGCAGTAATCTGTAACCTGACAGCACTGCTACTCCTTAGGACTAAGTGCTACAGTAGGTACTTGACTGTACCCTGAGAGCCCCCCTCCCCGTCTCTCACTGTACCCCATCCTTAAAGCTAATACCTCAGCTCCAATCAAACTTTGACACTTGACTTCAGCTCTACGCATTATAATTAGAGCTTTTCCTGTCTGTTGCATTTGCAGATGCCCTTGTTTCAGATGGTAGTGCTACAGTGAGTTGAATTTAGACCTCTCTAGGTAATTTGTGACCTTTGGCTAGTAGTTTACGGCTCAATCCCAGTCTTGGACTTCTGGTGTTCACAGGAGTTATTGGTATTGACAAAGGCTGTGAATTTTTCTTTCAGGCATCGGTATTGAAACAATGGATGCATTTGAGCAAAAATGGAAGACGTTCTGGGAAGGAAAAGGTTGAGATTTGTGGAAAAGCAGACAAACAGAATTGGACAGTCTCACTAGAACATCTGCATGGTGTACAGCATTTGCCACCAGTCATTGACTTACCAGGACTTTACCGCAAAAGCAGGTAACATTAACGAAGGCGGGCTATAAGGCATAGAGACTTTGCCTTAACCTTGTCGTGAAACCTACAAGGGGACGTCGATCTGGAATGAAGCATTCTGCCAAACACAGGAAAGCATGAAATTGTCAGAGAAAATGTCAGACCCTATGAGGATGCTGTAAAGCCAGATTGTGACATTTCATTTGCGTGATACATGTATTGTGATGCTTGGTGGACACGTCCTTTAGGTGTCAGGAGAAATTGATTGATGCTTGTGATTGGCTTCTCATAGGACATTACCTGCCTTACTGGTCTGGCTGTCCACGGCCTGTGGTGCTGTTGTTGACAATCTCGGAACAGATATATTTTTCACATCTTCACAGAGAATGAAAACCCCAAGGTCTCATGATTTGTATTATCATACAGTTAACTATCTCCTATTTCTTTTCTGCCAGTGGGAATGACAGAAATCATCTGCAGTGAAGACTTGTTCAAGGGCATCAGTTGTGGAAAGCTGTTTTACACTGATGGTACATGTTACTATTGGAGGTTCCTACACCATATAACTGACAAGGGTGAAACAAGATTCAGCTGCTATCCAGTCTGTATGTGGTTTTGTGCCTGTAATGGTAACTCTGTACGAGTCATAATGGCCTCCTCTCTCACAGTGATAAATAGTGTTCTGTTCTAAGGCAAAACTTGACTCCAGAAACTCGAAGTCTAGTTTTCTGAAACGTGTAGAGTATGAAGCTCATTATACAACATAATGTGAAAAGTTGGCAATGTTATCCTTGCGCCTGATGTTTGCATTGTTATCACTAAATGTGATCCAAGAAATCATACCTCTAAATCTTAATTTGCAATGGTATAACTATATCTTATGTTGGCAGTACCATTATTGAATCTGGTTTGGCAATGTTGTCACTATACCTGATGTTGGCAAGGTTGTCACTAAATCTGAATTTGGCAATGTTATCACTATATTTTATTTTATTAGTCCTGTCTCTATATCTGATGTTGCGGAACAGGTGGTCAGTTCCCTATAATAAACCCTCAAGCTGTTGGACTGGTCTCAAGTGAGACGTAATCCCTGGATTAGAGTTAAGCCAGTTTAATATGATCCCAATCATCTGTCGGGAGAGGTGTAACGTGTATTTATAGTCGATTAGTGTAAGTGCATTGCTCAGCCCTTAGCCCCTTAACTAGGAACTGAAGCTGTCACGACCATCCATCAGTTACAGACTGTCCATCTACCCAGGAAATTCGGAGACTGATTTGGAAAGGACTTACAAGCCCATAGGTTTTGTATGATTAATACAAGAATTGTACCAGGCTTTTGTTTATTAAAAAATAAATATGTTTAAAGACATAATTCTTTCAATCATCAGGCTATTGGCTTTCCATTATCCCCGTCAGAAATGAATTCTTCAAAAGATTCTTTACCTTTTTGACATGACGAACACATAAAAAAGGAAGTAAGAGTCAGTAGTGAAACCACAGAAAACTACATGTATATCAAAATATTTTTCAAACATTTAACTGCATTTTATTAAGGCAAAAACCCCTAAAGGTCAGAATGTTTCTGGCATGTTCAGTTTATGCACATGTCTCAGTGGTGAGTAGAAATGAATGACAAAGTTGTATGAAATTTGTATTGACAAGAAGTTCTGAATTGTTTACACGCTGTGGATTTCAAGGTAAAATACCTGCCTTTTAAATGAAGTTTCCTGATAAAGATTGCAGCATCTTTGTTTTGAAGGAAGTTATAATGATGTTGAGCCCAGTCTTCACTGCTGTCATCTTTAAGTTCAGTGCATGTAGTTTTCAGCATTGTCATGTTGAAGTTACATGTAAGCCAAGTCTTAAGCATTGTCATGTTGAGGTTGAGCTCAGTTTTCAGGAGTGTCATGTTGAAGTTACATGTAAGCCAAGTCTTAAGCAGTGTCATGTTGAAGTTGAGCTCAGTTTTCAGGAGTGTCATGTTGAAGTTACGTGTAAGCCAATTCTTAAGCATTGTCATGTTGAAGTTACATGTAAGCCAAGTCTTAAGCAGTGTCATGTTGAAGTTACATGTAAGCCAAGTCTTAAGCAGTGTCATGTTGAAGTTGAGCTCAGTTTCAGGAGTGTCATGTTGAAGTTACATGTAAGCCAAGTCTTAAATAGTGTCTTGTTGAAGTTACATGTAAGCCAAGTCTTAAGCAGTGTCATGTTGAAGTTGAGCTCAGTTTTCAGGAGTGTCATGTTGAAGTTACATGTAAGTCAAGTCTTAAATAGTGTCTTGTTGAAGTTGAGCTCAGTTGATCAGTGCAGTGTCATATTGAAGTTGAGATCAGCTTTCAGCATTGTCATGTTGAAGCTGAGCTCAGTTTTCAGCAGCCTCATGCTGAAGTGAAGCTCAGTTTTCAGTGGTGTCAAGTTGAAAGTAAGCTCATTTTTTGCAGTTTCATTTTGAAGATGGGCTGAATTTTCATATGTTAAGTTTCCAACAGACTTCTCCACATAATTGCTATAACGACGAACTGGCTGATGTCCGTACTGCTTTTGGTGCAGAATTGATGGTAACTGTGGAATTTTCATGTGCTTGTATGGTATATCACACTGTTCACATGTGACCTAATGCCATCACATATATATGTATGAGGTATGAAGAAAAAAGGTCTTCCTGAAGGATAGAAACTAAGATTAATTATACCACTATATCAGGTCGTATATGTTGTCAGTGTTGTACTTTCGTCTCCTCTAGCGGGTAAAAGTCATGTCTGAAAGCTTCGGGGACCTGAGCATTGCGTATGATTCCGGAGATGGCCGGGGTTTCCTGTTGAATGCTAGTATGATTTGGAGAACGTAACAATTCCCGCGGGAGCCATTGTTTTCCATTATTGTCTGACTGCCAGCCTGACTCCCTGGAGCTCGGGGGCTACTTCATTCTGCCGTCCGTTATCTCGCTCTCGTCTCCAGCCAGCCACTTAGATGCTTTATTGCGGCTGGTTACGGGAGAATCTCTTAAGCGCCAATATGGAATTAACGGAGCTTCTTTTAAGACTATTACAGTGGGCTCTCTGCAGGCTTTGTTTCCACTAATACAGGATTCCATTTAGAGCTGGCCACACAACAGGGATGGAGGATATATCTGGGATCTAGAGAGCCGGCTACCCTTGATAACTGTGGCGAGAGGTTATGGTTTATCCATCCAGGTGTTCACAGTTATTTAAGCCAGCCCCCAGGTAGCTGGTTTCGTTTTTACAAGATATTTTTATGCCACTTTGGTCGGCGAGATGAGTATTTTGCTTAGAATAGATATCTTTATAGCGGATTGCATCTGCATTGCCCCGTCTTTTTTTACTAGCACATAGACAATACTGGAAACCACCCCCTGAGTAAATTCTCCACCGGTGGTTATTTTCGTCCACTTAATCTTATATCATGTTTTTCAGTATATTTTTGCGACTCTTTTCCCCAGAATAACTGTTTTTTGTTGAATCATCAATCATACGTATTGAGTAACCACCATAATTTCACAATATTTACTGATCAGCTTTGTGGCGGAATATCCACTATAATTCTGCGCCTGACTTGATTTACATCACACTGACGTGGGTTTTCTTAATGAATTGTCGATAGTGTACAACGACCATGTCTGAGACAACTTGTAATCTGTCCAACAATAGTAGGGCTAAAACTGAACTTGTGTTGACAAACAAATTTAGTACGATTATACTTTTCATTACTCTTTCATTGCGCCTTGATTTTCTTCTTTTTTGTTTGTTTTTTTTTTTTTTTTGTTACATTATAGGCGTCTTAATTTTATATTCTGCCGTTCGCGCGGCATGTTAGCCCAGTGGGTGACAGGTCAGGAATCCGTGTATAATTCCCCGCTCCCCAGTCTTCCCAGGTCTCCTTGCGCCTACGGGCGGATAGGACGTGTGTCACCTTCATCAGCTGTGATCCCGGTGCTACCACTCCATGTACACTACCCAGCGTTGCTCTATTATCCCTGTCAATTGTACACCAACCGGCCGGGATGTAATTATGTGCCCACAAAGTCTGGGCCATATGTAGCTAATTTTTCCGATTCCCGTGACGTTGATGCCCCATTCATGGTGTTTATTTTCATTAATATGGCTAGCGCCGCGGACAAGTAAAAAAAATCGGGTTTCAGATATTCATTACATATATGTGTCCAAGTCGGTTCCACCCCATTCGTGTTGGACAGAATAGCTGGTATATGCACGAAGTGATTGACACAGAATGACGTGAATTGTTCACGCCCATTTAGCATAACTTTAATGACATCCATGACATAGTTTTAAACATATAGACAATCCTGTGCGCAAGGCTCATCAAATAAATTGTAGAAGTTTCAAATGAACCCATCTATCCGTGTTTTACTGAAAAAGTTTTAATGACTTTGCGTTAGCTGAGAGGATGCTATAGAAGTGGGTGGAATAGTGGGTGGAAAAGAAGCATGGCACCCACTGAGAGAAACGAGATATGTGGCGTACATGTGGCCCAGTTCTGTACATGCTGTTAGACTTTATCGCCCATTTAAAGTCGTTCCGTGTTTGTTAAGCACAGACCAGAACAGCAGATGGCTGTCAATTGTTTAAGCTTGTCGAGGGAGACTTTTGAGTATAGCAAATAGGGTCTAATTAGTCTTGGCCGTGAGCGACGAAATCTGATTGGTGGGTTGCAAAGCTATTACACTGTGACTGTTGCCCCGCCCCCTGGTGGTCACGGTGCGAGATCACAAAGCGTGTGGAGGAAAACAGACAATCCAGTCGATGTACGAAGCCATTGTAGCTGAACATGGCATATACACATCCTTGCTACATTTTAATTGTGTATGTACATTATTCACGCAACGTCAGTCGTGCGGAACATGAGCCCGATAAAAATCAACGAGCCTTGCGGCTTCGTGAGTTCATAGTTTCGATCAAGCGTAGCATGTGAGCTTCTTTGATATCTGCTCGTTTTTTCCCTGCACGGTTGAGTTTCCTCCAGGGATGGAATAAGCCGGCTGTATCTCCCCTCCCGCTCTACACGGAATCTCCTGTACCCTTCGATAATCTCGGACTTGTTTTAATTCCGACTCATTAATTATCCATGCCCATTAACCGCCTTGGTAATGGTTGTGACAGGCCATGCAGAGTAGTAGTTGGAACGTATATGCCAGCTTCCCCCAGGCTGCTTGATTGTCATCTGAGTCTGTGAACCGCTAACCCAATGTGAAACCTACACCCTGGTGTGTACTTTATGTGCTATTATGACACTTCTTCCGTAAATACTACGCATACGGACACATCGTCATCGCCTTTGCTTTCTACCGCCACATCAACGGAATGACGTCCATACGCATTTGATACGTCGTTATATGTTAAAGACTTGTTCCTAACATATGATCCACAAAACATGTTCTCGCATTGCATATGCTTAGGCATTGCAGGTGGTTTGGAGACGAATTGCTGTGTATTTGTGATCACTTTTAATACATTCCGAATTTATACATCTCACCAATGCGGTCGCTGTGAGTTCAAGTCCAGCTGATGCTGGCTTACGCCCCGGCCATAAGTGGGAAGGTCTGTCAGTATCTTCAGACCGGAGCTTCCCCCGGCCTCAACCCGGTTTCCTCCGACCATAATGTTGGCCGCCGTCGTGTAAATGAAATATTCTTGAGTACGGCGTCAAACACCAATCAAATAAATAAATTCAGATGACCGTTATACTACATCACATACGTGTATATGCTCATGTACATAAAATAGGAGTCAATTAGTTACACCAGGCTATAGGTGTGCATAATGTACAATTGTTAAACCTAATTACATTAATCGTCAGTGTACAAATATGCTTGCCATGATAATGTCAGTTATAATATACCACAACAATCCGTACGCAAGCAAGCTGTGGTTGGAATTACTATACCCATGCAAATAGCAAAAGGATGTCCAGGAATATTTTACTATGTTCTATGTGAATATCGGAAGGATTGAAGGGGTTTTGACTTCTTGTGCACGTTTGTGCTCTGAGTATGGTACTTACGACGCTCGTAGGTATATCTGTCAAAGCAGAAATTCAAACCAATATGAAGGTACGTGTCATATTAATTGTGCAGTTACCTTGACCATAATTGCAAGATTTGACAATCGTGAACTCGTTTAATTAAATCTCTATCAATATAGTCTCTGACGCTGATTACAGTTTCTTTCAAAACTTTTTCTGTTTGCAAACTTAATCAACTAACGTAATTTTTGGCCGAAGGTGGTTCTTGCTTTCTTCGTGAGTTCATTGCTTGTCAGAAACGACAGCTTCCAGTGCATGGTGATGTGAACATTGTCAGTATCACTGTCTAGTGTCAGTCTCCCGTCATACAACTCATAGCATTGTCCTCATGGACCCCTTGTCACTTGTCACGAGTGTTGGCCAGGTGTTGATGACGTAACGTCTGTCAGTTGTAAGTTTCTGTCTAAGATTAATGGCCAGGTAAGTGGCAAACAGGTGCCACGGTCTTTTGTGGTTGACCTCCTTCAGCCACAGGTGGCCCAGCAGACGCCATTGTGCCAAGACTTGATGATCATGTTTGTGTACACCAGGAAACTGACGCAGCGAGATAAAATGCCATCCAGTAGATTCTGACTTTTAGCACACCCCAAAAATAATCTCTTAAGTTTACGGCAATAGTATGTTTTCTGAGTGATGATGGTAGAATACATCATTAGTTCAACCGTATATTATTTTATCGGAAGTATTACATTTTATGTCTTCACTCCGAGAACAAAGCATTCTATCAATTTAACGGCTTAGTTTTGGAGTGCAGATACAGTATTGTACCTACCTTGCTGATTGAGTACGTCCATTAATATATCAGTAGAAGTACAGCGATGTTTCTGATCTGCTAGTAGTATAGTATAATTACTGTGGTGGACGATAAAGACGGCTTCATGTATGAGTGACTGTGACAAACTCAGTTGCTGTCATCAAGAGAACCGGAGAGCTATAATCGAGGTCTCGTTACTTGCATAATTCCATTGGCCTAAAAGTTTGAAAGTGTTGTAGGTATCCTCCCATGGGCTATTTTTAGACAGCAGACGTGGGAAAGCCGTAACAGGGAAGATTTGTTTTCTTACCCAGTTTATCAGGCAGAAAAATCCCAAGTGTCGACCAACCACTGTGACTACAGGAAACCCCCTGAGCCTAAACCACCGTCTTTAGATCAGCAGACCAGAACAAATTTTTGTCATTATAAATCCATTGGGCTTGTAATTCGCTGTCAAGGCGCCAGATGAATCAACCGTGAAGAAAATCGAGGAAATTTAAACCGCTCATCCGCGGGCAACTGGGTGGGGTACCCGACGACTTGCACCCCTATTTTCTTGCTTGGCGGACATTCGGAGACCTGACTGGCTTTCAGCATTGTATCGAACGTTGTTAAATTTACTTAATAGATATTTATCCAAGAGATTGTATCAGTAAACCGACTCCCCTTTGTGAGGTGTCGTGCAAGTATCTTGGTCTACTGGTCCGCGTTGATCGTATCAGATGGTATTGTAGTGTTGACTCGGCATTTACAACTGTCACGGTGCCTACCCATGCGGAACGTTAAGATTGCTACAGTATCCACCGATTGTATATCGGCAGCGGTAACTTTCACCCAGTATACTCAGAAAAATGTTTCTTCTTCATTCAACAAAGTTTTGCATGTCACATCGAATGAATGGTGATTTAGTAAGAGTCTGAAGTAGGCTGTATACCACGTTGACGAGAGGCCGGATTTCACCGGTTACCATTTACCAACTATCACACTGTCATCGCTTCTCTGGTCGTTTACTCTCCATGCTATAGTTTTTCTTGATATATGTGTAAATTCCTTATAGTGATTAAAAAAAAAAAAACATTAACATTGGAGAATAATGTTTATGCGACAAATTCGTCACGACGATATCTGACGGACATCTGACTTACCCTGCGCAAAGATGTTGGCATTATACTCGATTAAGGTTAAGGCACATGTTATTTAAACATTACCCGCCATCGCAGTTTGAAAGTGTTACCGTCTGATAATGAGTGTTTGTTATTCCGCCATGTAGTTACCGTTCCGATTTAGATCTGCCTCGTGACAGATCACGTGGTACTAATGATACATTAGCGATGTCATTATCGGGAAGGTGAACGACTGGCACAAAGACGCTGACCGTTGACCGTTGGTTGATGGTGAATCACCGCGACCGAGTCTGAGGGCTTCATTTTGAGCATGTGACATGCGAGTTGCAGGTGAAAATGCTGGCGTGTGCTCACCCAGTGGCTAACCACCGTGTACCCTTTGGGGGCGTCGTCATATCTTGTTCACCTGCAGCACGGAGGAAAGACGCAGACTGGCTATGTTGCAAAGCGTATAAAGGTTGGGAAATGAACAAATAATACCATCGGAAAATTATTAATCACCTACATGAGCTGGCATGGCCTTCATGTGCTTGTCATTAAGCTAAGAGGGGCTTTTTGCTCGGCCGTACTTACGCCTCCCTCTTTCCCCACCTCACTCCAGCAAGAGCCATTTCTCCTCTTATTAACTATGCGCTATTCACACATAAAAGACGGCCTTTCATTCAGCTGTTTCCTGGCTTAAAATAGTCAAGTGGTTTATTTTATTCCCACAAAGACTATGTAAAAAGTTGCAAACGCATGCCGCGCCATTAAAGCAACAAAAAGCGCACATAAACCTTCCTGTCAAGAAATGTAACCAAGGACAAAAACTTTTCCGGTCTTTTTCTTCTTCTCACTACCAGTCGCTGTGCAAGAGGCCCTCGAGACAGTCTTTTACTGGATTCCCATTGTCAAAAGGCTGGAGGAAATTTTGATGAGTGCTTGGTAGACAAATGACCTTTCTCTAGTATTGAAGGTTTGAGTTTTTATTTGGCAGCCGATAGTTTAACATATTGTGGCTTGACGGCTGAGTGGCCGCGATCCGCCGTGCCAATACCTCTGTATCTATTAACGCACAAACTAACTGCCTGTCGCGATGTGCAACTTTTTAGCCAAGTCCCGATTGGCTCTTAAAAGAAGAACACGTCTTCCTGAACGCGCTCTTACAACGTCGTCTTTCATGGTTGATTGACACCTCGGGGAGTCCCTACCCACTGCTTCACATTGGCCAATCAGAAGAGGCGAAGACGCCGAACCACTAAACCACTGATGCATAAAAAATCCTGACATTCCAGCTGCTGAGTTGCAGCTTGTTTCCGGATGAGTTAACACGGAATGGTCTTGAGCTTTATCTCCCCCAAATATCGCCATTTTCAAAGCTTATTCAGGGCGGATAATTACACACACCTATGTCAACCGAAACTCGTACAATTGGATCTTTATTCGGGGTAATTGTTAAGAGTCACCTCGTAGAGAAAATGCTACTGTGGCTATAGGCAATTGACCGGATGTTGTCGGCCATACAGAGTTAGAAATGTCCAGATATCACCTCACAATAGGGAGCTAAATCCCTGACACATTTGAAGGCTGAGCTTTGTGACTATGACGCTTAGTTAGCTACGACTTAATGGCCCACTCTATATAGCCATACGCTGATCCGACATGGAGTGCACCGAATTCATAAACAAAGTATTATAGGTCAGTTGTTGGAGATGCGTTTACGTTACACATTGGTGGAACCACCTTTACATGTCAAGCAATCCTTTACATCAACATTAAACACATCCGTTCTTATTCACATTCTTTATACACTAATGTAAGGTATATCAAGCTCTGGCATAGGTTCTTGTTTGAAAGAATAAAGTCCTTTTATACTGGAAAATTCATTAATGAATGCATAGGATGCTATTTATTCATCTCAAAAATGCACAAAGAAAAAGCCATGGAATGCTACCGGATCGCATTTTATTCCGAAAGTCAGTCTTTACCCTACTGTGATATTATTTGATGTTGAAAACTGTGCTATATATAATGTTACATTAAGTCGATATACACGGACGGATTTTACTCAAATTACAGGAAATATTAACAAACTTTATCTTTAAACAGCCCTTGTACGTGGTAATCCTCGAACAAACTTTGGCGTTAACCAGATTTGACGGCCATTTTGATTGGACACAAAAGAGGAGAGGACCCAATTATCAGCTTGGGTTCTCGCCCACTGCGGGACAGCGAAAGGCTACTTCCGGGCTTGTCAAACTTGCCTGCTCCAGGCCCCTTCTCCTGATTGTAGGTGAAGTATTCAGTCCTCATCTCAGCAAGCACTTTCAGGTTTTCACTTGAAGGGTTTTGCTATGGTTGCCGATCAATGGCCCGAAGTTATGTGGGACACTTGGTTCCGAGTGAGCTGAAGTGGGCCTCGCCGGCTCGAGAACATCGCCCCCTTCGCCTTCAGAGAACGGTCAATTGTCAGGCCCTTTCAGCACATTTATAACGCTCGACAACTACGGCCACTTGTAACTGGAGGCGAAACCCGGCATGGAGGAGTTGAAAATAGCGTAATTATGTATATTGATTTGCCAACACTTTAAACTCAAACAAGCGATTGGAGCGTACATAGCCCCGCCGACAAGAGTCATTGGCGGGATGACTCAGCCTGTCTGAGATTATCTGCTACACTCGGCCCACACTCGCTCAGGATGTCCATGGTTCGAGCCCGCTCGCTTCACTGAGCTGAGCGCTTGTAGTTTTATTGTTCCTGGCTGATGAAGACCGACCCTTAAGGAGCTCTTCAAGGCGGCACCAAGGTATAAAGATGGAAAGCATTTGATTGCGAGGATCACGTGTTGCCAACTGGCGCAGGTCATTGGTGGAATTGATTCGTACAATATTTTCCGGCCTACTACACATGGAACGCTACACTTGACACACGCCACTTCATGTCTTTTGTTACTAGAGCCTGCGCAATGTGAGAAATGATATTCGTCTGACTGGCAGCATCCCCCTCCCCTCTCCACCCACCCTTCCCCCGACTTAAACCCTCATTGTAAGAGCTCTCCTCCATTCGACGCTCCGCACTGTAAATTGATATAGAAATTATGATAATCGACCGCGCCAGTTTCATTTGCTCGTCTCTAAATGATCACAAAAGGTCTGTTCATCGCGAGATAAGGGTGTGCATGTGTGCTAACAATGCGGAAGGAGCCGATAAATAATGGCAATTAGAGATACAGCAATTTGTCATGGAAACAGTGAAAGGCTCATTTCATTTGCAGGAGACAAATGAACAGCGTAGTGTATGCTTATACTGAGACTCGAATATCAAAAATAATACTTCTGAAGATAAAAAGATATTCAAGAAAAGTGTGGATAAATCCTTGAGTAATCACAAATATATTCCAGACGCTTGCTTAACCAAAAACAACTCGTATGGATTAAATATCGTTTAAAGGCGATTTTTTTTTAGATGGATTTGACACTTTCTGATTATAAATGCAACCCATATGCAAGTCTTTATTTATTTGATCATACATGTATATAGATATTCAAAATCATATATGTAGGCCTATTCAAAATCATTTCACTCATAAAACGGGGATAAAGTTAATTTCGGGAATTTTAAAAATCACAGAATAAACATCATTGTAATCTCCCCCCCCCCACCCCCTACACACACGCTACAACCATAACCCCTTTCTCCACAACCACAGTCTTTCCCACACTACAACCGTAGCCCGTTTCACCACAACCACCGCCTTTCCCTCACCACAGCCACCTCCCTCACTTGCTGCTAATAACACCCCGCAACCACATTTTGTTCACCACATCCACAACCCCTAAACCACCTGTTCGCCACAACAACTGCCTTCCTTCACCACAACCACCACCCCCCATCACGGCAATTATCGCCCCTTCACCACTACCATAGCCCTGCTTCCTAACCACAAAGGCAGTGGCCACGATTGGATGGAAAAGACACTATTTGCAACACACTGTTGAACAAAAAAAGAATGCGTACATTTGAAGTGGACTAGAAAACGAGAACTCCAATACTTTTTGTTAATAAGGAATGTATCAAACACCATCAAATGAATAGCAAATCAGTGGAGATTTTGTGATGTATTGAAAAGAACAAAGGAAGAGAATGATAGTCTACATATTGTCTTTTACCCAGAGTTTTCACGTGCTGCTAATCAACACTAAATCGTGCGACGTGCGATGGATTCCCAAACGTGCAGTTGCGGTTTCCTTTGTGTTGCCGGCTGACCTATGCTCACTACTGTATGTCTACGCACACACCCGCTACTGTCATACGTGAACATAACCAATGGGAAACTCCACGGGAATATATGGGCTAATATAATATGTTTGATACGTAACAACATAACTTCTTGTCGGCCTGACTTCATAAACGGCTGTATTTCCGAGAACTGTACTACGACCAGACGTACTGGTCATCAGGATTAAACTGGCCATCAGGAGAGGGCTGGCCATCGGGATTGGAATTGGGCACCAGGACAGGACTGGTCGTCAGTTCTGGTGGCCGGTGCGGTTCTGCGTGCAACTCCATTCCTATAGACTGGTCACCAAGACTCGACTGGCCGGCGGGAGAGGACTGGCCAAGAAGACTGGACTGCATGGCCACAAGGACTAGCCTTGGCCACCAGGACTAGACTTCGCCGCCTGGACTAGACTTCGCCGCCAGGACCAAGTTTAGCTACCAGGACTGCACTGGCCCAAACTGGACTTGGCCACCAAAACTAAGCCTGGCCAATAGGACCGGACTCTCTCTTTTCAGTGGCACCTCTAAGGGTACATGAATATTGTTGGTGACTATCATTCAAGACGGAGAAAGCACTCGTAACAATAGTTTCCTGAAAGAAGAATCGGCTTGGCGCTATCGGGCTTCGTCGATTCTTTTTTTTTTAGGAAAGTACTGCTACTCGTACTTTCTCCATAATGGAATGGACTTGCAACCAAGACTAGAATTGCTATCGGGAATGGGTTAGCCATCGGGGCTGGACTGGCCATCAGGACTGAACTTGTCATTATGCACGGACTGGTCACCACACAGGACTGGATTTGTTATCAGCACTGGATTTGTTATCAGCACTGGACTGACCACCAGGACCGGACTTGGTCACCAAAAAGTGCAGTTGAATTTTTTCGCTATTTCGTGGCCAAATATTTACCCGGAAG
Organism: Liolophura sinensis; assembly: GCF_032854445.1. Classification (NCBI taxonomy): domain Eukaryota; kingdom Metazoa; phylum Mollusca; class Polyplacophora; order Chitonida; family Chitonidae; genus Liolophura; species Liolophura sinensis. The sequence goes on along the minus strand of NC_088302.1, from coordinate 44,814,394 downwards.
GACTCTATATATTCTAAAAACCAAGTCAGTTGAGATCTATCTGTACCCGATCAGTTTTAAAAGTACACGCTGCGTTGGTCTGGCCCAATTTGTTATGCCTCTATAAATCGTTAGTCCATTAAAAGTACAATGACTCCACTCTTCAATTTTTAATCGGACGTGAATTCTCTTGTCAACCTGCTCTCTTGCCCGTCTGTGGCAGACTCTGGTTTCTTCAATTCGTGGGGCTTCAATGTCAGCGTCAAGAAAAATCTGCGACACCCTCGGAAATTAAACAGCTCGCAAACACAAAGAAATCTTACAAAGTTGTGGAGACCTCCAGGGCAGACTCGATCAAATCGCTACCACGTAGACAATACTGAGAGTAGGGATGCGGCGTCTTGGATACATGAACAGCGCAATGTGGAGGAGTCATGTGCAAAAATTTGCTGTGTGATGCGGTTTACTGGATAGGGGGATGTGAAACGTACGGTTAATTGGCTTTTATGAACATTTTCCTGGGTGGGGTGGGTGTGGCGGGGAGAGGTCGGTTTAGATTTTAAACTGAAGAAGGCCACTCTTATGTATTTGACACAGGACGGCTACATTACAATGTTACTCTTACCTAGATTTGATATTGTGAGTGCGAATCCTTTGTCAAAGTACATAGCAGGCGATAATCCATACATGCAACCATAAACTGATGTAAGGGTGATAAGCTGATTGTAATCTCTGTAATGTACGACCCCTGCTGTTCATTTTACCAACACAGGTGGTCGAGAAATTACTGATAAAAGCCACACCAATTCATTTTACAGATGAATTATGTATGCGCGCGAATGGCCAAGTAGCTAGTCCTGTGAAACCCATGCAAGTCATGTTCCCGACGTATTAGATGTTACGTCATCATATCGCTTATATCATTACATGTAGTAAAAAACAATAGCAAGGCTACTGATGTGTTTGTTCACTAAAGATGTTGACAGGGAAATGTGTAATAACATTTGTTGACGGCCTAATAAATAGTAGGCTTATCTATGAGAGGTGTTCTCATGCAAAAAAAGACACATTTTCAGGACGTATAGGTCTGTTTAGGAGTGAAGATGGACATTCGACTTTTCTACGTTTGGGACTTGATTTCTTATGTTCTGCAACATAAATTAGTTTACTTGTTTACGGTAAAGGTTAGGAAGATTATATTGCCAATAACTTAAAAACGGTATGTGATGGCGTTTGTCTGAAAAATGCCGATATTTATTTGACTCGTGTTTCACGCCTTACTCAAGAATATTTCACTTATGGACAACCGTATGTTGCTGGCTTCCCAAGTATATATACTACCAGAGAGGACGAGGGTATTATTCACGTCAGTATAGATCATCTCAGAAATACATGTAAGGCAAAGTGACCGATTCCAGAAATCAGTTTTGACTTGTCTCAAAGCACTTACTTCTGGACCATAGAAATAGCTTGGAGTGAGTGAGTGCTTGGGGTTTAACGTCGTACTCAACAATTTTTCAGTCATATGACAACGAAGGAATCATTAGGGTGCATGTACGTGTAATGTACCTCCTTGTTGCAGGACGGATTTCCACCGCTCTTTTATTTAGTGCTGCTTCACTGAGACAACTTACCGAAGGCAAGTAAGACGCCCCGCCCGAGCCATTATACTGATACGGGTCAACCAGTCGCACTATCCCCTTCATGCTGAACGCCAAGCGAGGAAGTTACAACTTCCTCTTTTAAAGTCTTAGGTGTGACTTGATCAAGGATTGATCCTGGATCTACCGGTCCCGAAGCGGACGCTCTACCAACTGTGCTATCCGGGCCGGTAAACTAGCTTGGAAGTGTTACTTTAAGACACTTTAAGCTCTAAAGCCACAGATTATAGTGGAAGGAGTCATGACTTTTAAATTCAGTCAAAACTCACTTTATGCAATGAGTCGACCCCAGCCGCCGAGGTTGTCTAGTTATATGGTTTGGATGATTGATATATCAAAATCATTTATTGATTGATTAACTGATTATTGTTTAACGCCATGTTGTTTTCTAAATATTTACTTAACGTATATGTACCATGTGTTACAGCAGTACCTGAACACAAAGCATCTTCGTTTTAGTATGTTGACCTGTGCGCCTGACAGTGGCGCAGTGGTTCCAAGTTAGATGGCGCTTCTCAGTCACTCTGTTCACGCGACGCACGTCAGCAGTTATTTCACCTCTAAACAGCACAGTGGCAAAATAAGGAATAAGATTGGTTACAGTGTTTAATATGCATGGCTGTAACTTTGTTAGCGCGCATGACTGGATGGCTACTGGGCCGAATATACACGCCCACTTTCTCATGTACTCAGTTCGAACTACCTTAATAAACAACACCGTCTTACAATCAAGCATAGGTAACGAGTAATTCATTTTCTGTCCTTTCCACGTCAGTGAGGTGGAAGATATCACGAACGGTTCACTGATGATGTTCTCTCGCTCTACCGATCGCCATTGTCGGATCGGTGGCTTTCACGCATGTCGTGAGTCGCACGCAGTTGTACACATGCATAAATCACTCGGTCATTTCTCACAGGATGCTGGCATATTCACATCCTGGGAGGGGAGAGTTGTAGGGGGGTGGGAGTGGGAGAAGGGGTGGGGCTCAGCTTACTTATCACGTGGTCCTTGTATAACATCTTACAGACTATAAACCCCAGTATACACGGCCGTTGAACAAGTATGATAAATATCATGGCGTCACGAGAAAATTGGATTTCATGCATTGTAATCAGCAGAAGAGACTGAGAAATAAATATGGGCCGTTCAGCTTCTATGCTGCTAATGACTTCAATATTTAGTTCACTCAGAAGTGCATAATGACGTAAAGTGCGTCAGTTGTCTCTTGCCTCAAATAGGATGAAGCTGTACTTTTAACATGCGTTGGCATAAAAGTACGCTCCGAAACGCGCATATAAGACATCTCAGTACATGTATATTATCGTATATTTACCTCACTCGTTTTGTTTAACTCCTACACGGACTGCTTAATTCTCTGTTATTTTAGAGTTGTGAAATTAATACATGTATGTTGTTCTTAATTCATGTCCCTTTATATTGTCACTAATCCCATGTTACGAAAAATGACCCTTTTAGTTTACTTTTACATGTATATATAAAACGCCCAATGTCCTATATCATGCAAAGGTACTGTGGTGGTACAATGCTGCAAGGACTGTTTCAAAAGTTAATTATAACTGTATACCACGCTCACTGCTGTAAAATCATGCAGACACATTTAATTGTCTAAATATATAGGACAGGCTTTGCATGAAGACGAATTTTCAAAGTGTGTTGGATATTATAGTTTGGGCTGTTACCAAACGGTTGCTGGTTTCTGCTTATCGCCAGTTTAAGACTGCTACATGAGTTAACAAGGGGGTCCGGTGGTTATAGCGCGCTAGAGCAGCGCAATGACCCTTTCGACTCTCTTAAATGCGGTCGCTGTGGGTTCAAGTCCAACTCATTTCCGGTTTCCTCCTTGCATAATGCTGGTCGCCATCGTAGAAGTGAAATATTCTTGAGTATTGGGAAACCAACCTATCAGACAAATATACAAATGACTCAACAGCTAATTGCTTGCAGTTAAATTGGGTAAATTCATGACCAATTAACTGTATGTTTAACCCTGTTTCGCGGAAGTTTTTGGGCTTCCAGTCACTATGAATTTCTGCTAATCCATGTATTTTATACATGTATACCTGCATTAATTTTTCGTTTATTCGACTATCCGTGCACTGGAATGGGTTGTCGAGTGCTGTTACATTTTCATCAATTAGCTTAGGCTGGGCGTTTTGCGGAAATGCTTTGGAATTGTGCTCAACAATCCCCATTACCGGCTTTGTATTGATAGCAGCTCGTAGACATGCTGGATACAACTGAAGCGCCAGAATTTCGATTCAGGCCAGAATTTCGATCCATGCAGTCAAAAGTATAACAAATGGCTTCTTTATACATTTAAATATCCTTTGGAAGAACTTTAAGAATTTTTGCTAAGGACTATTGATTCGAAAATGTCCAAGGTTAAAGGATGTTTCCATGTATGCAATACCTTTTTAGGGCTTACTGTGTGTTATTCCGTACCATAATGATCGCATTTATTTGATTGGTGTATCACGCTGTACTCAAGAATATTTCATTTATACGACGGCGGCCAGCATTATCCCGGGAGGAAACCGGGCAGAGCACGGGGGAAGCCCACGACCATCCGCAGGTTGTTGACAGACCTTCTCATGTACGGTCGGAGAGGAAGCCAGCATCAGCTGGACTTGAACTCTCAGCGAACGAATTAGTGGGAGGCTACTGGGTCATTATACTTATACACCAGAGTTCAGGACATGTAATGGTTACTGCATCGTTTATATGTTAAAATAAGAAAATGACTAGATGCAAACTAGCAGTACATTATATCAACAGAACAAGAGACTTTTCCAACATCATCCTCAAATTATCATCGTCATTTATATTGACAAAAGGATTAAACTTGACATGTCGTCCACAGAACAGATCCCACCGGCGTGTAAAATACAGGTGCGGCATTTTCACTTCTTGCTCTACCATAGTTCGAAGAGAGAAACAGTGTTAATGTGTTTTCCGTGGTACAAAAGCATAGTACGTCGTTTGTACATGGCAAGCCGTGCGAGACAACATACAACGTTTATAAAAAAAACAAAAACAAACAAAAAAAAACACCTAATATTGTTTTTCTTATAAGCTAGACCAAACATAAGAAGTGCTGCAAAATCTAAATCATTCAAAGTCATGACAGATGCAGACTTCACCCCCTCGTCCACGGAGGCCTTTACTATAAATAATATGCATATATATATATAGGTCTCCAACGAGTGATCCCTGTTGTATCAAATTTATTAAACCAGGGTTAAGACATTTCGTATCTTTCGAGCCTCTGGCGAAACATTTTTGACTCCCGTTTAATACATTTTATAATACAGGGTTACGAGTTTGGAGATTCTGTTTATGCCATTTTTGGAAAATCAAACAAAAAAATAATACAAAATTATGCCTCAAATCAGTGAGAATATTTTATCTTCTTTCTCTAATTGCACAAGTGTTTGCAGCAGTGCACAGGAATTTAAATATGTGACGTCAGCTATTCGTGCTTAGAGCAATGCACAACATTTATACACCACACAAAAGAGTTCGAGGGAGAACGCCTTTATTCTCACTAGCCTGGATAGGATTTCTAAATTACCATCCATATACATTAAAACACAGCAGCAAACAATTGTTTTTAAGCAGTTTACTAACATCCGTCAAGGGGATATTTGTCGTTTTTATTGTTGATATTGATGTTGAGGACTCAACATCGGACCCCCGGACTATGATCGCCCCCCCCCCCCCCCGAAGATTGGTGCACTTGACCTGATTTCCATCTTCGACGTACTGTGCTAGATGCAACAAGTTGAACTAGTACAGGCAAAATTTTGACCAGTGTTACTTGTGGTTAAAGCGGTGGCTGAAGTAAACGGACGAGGGTGGTAGGAACTAGAGAATAGAGCTGAGAATTTTGAATATTTCGCGGTGCTGGCTTACCGAAATTAGGTGTAGTGGACACGTTAGTATGGTAGGCAATTTCCCTTAAATCGTATTTTTACGAGTACTGTACCTGCAGTGGCCGCATGTGGTGCCGTTGGTGTTGTTGCTGGTGCCATTTTACATAATCGGCGCCGTGAAACTTCAGCTATATAATCAGATATACTCCAACTTATACATATATTTCGCCAATATTTAATATATTCCCTTCTCCGCCATTGTCGATATAAACAAAATCTCCGACTTTCAATCGCTCATCCATGATTGTGTCCCAGAAATGCAGATGACAAAATCACATTGTAAAAAAACAGTACTCCGGTCTCTGTGTAGATTTAATTGGCTGATTTTTGTGAATGAACTTCTGTAAGCCAATCAAGTACATGTAGCCCTCTCAACATTGTTGACAAAAAGTGAGATACGATATTTATCCAACCCCCTTTATCCCATGTCCTGGGTCACATTTATTGGATAAATGTATACATACATATACATATATGATTGTATACTTAAGTACAGCTCTGGAAGAATTTCCCACTGACAGCGAGGTTACACACTCTAGTTTTATGTTCCAGTTCCTGCCACAATGAGAAGTTCTCTATACACACACACGAGGGGTGTAAAATCAACCAAGCCTGCTCAGTCTCCTCTAAGTAGTTAAAACGTCAATATCTCTTAATACAAGGGCCGTTTTCCAGCTTTTCAGCGAGGGTGATGAACTACAGTTTTTGACATGCCCTCATTTCATTTCGAGAGAAAAATCAATGCAATGCCATCCATGGAAACTCTGTTCAACCAAGCACTCATCTTTGCGCCATTCATTAATCGAACATCGGAAATGGCGCTTTGATCAGGCCGTGTGATACACGTAAACACGGCTTCTTTTTCCCCAGTATTAGATTGATTAAAGCCCCGTAAATGTCCGCAGACATGAAAACCATTTTAAGGTGCACGTCCAGACTCGGTGGCGGATTCTCTCTTCCTAACCACTTCAGGTGTCCTTGAAGCCTTGTATTGGACCGATGCACCGCCCCTTGCCGCCTAGCGCCAACTTAGATTAGATTCTTTAATCACGGCTGATTGGCCGAGATTTAAACCATGCCCGGAAATCGACAACAACATAGACGTGCAGGCCGTTGTTCTTGCACTAGGTCTCACAACATGTCTGAAGACCCTTTTCTTTGCTCTGAACAATTTATTTTTTATCATACATATACATGCACCTGTATTGTGTAACGGATTTAAGGGCCAGGTATGGACAGTTGAGGAAACCCACACGCTGTTTCCGCTAGACCTGGCACTATACTTCTTATAGACATAGTGGCACTTTCCAGCATAAGTGCATGGTGCACAATGTATTCAGCATAGACCGTGGCTTTCAAACCCAGCTCCAGAAAATTTGTCTTCTTGGGTAGAATTTTCGCTGATGATATCCATCAGATATAAGCATGAGAAAAACGCTTAATACCCCAATATGTAAAAACTGGTAACAGCGAACTCTCGTTCCATTTGTGTATTTTTAGTCAAATCGTAATTTAATCAATGAAGGGGCCCTCGTTGGTAGAGCAGTGTAAAGCGTTGGGACCAGAGATCACTAGATCGCGTGTTCGAATCCGGGCCTCACTCAACTGCGCCTTTTGGTAGAGGATCGTCTGGCGCATGGCAAGGCGGGATGTATCTGATACCTAATGGTCACAACTACAGTCACCCAAGTTCTATGTAAAATGCCAGTTATTTATAAATATGTAATGAACTCATCAATTTATTATGGCTCACTCGTTTCACTTGAAAATAACCAACCATATCTTCCATATCGTGTTTCCGGTACAGGCTGCAAGTTTTATTCTCCACTTGCTGCCACATCTGTATGTGCAAGTTTTTGTTTTTTTACCCACATTAATGTGGGCATAAATGCGACGGAAACAAGATAACTTAACCTGACTATGCAGGAAGTGAGAAGAATGCTTGTTGTTTTTCGCGGACAATTCTTGGAAATACTTGCATATCGGTTAGAAGGTCATGATGACATTTACCACATTGCATATTGCATTCCATATACCACGAACGCACAAAGGCTGAAATACAGAAGCCCTCTCTTTAAAGCCTTAACGAACAAAGGTCAATTGCACTGATGACGCGTTACGTAAATGGCCAAAAGCTTTCAAGCATCGTGTAGGCCATGTCACGGACATCCATATATTATCAATTATCATATCTATTTATGTATTTCGCAAGTTCCGCTCTGTTTGTCGAACACAACCTCGTAAGCCCTACAAAACACGCCTCCATCACAAACGAGTTACCCTTGAGAGCAAACACGTACCTGGTATGTATGATGTATTTATTCCATAGCAACAAGCAAACTACGGGAGTGCTATTTGCATACAGTTATGTTTCAGTAAATTACGTAGCCACAAAGCACTACAATTAAGCTCATATTATTGACAGCAAACACGAGAATCGCTGTGCGGAGAGGCGATTTGGGAGGGGTATACACCTGCACGCCTTTAAAACAAGCACGGTCGCTGTGTCGCGAGATTGCAGAGGTAAACATACCGCAGGCCAAAGTACAGAGACTACGGTGACGTCACCGTGAAAATGTGTTCATCAGGGCACATTTGATGTTTGTGTCCACATAGTCGATGGTAATGTCAACAATATTCCATGTCTGTGTAGACAGTGCGAAGGATGGACAGTAATTAGGATGGATGAGCCATTTAGATGAAAAGGATCAATATGACATTTAGAACATTGTTTTGGGGAGACAATAGATGCCCGGATGTTACTGGATAATCTTGTATACATAGAGAATGCCCTACAATAGTTCACCTTGCATGACAGAATGCGCCTCCTCCGGATTGGTTGGAAGATCTACAAGTTTTTGTTTTATATATCGTATACGTGAGACTGTGAGGTACGATCGACGTCTAGATAAATCTTGTTATGTCAAAATGTGTTATCTTGAAATTCAGCTTTTTTCATACATGTATAAATACATGAATAACGCAAACTCTTCACCCTTCATTTTAATGCAGAATGCTACCAGAAGAAACTATGCATAACCATCTAAAGACAATTAGACCCGGCTCGAACGATTATCTTTGTTGAATTTGTTAGTCTGAAGTTAGACAGGCATTTGTATTTCTTTCGAACATGATTGTTCTAAGGAACACCTTGTACTTTGACTTGTTTAAGTATAACCCTCACATACGAAAATTTATTTCGAAATTTCACTGCATCAGCTAGGTTGATATTGCCTTCTGCCATACAGCACTTCAGTTCATGCCGTTTTCCTCTCCGATCTTTCGCGGGAAGGTTTTCCAGCAACCTGCTGATGGCCGTGGGTTTTCCAGGGGCTTAACCGGGTTTCAACCGCCACAATGCTGACCATCGTATAGATGAAATATTATTGAATACAGCGTAAAACACAAATCAAATAAATAAAAAAATTTACAATATATTTTATAAAATAAATACTTTTACAGCAGAAGCCTAGCTGATGGGTGGGTAAACACCAGCTGTGTCCTAGAGGAGTTCAATGGAAAAAAGCTACGCTTGACTGTTCCATAAGAGAGGGATATTAATTCGCTGGGCCTCATATCTTGAATGACCAACAACTTAGTAGACCCCAACAACATCCGCGCTTTTAGTTTCAGGCTAGTAGAATCAAACAAGTTGTCTGATTATACGGATTCTTAGTTATGGTAATTTTATGACTTGAAACTGATACCATGGGAGCCATACAAGTAGTCTTTCAGAAGAAACGTATTAATATCTTTGTCAGGTGCAATGTCAGGTCATTGGATTGTTCCCACACTCAACTCTTTGTTCTCAAACATAACGCTGGCAATCGTCATATATATGCAATATTCTTGAGTATCGGGCGTAAAACACAAATCAAATAAATAAATAAATTAAACATAAATATTAGGAACAAAGCAAAATGCTCTATCCACAGCTAATTTTGGGATGATTGGTTTGAGGATTTTGTCACATCAATGAGAAGATTTTAATGCATACGGCACCATTATTGGAATTGCATGTACTAGTTGTACAATTAAGCGTACAGAGGAGAAAATTGGTTGCGATTATAAATCTTCTAAAGGTAATATCTTTTTCATATTTTAAAAAGAAGAAATATGTGCCATGCTGTATGGATACACATACGTATATATCATGATATAGCATTAGTTTTATATTACATTCCAGCTGTTCCAGTGAACAATGACAAGATTGGTAAACCATATACAGGTGAGAGAGTTATATGCATTAACTGTTAAATGCGACAGGTAAATGTGTAACTGCTGATCCATTTTAACATCAACAATACCCGTATATTTTCATGACATAAATATAAATAAAAACTTTGGTGCCCTTATAGATCTTTTTCGGCGTAAATTTTAATCCATCTATCGTTACATCATTATGCATGTCATCTGCATTTGTGGGCTGCATGCATGGCCGCGAGGATGCGCACCGCTGAGTACAGGACTGTGGTTATGTAACTCAACTCTGTGAGATCTAGAATCTTCTGTTCATCAAAGAGCTGTAATTGAGCGGGAGTCACCTGGATTAATGCGTCCTTTTTACGCCCCCTACTTAAATTCTCTGTGTAATTAACTGGACAATGCCAGCTGGACCTCAAATTTAGGGTAGTAACCTCGCCGTAATACTATCTGTGTACACTTCAGGTATACCATATCTCCATTGATCTTTGACGTCTGGTCCGTCGTGGGAGGGGCTAGGTGCCCAGATGTGGGAGTGGAGACTGTGCTTCAGGTTGAGACTGTGGTAGTGGTGAGGTCGGGGTGGTTGCTTTGGTACTACCGCATATATCCAGGTGTTAGATTCCCCTCAACTTTTGTCCACCCTGACAACAATGGCTCTTTTGCTGTCAGGACAGATGTTTAGAAACCAGTGGAGCATCATAGAGGGTCCTAAACACGAGCAATTAGCCTTCGCCTGAGTCGGGGGTCGTATTGTCCGGGGGAGGTGGCTTTAGCTTCCGCAGAAGAGACACAATGGTCGTCAATTAACACTGTCCGGCTGCCGGACTGAAGGGACCTCTGCTCGTAGTATTGAGTCATCTCAACTCGGTTATAACAAAGTGACGCCATTTCTGAAGCATTACCTCCGGAGGCATCGACTCAGCTTTGTCGCAACATATTTCACCCTGGATTATTTAATTATGGATGGTTTAGTTCCTCTGCCAACTGTAGAAAGGGCTGTTTGATATTTGTGCCACTGACTTATTCGCTTCCCTTTTTCCTTTCCAAGTCCAATAGCCATACATCATATAAAATGGCCCGACCTATATGTGCCAATCGCAGGAACCCCAGAGCGGTTCCGCTCCGAGCTGTGACTAGCTAATTTCATCTCATTGCACCTGGAGTTGTCTTCGCTAATTAATTGCGACTGGAGCTAGAGGTTTCTTTAAATAGACAGTGTTAAGCATATATAGGCCTGCGCGCATATCATGTTCGGGAAACTTGGACACTTCTACTTTATACATAGGAGCTTCCAGGCTTTTCTAATCCTTAGATCTGAGGCAGATCTTAGCCTGTCTTCTCGAATTTTCAAAATGCCAGACTTTTGACTACAGGTGTAGTTGTCTTGTGTTCTTTAGAAATTAAGAACTGGTTCGTTCTTGTGGATGTACTACTTTTGCGCATGCCAGAAGGCTTGGTGCAAACAATGACCGCAGGGATGTCGGTAATCCGACCTCAAGTGTACAACGACCTCTCTCTTCTCTCTGTTCTTATCCTCCGCTCAGTTTTGTGTCAAATGTTATTTTTACCCTTTGTTAAAAACGGAAAGCAAGAGGATAGGTTAGTTAGTGTTGTCGTCTGGCGTCGTCCCACACTGTGCGATGACCACAGGGCTCACTATTGATCTCTATTTGTTACACTGGATCAAGGCGCACCCTGGGGAAACCAGCTCGCCCAATCGTTTACTCCCTTGGGGTTTGCTGTCATTGATTACTTACAAAAGGTCGCGCGAAATATTCCTGGAAAAGGCGTGAAATCACATTACGATCAAGATTAATCACCGTTGTCATAGCAACAACGTAATTGAGTAATGGCGGCGATCCCCTCTGTTTGGGCGGCCTTAGACATTCTCTTTATCTTCGCTCATTACTTGACGAAATTTAATTAGTGAATTCTCTGGTTAGGAGACAAGCCAACAACGCTACGTGAATAACATCGTTAACAATGGAATAATGTGGTTGGTTACTGGCGCAGAGAGAAGTTTTAAGACGGCGAATGGACGCCGGACTTAGTCGATCACCGCCCTTAGAACTTATGCTTGCCTGCCTTGGACAGCTCTGTGCGGATTCCATCAATACAGACCTGCCTTTTCCAGTTTCCCTCTGCTCTACCTTGTTGATTATCGAACGTTTACCCAGATCCAATTTCCTAATTCCCAACTCGCCGGAGAGCGCACCTCTTAGATTTATAACTGCCACTGCTTTTTGTTACTAATTAGAATTTATTGAATCTTCATCTCTCTTGAGAAATCCCTATTTCAATACCATAATTTCCGTTTAATTATTTCCGTGGAATCTCTTACTGCTGCTTTGGGAGACACACGGAGCTCACTTGGGATGCTCGCGGTTGTGTCCCATGAACCGGCCTACAGGCGGTTCCAACTGCCCGAAGCCATGCGCCATGCTGATGCTGTGGTCCTCTCTGTGTCCATGAGGGATCGAATTTTGAAGATTGGGTTATTGAAATCAACGATAAATGTGGCGAAGTTCCTGTCGGTCAAGGTCACTTTCTTTATTTGGAAATATTGCATTTAAGAATGCCAAGACAGAATGTTTTGAGTGTCACTTAGCCATGCGGTCAACCTATAGATCATATAATCAGAGAAGTATCCACACCAGTACCTTCAGCTATTATAATGTTAATTGCTGAACGTCAGATCTGGCTATTTCTAATATCTTCCAGACGATAATAAAGCATAATTATAAACTACGATAAAAGGGGGAAAAAAGAGGATACATTGTGATTCAACATTTCTATTTAATGTACGCTTTTAATTAAAATTCTATATTTATATTTAATGTAAACCATTAATTCAGATTCAGTATTTCTATTGAATGCATGTCATTAATTGAAATTCAATATTTCTTTTTAATGTGAGCCATTAACTGAGATTCAGTATTTATATTTAATTGTCCACATATAAAATAATGTTGAGTGATTAATACCTGTGTAAACTAAATTTGTACATAGCATACATATACTGATTTAAAAATGTCAAACCATATGGCAATAAACAAAGCAGTGTTAATAGGTATATACAGCGCTTCAAGAGGGTAATTAAACCTGGGATGAAGATCCCAGATTAAACTGACAGACACATGGATGTATATACAAAAACTACACCGGAATAATAAGCAGGTTAGAATCAGTAACGGTTTATCAACACAATAGGGTAATGACACAGCAGTGTATGACAAAAACTATGCTGGTACCATAAATTATACAGTGAAGGGGACTGGAGTGAGATAGGGTGGACACATATAAGTAAGAAGCCGGATTACAAAACAAGTTTGTGAAGCATAATTTCGTTTAAACAGATACTATTTCAACAAGGGGTACCTGTATGCATAATTATGTTTTGCTAATTAAAACGCTAGTTACTGTAACACTTCGATGCGATTGATTCTCGCACGCATGCAGTACAACTGTTATGATAGTTGATATGGCGCTGACTGCAGAGTCTTTCTCGTTTGCTGTTCATTCACCACCATACGCGTAGTTAATACCTTGACTACAGTCCACCTCGTATGCAGTTCGAGTACTGTTGCAGCTAATGTCTGTCAGTACAGGCCGCTGAAGGGGATGGCCTAATGGTTAGGCGTCGAAGTTGGGAGGCGTGGTATCAAACCCGGGTCAGATCATACCAAAGACTTTATAAATGGTACTTGTTGCTCGCTCGCTTGGCGCTCAGCGCACTTTGGTGGCATGGAATCGCCCTGCCAAAAGAAGACACAGTATATGCTCACACATCTCAGGACTCCTCGTTGTCATATGAGTGAAAAATTATTGTTAAGTACGACCTTAAACCGCAAGCAGTTCACACGCCAATATGTTAAATATATTTATGTCTGCGGTGTCTATCTCACATTCAGTTCATTCACTAATATTGCTAATTACAGTATCTAACTCACATATAGTTCATCCACTGTAATATAATTAATATCTTGCTGAGTGCAAGGTCTATTAGTGTATCGTGTACATTTCACCAGTTAACATTTTATATCTAGCTGTAAATGCGGCTTCTGTCCAATGCACATGTACTTCACCCGCTACAGCATAATTACTATTTTGCTGACTGCATTAACTATATGTATATCGTATACTGTTCACCAACTAAGATAATTAATATCTTGTTGACTGCAATGTCCACATGTATATCGCATACTGTTCACCAACTAAGATAATTAATATCTTGTTGACCGCAATATCTAAATGTATATCGTATACTGTTCATCAAGATGGCTGCAATGTCTGTATGTGTAACGTATACTTTTTAACAGCTAACATAATTAATATCTTTTTATTTGCAGTGTATATCTCACATGCAGTTCATCGCCTAACACACCACAAGACTGGCGTGGAGACACTATCCATCCACCACACTCTCAGGATATCCACAAGGCTATACGTTTAGTAGAACTTCAACGGAACGAATAGGGTGGTAATTGTGTGACTCAGTTATGAATATATTATTTATTGATTTGATTGGTGTTTCATGGTGTTTTAGTTACCTTATACGACGATGACCAGAATTATATGATGGGAAGAAACTTGGCAGAGCCCGGCGGAAACCCCCGATCATCCGAAGGTTGTTGCCAGACCTTGTCACGTGTGACCGGAGGGAAAGTCAGCATGAGCTGGACTTGAGCTCAAAGCGATCGCCTGGGTGAGAGGCCCCTGGGTCATTGCGCTGCACTAGGACGCTAACCACTCGGCCGCGCAGGCCCAGTCACGAATATGTTAAACAAGATTGCCTTTAAGAAACTGAATTTCAATTAATAGTACCACGTATAGATGTATATGCCGTATTTCTCATTGGCCTTTGTCATTTAAATCTGATGCTTTACGCGTAAGTTAACGGAACACGTTATCCCGTGGGATGAGGCTTCAGATCCGTTATTGATCAGTTCTGGGTATATATACTTAGCAATACTTCTGTGAAAATCTGGTTCATCGTCTCGACGCACCACATCAGGACTCGTAGTCTTATGCTCTTCATGACTATCAGGGATGGGATTGTTGAGGATATGACCACTGGGTACACAGCCAGCTCTTTGCTGGTCCGAAGAACCCTAGGGTGGGGATGAGATAGGACGGACTTATTCTGTATTTGGTATAAGTATAATCATGAGAAGTCTAAGTCTGTTGTCTAATTTTTTAAGATGATCAAACATGACAACTGAGAGAGCGGCGCCACCGAGCGTGCGAGCTGAGCGGATCAATAGAGAGAGCCGGGATAATCTCAGTCTAAGTTGACGTTAACGGCCAGTGTGCCGGCAAACCTTTTACTTAATGAGTTGTATTAAGGAAAGGATTGGAGGTGTAAATACGGTGTGGTTCAGAACTAACCCGGACTACTTTTTCTGAGGGCATCGATCGGTCGAGTGAGCAAGAGCCGAATCCAACGACTGATACGCACCACTTAGATATCGACAGAACATAATAAAATCTGATATTGCTACACATATCTCCAACGTTTTTATCAGCTTGTCCACTTGAACAATTTTTTTTCTTTTTCTTCTGATATTATTTATTTCTTTAGTTTGGTTTAAGCGTAGGGGGTTTATTGGTATCTTAGTCTTTATACAATCATTCAAGTCCATGTGAGACGAAGACGTGGGCCTGAAAGATGGAAATCAGTGAGACAAGAAATGACCCCAGTAGATGGATATCGCACGTGGACTTACCTTGTGAAAAGCTGATTATATAGGACTAGGCCTAATGGACACGTCTAGACCTAATGGGCACGAGTTATCACACTAAGCATGTGTTATCATACTATAGTTATGTGCTATCACTTTGAGTGATCTTACCGGGCATATGTGATCATAATATACTTTGCTTCTCTTGCAGGAGTGTGTGATCGTACTGGGCATTTATTATCAAACTGGGCATGTGTGATCATACAGGGCATTTGTTATCATACTGGGTACGTATGATCATACTGGGTATGTATGATCATGCTGGGCCTGTGTGATCATACTGGGCCTGTGTGATCATACTGGGTATGTATGATCATAGTGGGTATATGTGATCATGTACTGGGTATATTTGATCACATACTGGGTATGTGTGATCATATTGGGCATGTGTGATCATATACTGGGTATGTGTGATCATACTGGGCATGTGTTATCATATACTAGGTATGTGTGATCATACTGGGTGTGTATGATCAAATGGGCACTTATGATCATATATTAGGTATGTGTGATCTTATAGCGTAATCGTGATCATACTGGGCATGTGTGATCATACTGGGTATGTGTGATCATATACAGGCTATGTGTGCTCATACTGGGCGTGTGTGATCACATACTGGGTAAGTGTGATCATAGTGGGCATATGTGATCATGATGGGCATGTGTGATCATATACTGGGTATGTGTGATCATACTGGGTATGTGTGATCATATACTGGGTATGTGTGATCGTACTGGGCGTGTGTGATCATATTGCGCATGCGTGCTCGTAATGGGCGTGTGTGCTCATACTGAGCATGTGTCATCATAGAATCTTTAAATTAAATTAATAGAATATGTAATTTAACAGAATAATCTGCTTCAGTAGCAGAATACACTCCTGCATAACTCAGGCAACAGACTTTCTGTTAAATTTAATCATTTGTTGAGCGTTTTGTCAGTATGTTACCATGCGTCTGTGGTATACATCAAGAAATCAGGTTTTCTCCACACGTAAAACTGGCCGCCATCGCCCAAGTGAAAATTCTTAAAATGATTAAACAATAAAACATCAATGAAATAAATACAAAATGTAAATGCCGCTGACAACGTGGATGGCGTATAGCTCAACTTGAATCCGATGAACTGTAGTTGATGCATGACAGTGGACATTCTCTCGTCTATACCCAGTGCATACCTAGCTTCTCTAGCAGCGCGTCTCCTGGGAAAACGTAATACCATGACCAGACCACGCCTCAACGTGGTCACCAGATCAAAGCCGACGACCCTACAAACATAGATATTCGGTTTATGTTTAAAATATAAAGTTTCGACGCATTGAGATTGCCATGGTGGGCAACGCCAGGCTCCAGTCGACTGATAAAGCGGATGGAATCTCCAGGGACAGCCGGCAACCCGGCTTTCACAAGCTATTGAGCAATTCATCCTTCTGAAAACACAGCTATTTAATAATGTATCTGTCGACGTCGGTGTGTAGTAGAGTTTATCCCGCCAGCTAAAACCGTGTTAGCCGCAGAGATATTAACAACTCGATGGAATAAACCTCCCACGTGGCCAACGGGAGAAGCGATATGGACAAGTCTGGGGACGAAGTCATCATGATTGACACGACTTCGCTCCGCTATACCCAACTAATGTCCGTGATTGCTCCGCGAGGAAAACAAGTCCCCGCAACCGCCAATACGTCTTGCCCCCCGATCCCCGCCCTCCCACCTTTTTCTTTTTGCTTGATGTAGTCATTTTTATTTCGCATTCTTCTCGCATACAAATGTATTCTGGTCGTGCCTTTGGAGGAAACTTGTCAATTTTTGCTGACAACCAAATCATCTTCCCAAAAAATAACAAAAAACTAAAACCTTGCAGTCTCCTGCCGACAGTGTAAGGATGTGTGTGTCATATTCAAGGACTGGCGAAGCATAATTCATACTGCCGAACAAATGGTTGCGTCTGAGAATATCAACATTGCATAAATATGCAGCCTCTAAAGTGCATGTAAATAATGGGGTTTTTATTTTTTACATGTTTGGAATGTAAATAAGGTGTCGAAACAGAAACTTAACCAGCTGAGAAAAATAGGCATACAATTACTTATTATTCCCCAGCTAAAATCGGTTTAAATGAAAGAAACAATACTGAAGACATGCATACGCGCCATTTCTCATATTTTTATAACACTATGTTATCGTACCCTTAAGTTGATCAAAATGATTAAGTGTAATTCCAAAACTTGATATTACATTTATACTTCTTGGTACGGGTTGTCTTTAATTCACGACTCCATGGCCGGTGATGACCTCATTAAGCGTTATATCTGATGACACCATACTGTTCCTATACAATATTCAGTGATGTGCTGTTTACACGAAACAGGTTTACATGCAGCTGAATGAATTATAAGGGCCCTCGTGAGCGAGGGGGTCAGCGCACCAGTGCGACACAATGACCCAGGAGCCTTTCACCAATGCGGCCGCTGGGAGTTCAAGTCGGGCTCATGTTGGTTCCCTCTCCAGCCGTATGTGGGGAAAGTCTGCCTGCAACCTGCGGATGATAGTGAGTTTCCCCCGGGCTCTCTCCGGTTTCCTCCCACCATAATGCTAGTCGCTGTCGTATAAGTGAAATATTCACCAATGAAATAAATAAATGAATGAATTATGAGCCACACTTGATTCATGCCAAGTCACACTACACTTTATTACTTGTTACTCAGATGTACATGCAGTCTTCACTAAAGTTCGAACACTAATTTTTCATAACTTTTCTCGTTTATCACATTTTCTTATAGCTTCATGGCCTAGACAATAAAAAGACCAATACCCATAAGTTGTTGCAAAAAATTGGAATTAGGTTGCTATTAAATTTCATGGATTTGAATGCACATGCAGATAATAATCCTTTATATAATTGCATGCATGGCGCGACATTGATAGTAATTGTTTTAGAATTGCTTCGAAATATAAAAATAATCAATGGGTTTATAACTGCCTACCAACAGTGATTTTCGAAATTGTAGTTTTTAAATACGGAGGCTCGGTTTCAAGGTGTGACCAGTTCATGCAGTAGCCGTTTACAATTAGATTTCCCATGATTCGGTTCACAATTTCCATCCAAGAGGTTGGCATATTTCTCCACCAGGTGGCGCGACCTTCTATAGATGACGTAAGATGTGTACTGGGTTACTTATAGGTAATGGACTTCTGATAATATATATGTAGGGCTCAGGGATGCAACTGGGACCATTTCGTAAAGTCAGATATTTCGTGACTTTTCTCGTAACTATCTCGGAAATGAGGTCATTTAGAAAATGACGTCATGCAAATAAAGCGAACTGATTCATAAAGTGTTGTGAGAGTGGGACGTATAAAGAAATAACAGACAAATCTATTCTTTCACATCTTCAACATTCGTCTTCTACTCATGCAGTTTCTTGGTTTCTGTGGGTGACACCTATGGCAGTATATGTGACCAATGAAATTGTCAGCGACATGCAGCTATTTAGCTATGCATCTGACATGTGTATAACACCGTACTCAAGCTGGGCCAGAAGCTGGATTGACCATTGGTGTCTGGCAATGTATGAGTAATAAATTATCAGTTTGTTCTCAAATCGTCTTAGTACAAACTGAAATGAGGAACCGAAACCGAGTTCCCAGCTGGGACCCTATCAGGTAAGTGACACCCGTAAGGGTTACTTGGTGCCTTCATGGTGCCCGGTGTAAACCAGAGAAGATGGGGTTTACCCTTAGTAATCAACATATATATATATATATATATATATATATATATATATATATATATATATATATATATATATATATATATATATATATATATATATATATATATATATATATATATATATATGTATATATGAAAAAAACGAACAATTTTTGTAGCATACCTGTAGGTTAATATGGATACAAGCAGTCGAACACATAAATGTCTCACATGTATCAGTGAACTGCTGTTTTTATTTACACATATACAATTTTCCTTGATTGTAGTTTGATTTACTGCAAGATCCTTGTTATTATTTTATGTAACCCCAATCATTTGTTTTAGTATACGTTATCAGCGACATTCAGTTTTCTCCCTATATAGGCCTATATATAAGAGCCGTGTATCGTATACGGGTACAAAGTCAGTCTGGATAGTTTTGAAATAATAACTTTCTGCTCGATGGCACTGGTCATCCATAGAAGCACAGCATTTGTCTTTGCTTGTCGCTTCCAATTTACCAGTTCAGTTTGTTCACAGTCACGCTAAACGGATTATCTTATACCGAGCTTGAAAAGTTAGTCGAGTTCCAGACAGCAGGTGCGTTTGTTCACGGCTCAGCGCCTTGTAACACCACCAGCCGCCATTTCCTAGTCATCCCAATCAATGACCATTGTCACTCAATCTGCAGTCATGTGGTTTCCCATAATGGACGGGGTTATTTGCCTTTAGAAACCCGCCCCTTTTCTCCTCCGCCCGGACGTGGCCTTTTTCCATTATTTTATAAAACCGGTAAATTAATAGTTCAGTAATCTGCCTCTGTTCGATCTTACAGTAAATTGGGATTGAAGGATGGCTTGTGTAAACTGGGGAAGAGATTCGGACAATTATTCCATAAATGAACAGCACTCGGTTAAGGATGAGGCTCGACAGACATCCGTCGTGACAGTTCATTAAGAAGTCAATGTCCGCCAGTGCTCAGCCAACTGTTTTCTCGGCCGCGGGTTTTGTTCACAAACTAAAGCAAAACTGTCATTTCCCTGTTGTGATGGCGACTAGATCGATTCGCGATTTGTTTACCCGGTCCGTGCAGGAGCAGATTAAAACGACCGATCCAAATGCGCATAAGGCATGCAATAGGAAAGCGTTTATTGATTACATTTGGAGAATAGCCCGTTGGTGTGGGAACAGATGTTTTGTCTAACGTTGGACGGCCCGCCGTGCTTGATAAAGCAATTTCTCCATTGCAGTTCGGTGTCATAAGTGTACTTGATTTCAATTATTATAAAAACATGCGCTCGTCAGTTTGGCATTCAGGACACTGTTTTTCAACCGCTGTATAAACGATATCATAGTTTCCGCAATTGAAAGAAATACTTTTTTCTTTGTGCCATTTTCGCGTGGCGATAAAAGATGATATTTTATGAGACACCGTTTTGGCCACTATACCGCAACACGCAGGGGAGGAGAATTAAATTTGAAGTTCACAATAGCTATATGAATTTAAGCGATTTAAACTGAAAATTTCGCCCTGAAACGTATGTTCTTTGGGTCTGGTGCAGGGAAATTCATCTGCGCCAAGCGAGATGTATTTTTGAACTAGAACTTAATTATCTCAACAGCTAAGTTCCAAATCCTTGCAAATCCAGAATAAACTAAAGATGTTATACAACCTCATCGTTTTGTACTGTGCTAATATCATCGTTTTGTGCTGTGTTAACACAATCGTGTTGGTACTGTGTTAACACCATCGTGTTGTACTGTGTTAACATCATCGTTTTGTACTGTGCTAACATCATCGTTTTGTTGTACTGTGTTAACATCAATCGTTTTTGTGCTGTTAACATCACCGTTTTGTATTGTGTTACGTCATCTTTTGCAATGTGTCCAACATGATTGCTATGAATGGCTTTACTACCTTATAATTTGTCGCACGTTATAACGTCATTGTTTTGTACTGTGTTAGCATCATCGTTAGAAACAGATTTACAATTTTACATTTTACAATTGTTATAACGTGGCTGTTTTTTAACATCTTAACATCACCCTTTACCCTGAATTTACGATGTCATAGTTTTACAGTGGGTTATTAACGCCATCCTTTTGTTCTGTGTGTATATCTGTTCTGCGACATATAAGGTCAACAATTTGTATTGTGTTTTACTGTTTATAAACGACCTTTGAGAAAAAAAACTTGATCCCGTCTTGATTATTAGTGAGTTTTTATATAAAACATGGTTTCAACAAACATCTATTCACAACTTGTCTGTATGTGATTTTGGATCGAGACGTAATTCAACAAGCAACATTTGTGCATGCATAGATATATGAAGTGCATATGCCATTTCTGGGCTTCCGTACATAACCGACTCTGACTGTAATTTGTGTTTGTTTGTATCCTAGAGAGTCAACAAACTGTTTACTCTAGCCGGACGAAGAAGAGTTATCGATCCTGGTTATACGTCGTGTCCTCTAGCGTATTTGGCGTGAAAGTCACGTGTGAGGAAGGGGATCGAATTAGCGAGAGCAAAACGTCATCAACAAAGCATCCCAAGTGCAAGAAAAACAAGCAGGAAAACGGCGTTTGTTGCTCTTTTCGGACTTGTAATCTTTGTTCAGGAAGGCAAATAGAAGCCAATGATTACACATCTATATACATAATTATATATATATATACACATACATACATAATAAGTAGGTTTGTATGGCAACTTCATTTAGAGGCCAATACTAAAGACAAAGAATGTAATGCAAAAGGTACTGTGAATGTTTGCCCACAAATATAGGACCCCAATGGTTCGAGGAAAGTTATCACTGAAGGACATCACCATTGTGAGTGTAGGAGTCTACCGACAATTTGTGTTTCGAGAAAATACATTTTGATACAGATATATGAAAAGTATAGATAAACATGCATTAAGGAGATGAAGGATACACTTTATAAATGTAGCACTAGTATTGTCCTTCCATACATATAGCTCATAAGTGTATTTGCAGATTTTATTATGTATGTTAAATGGCATGTTTTCTCTCCGGCCTTACATTGGAAGGTCTACCAACAATCTTGGTTTCCCCCGGGTTCTGCCCGACCCCCCCCCCCCTCCCCACCCCATCATACTGCTGACTGCCGTTGTATATGTGAAATATTCTTGAGTACGGCGTCATGTAAATAAATGTCATGTTCAGACAGTTTTCCGAGTCATCGTTGTATCTATAGACTGCTGACACCTCCTTTGTTTATGTACATAGTGAGCACACATTTTTTTCAGATTCATATTATGTATCATACATGCATGCACCAATGCACATGCAAGTCACATGGGGAAGTCAAACGTTGTATGTAGTTTAATTTGACAAAAAGAAAAAAAAGAAGTGATGAAATTGCTTTGTGGCGAATATCTTTTGGAAAAAAAAAAAACAAAAGAAAAACACAATTATGGACACATTGTGTCATTTCTAAGCCGTCATAGTTTCGGTATATTTAGATTGTGCATGAAAAGTTTCACATGGCAGAATGAAGTAGCCTATTTCTTCTAAAATTTGGGACACCTGATTTGCTCATTTTAGCAAATATATGTAACTCTAGGAGGAATATTGAGTTTCTTTTTTTTCGCATGGTTAGACCATCTAATGAACACACCATAATGCTGGCCGCCGTCGTATAAGTGAAATATTCTTGAGTACGGCGTCAAACACCAATCAAATAAATAAATAAATAAATCTAATGAACAAGATACTCATATCTCTACTTTTCCAAAAGGCTGGTAAAGAAATGTAATATTCTGCTTTCAACACTACTAATATACATGTATGTCCGAACTTTTAGAAGAATGAGGGTATTGCGTATTAAATCAGAAACGAGAAGCACATCCTGAGCCTCCTTTCGGGATAAATTTGTTTTAGTTAGGGTTTTCTACCCTTTGGAAATATCTTGGAGTGATAATATACTGTTTTGAAAGAAAAATCCCGATTAGAAGCCTTCTGGGGCCCCAACACTTTGACCTTACATATGCTCCAAAGCAGCGACTATATATGTTGTGATGTAAAGATACACAATTTCAAGGAAGGCAACACACAGGCGTATCGTGTGTCTATTATAGATTATTTCTGAAAGCTGTGTTCGTTCATGTTACACAATCTCTATTGATTTTAGTGGTCCATTTCATGGTAAATCACTTGGGAAATACATCCGTGACTTCTCTATAGCTGCATGCAATTAGTCTGTTCTTTTCTATATATGTGCTGCAATGCTTTGTTATACGTATGATTTATAAACACATTTTCTCAAGAGCATTTTCCATGACTATTTACCAGACCTATAATTTTGTCAGTGCACATGTATATATGCTTAATGCACAATCTACCCGGCATTTCCAAACATAAAGCAAAATGTCCCGTAAAAATAAATTATCCTGGCAAATTATACTTGCATATCAACCGAATTCCTTTGCCATGGGCAATCACACTGTATCTTGAAAGCGAAGAAAACGACACTGTATATGTTGTCAATTCCCGTTTCATTTTAAAAGCATTTTATTTCGATTGTTCATAAAAGACACAAAAAAGTCCCCCCCTCCCCCCACTCCCCGCGCAATCCAGCTACTATAAGCTATCAAAAGCAATCAAAGAATAGTAATACATGTTTAATAAGCTGCCTATATATACTGAAATCTAGGCTCTTGCTGGCCCATACCTTTAGATCTGTACTTAGAAACCTTGCGCTGTGCAGTGATGGGTTCGAATCCATCTATGACCACTAGCTCTGTATGACATGCATTATGCCTTGAGTTTATCACGTGATGTTGCTGTTTGTGTCAGCTCCAGAGTGGCTTCTGCCACCAGGACCATGGTAGCCGTCGTATAAAGTTGTGATTGGGTATAAATTATGCAGTATTTACACCTCATTTATAACACACCATATTTATGTTCTATACAGCATTCACGATGGGACAGTCATGCATATAGGTCCCTGAATCATGATTAAAAGCGTGAAAAGCGTGAAAACTCTATACCAGCTCTACAGGCTCCTATACATCATTAACAAGCATTCTTCCTCGTGAATTTACTCCAGGAAATTCAGTTTAATCTGGAAGATATATGTAAAAATATGTACTTTTCCCCCATAAATTCACGCTCATTAGCATTCGGATTAGGATCACCGCCATGAACAATGGAGAGTATGTGATATTGGTTAAATATGGGGAGATGGATTCGGAGAAGGAAATAATAATTTTCTAAAATGCCATTAAACGAGAAAAGAAGCATTTTGGGTCAATAGCGCCTGCAAAAATTACTGTCTTTCGACGACAGATAATTGATGTTAAACAAGACATATTATTTTCTGTTTATTATTAAATCAACAAAGCCCTAGCGCATACAGGATCTGTATACCCTCAGAATAATATAGTGAGTTCCGCTACACTCCGCTCCATTCTGGTATTGTTTCAGTGGGCGCTGCCTCGTCTGTTTTCACTGTTTGCAAGTTTCATTAAAAGCTCATTAATCGTCAGAGTCAATGATCTCTTAACCTCTTCCCATTGGGAAACAATTACAGGCGAGAAGTCGATCCTCTTAGCATTAGAACTGAAGTATTCGGCAGGGCCGGCGTCAGCTGACAACGTCAACTTTCCCTAAAACTTCGTGTTGCTAAGGCAATTTAATGTACCTTTCTCGAACCAGTGAATTTTCTTCCTCCACAAGAAGGAGATCGACTGTGAACAATGTAGCCATTTTAACCGTAACAGAAGAAAGGAAAGCCGAGACGCAATTAATCCGCCATTCCCTGCGTATAACCGAATTACTTACGCTGAGGCGATTGGGAATATTACATGGCGGAGGGTGGATTATCTTATTGACGGCCGGCTGGAGCCACTTGGGCACGCCAGAAACATAAGGCAAACGTTGATCAATGCAACAAACAACTGTATCAAGCAGGTATTACAGTCTTTCTTGTGACAGGTTACAGCTCACGCCAGTCCATGCGGTATATATAAAACCCAAGGTCTATATCCTGGTGACACCTCAGCCCCCCCACCCTCCCTCCAAACCCCATGAACCCCGTAAATTTAACCCTCATCATCTCCTCCCCCACTTCATGTCCTCCAACCCTCGCTTTACCCATCCCTGTCGCTCTTTCTTGGTAAGATGACGCTAACTGTCTGCATTGCTGATAACGCGGTTAGACGTCTCAAAGGAGTTGGACAATGTATCGAAAGTGACACTGAAGGATAATGAGAAATAAAAGAAGAGAAGAAGATGAAGAAAGAAAAAAAAACGATAATAAAGATAGCTATTGAGCTGTGAAATTCCCGACCCTGTGAGAGGAGGTGGGATCGATGCAGAGACGGGCGCTGATCCGGAAAGCGATATGAATTTGTTATTAAATGTCTGGTGAAGCGTAAGAAGCCAAGGCTGTTGGGAAGATCGGCGTCGCCAGTCGGCTGAGGCACACGGCTCTCCACTTAATTCCCTTACCAATAGAGCATTCATTAAAGCCGTCCTGGTAAGGCGAACCAGAATCTTCTCAGACCAAGCACTACTGCAAGGAAGCAATTATCAATAGTGTAAACTTAGAGCATCTCGAAGTATACACCATTCCCGTCTTTCCTCACGCTCCAGATCTTACACTAATGCACACTGCATCATCTTTAAGTTCTGTATAACTCCCGATTTATTAAATTTATTAAGAGTTAAAGGACACACGAAAAGAAAAAAACAAATCTGAAACGCAGACTATATGGTTTCTAGGCATATCCCGTGTTTTGTGCATATTTTCCGTCAATGGTCGGAAATTTTCGGAAATGACGTCATCTATGAACGTATCGAGAAGGCGAGACCAGCTTATAGTGCCTCCATTCGGATTTTTACCGCACAGACATTGTGCTGACGGCTATATAAACATCGACGCCACTTAGAAAGCTTAGAAGCTTTTTTGTACTTTTATATGTTAGGATACATGCATCTTAAACTTCGCCAGTGCGCTTGTAAAGGTAACCCATTGATACTCTTCACCAACAGTTACTATGATTGCCCTCTCCTCTAGGAGCAGAAATGAACTTAGCAAGGTGAAAACTGACAGTATGTGTCTCGCAAATATTATTTTATATTTAATTATTTATTATTTTCTCAAGAAGACACGGTATATATATGCACACACCTAATGACTCTTTGTCGTCGTATGACTGAAAATTTTTAAGTACGACGTTAAAACCAAAGCTTGCATATATACATACATCCGAACAAGACAATTAAGGCCAGCGATAAATCGGCAAACATATCCAAAGTTATTGTGACTCCACAAATATGTTGAGCTTTGAACCAGCGAGCTTTAGTGTCCTAGCCTACATATGATTCTATAACACACGCCCAAGGGTAATTTGCATTTTGCCAAGAGGTAAATACTCAGCCTATGGTTCCAAACGTCTTTGGTTCAAACTCAATTTGGTTTCGCCCAATCGCATTATCCACTCCAATTTTCAGGACAGCAGCGTTATAGATTTCTATATATGTATTGTAAGCTAGACAGAAACAATCAGTTCACGAAAAGAAACGTGGCGAATAAAGTATACATTCATATTGTATATGTAAACAAATCATCCATGTGTAAAGTGTTTGAGAATCATGTGTAACGTACATGTTGTGTGTATGTTGAGGTACGTGTTATGTTTGCTTAATTGTCACAGTGGTGCTTTACCGTGCGTGCAGCTCAAGAGTATGTCCATTGCTAATGGCTGTCCGGTGTATATATTTGTGACAAAAACCAGAATGGGCTTTGAAGACTATGTCAGAATATGTCTTGTGTGGACAATGGTATTTCAATATGATTATTGCCCCTGTATGTTAACGGTAATACTGTATGTGTGATTCAAGCAGGATCTATGTAAACTATGAAGATGGTGTCTATATCTTTTTACCATCTTGTGAAGACGTTATACAGGTGTAGACCCACAAAATTGCAAAGGGGATCTTAGGACAAGAAGTATCTTCATATATATATATAGGCCTAATAGACATTACAGGCAATCCAGCGTATTTCATGGATGATTATAACGCATTTCCACTTCCGCAATATCGCAGCCATAACGTCGCATGATTAAGTATTTCATTGTTTGGTCAAAGTATACATAATGATGACTGAGTGAATTCAGCCCGCTGGTATGCCTCGTATCCAGTCTCATTCATAATTTATGAGCTGTAATTACTAGTTCAATATACATACAAGGTATATAAAGTGCATGGCACACAATTATTCTTTGTGAAGTCATTAACTTAACAACCTGTATTGTGATACAGCTGTCTATCAACGACCCTTTCTCTCTACATACAGGTATATATATATATATAGAGACTCTGGCGGCTGAATCAGTGACAACACACGAGGTTTTAACTTCTTCCTAAGAACTAATTGATTTCACAGACGTCCTCATTAAATCGGATCATCTTAATAATAAATACTCGGCTCAGCATTTTATCGAGCCATTCTTTTCACAATGGTCGTGTATTATTTCGTCAAATCGCGCGAGGTCGCGCACTCGCTCGCTGGCGTTTGTTATCAACCCGTAGGGAAACCAGATCACGTTAAGCGTCCGTTCGAGACTGCGCACTGTCAGTTGAACACACCTCTACTTATTAAATATTCAAATCACTGTTTGATTAATAACAGACGTATAAATCAAGCCTCTTCCCCAGGGGTCGATACTGACTGTTTTTCAGCCATATTGGATTCAGTTCGCGTGCAGACGACAGCGTGTTCCCGTCAGTGCATTGAGGCGGGAAAACCGCTGATTGGGTCGGAACATCCTGTGCAAGTCTGCCACAATCGATAAGGCCGTCGTGCGTGCCAGGGGAGCATGTTGGCGGCACTGAATGATTTAAACACCCATAACACCTGTCCAATAAGGCAGTGTGATCAGTCCACGCAAGTTAAAGCCTCGCGCCGTTGCCAAGTAGTCGCAAAAAGGACATTACACATGCATGCTTTCAAATCACTTGGGCGAATTTCCCTCTACACTGGAATGTCTGCTGGCAATCAGTATTTACAGACCGCCTGTCTGTCTGTCTGGCTGCGTGTCCGCTTCACTTAATGTCCATGCCCTGACACATATACGCTATATACAGAATAACTGTACATTGAAAGCAGTAATACCTTAATTAGTAACCCATTAAGTTACTTACTGTGCAGTGTGTATGGAGAATAAATACAATATGATAAGGTATACATATACCATTCATGTGAGGTGAAGAAGGATAATAAAACTTTTTAATACCAAAAGTAACATTTCTTGATATTTATTTTTCTTCTAAAAATGCGTTTTTGGTTATTTACCTATATCTATATATACCTATAAACTGGGGCAATTACGATCAAATTTCTAGAAGTCATGGCAAGTTTTAATGATGTGAACACAATACCGAATCTGGAACACAGGTTCACATTGGGATGAGCAACTTTCTAATTAGACCCGTCTCTAGGGAAAGGGGTGGGGGTGGGAGTGGGGAGCTGTATAGTCGCATCCCGTCTGTCAGTCCGTCAGTCCGTCAGTCCGTCAATCCTACACACTAGTTTTTCCGACTTTTTTGAAGACCATAGGGTTTGGAAATTAACAGTTTCCAGATATTTGTTCTCAAAATGGTTCATCGTGTTCAATTTAAACTTACGACATAGCTTAAGATCTAATTTGAGTGTCCGCAATGACCCAGGAGCCTCTGACCAACGCGGTCGCTGTGAGTTCAAGTCCAGCTCATGCTGGCTTCCTCTCCGGCCGTACGTGAGAAGGTCTGACAGCAACCTGCGGATGGTCGTGGGTTTCCTCCGGGCTCTGCCCGGTTTCCTCCCACCATAATGCTGGCCGACGTCGTAAAACACCGATCAAATAAATAAATAAATAAATTTGAGTGTCGGGCGCAGTTTGATCTATTTTCAACAAAATTATGACAGTTTTTGTTCTGTTTTGGCTCAAATCGCAATATTTCCAGGGTGGTTAATGTCATAACTTGTAACTGATTCCATCAAATTTGTGAGTTTTCATGGCATCCGATTTAAAATGCAGTTTCAACTCTTGAGCATGATTAAAGCCATGCTATTACTTTACGTGACGATTTCAGATTTTATATACATAAATCTGAATGAATTACTCCCTATATGTAACTCATTGATTTGACAATTGTAATGCTGGATTAAATTATACCTTTTTTGCCAGACGAGACCGTTAAATTGACTGGAAAATGACCACTTTTATCGAGCTGAACTTACTTACTGAACAACTTATGTATTTATTGTATAGTGTTAATTCAAGTAAAGGTTGTTCCAGTGCAGCTATATATAATTTCACCTCATCTTATACCTTTCAGAAGTTACGAAGGAAAAGCTCTTAAGCTCACTTCTCAATTATATATTTCTTTCTTCGTAGCATTATTTCAGCCACGATATTATCTCAATGTCGAAACATTTATTTGATGCTGCCTCACAACAACCGCATGCCGAAGCCATTACACCCCAGTCACAGTATATTTTGACACTCCATGCATGCGCTGATGATCAGTCAGTAGGCCCTATACTTGTAGTTTGCCACCCTATGTGCAGGCTGCCAAGCAATGAAATACCATGGTAGCCAGTCCAGAAATTGTTTGTCTTAAATGAACCAAGTGACATGATCTTCATATAGTGTGAACGATTTGCACACCGGGCTGTTCACGGTACAGGGGTATATATAAGCGTGTGATGATGGGGATGCACGAAGAAATGGAGAAGTGTAATTTAACCTTTGATATATTGCTTCGGTATGTTTGTGTATGCATGGATAATACAACTGCACTTTAATTTGAGTAGAACTACTCTCTTCATGCAGAAGGTGCTACCACACTAGCACGAATGCATGCATATAACAAAAATCATAACAATTATCTAAATTTAAGGTTAAAATCACCGTCCAGTGTTTGCTTTTTGATTTGATCAGATACTGATCACAAATCTTCAAAAAAATTTTGATACATATTACGTACTCTCTAAAAACGACTGCGTAGCACAGGTAGACACAACTGTAACAAAATTCAACGTCTACATCTTTGTGTATTATATGTACACAAACCTTGTGTACCACCGATCTACAGTTTTTCTGAAGAACACAAATTAGAGAGTACTGTAGTTCACATAATGTTTGACCAGTCATCGCTGTTCGGTGCATGAAGCAACCCTACGCGCAACCCCTGCGCGGAAAACGATTGTTGACCTGGCCATAAATATATGGGCATAAAAATGGGCCGTACTTTCTTGCTGCATAGCTCCATTATCCTTTGTTCAAACCCTTTTCAAACTTTAGACATTCAAATGGCATGATTTTATTAATATACTGACCAGTTTTCATAGCTTGAGTAGTCTGTACACAGAGTTAAAATGAAAACATAACCTCAAAAACGCACGTTCCGGTGATCCATGAGTAGAGCGCGCGCTGCACCTGTGTGACACGCATCAAGGACTGCTGGAAAAAAATTACTCTTAAGGAGATTTGGGGCTCAATCAGTTCATGGAAGAAACGTTTGCGCGCCTTCTACCGAGAAGATGGAGGACCAATTCATCACCAGGTAAAACAAGGTAGAACATCATTTTGAAATGTCCGGAACATGCGTTTTTGACCCTATTTTGATTTTGGTGCGATGGACAGATATCTTAAAGGATGAAATTGAAATTTGGTCTGTATACTAAGGATATAATGGCTTTTGAGTGTGTAATGTTTTAGAAGCTGACGTAAGAGGGTTTTGGAGATATTGAGTGTCAAAGTACGGCCCATTTTTTTATGTCCACCCAATATATGTATACAAATCTATTTTAATTTTCGAATTGATATATGCAGTTGATATATTGTTACAGGTGACACGGCCAATAGAATTTTGATAATCAGCCAGTCGGGTAATAATCAGGGACAGAAGTAAATTTTTAACATAACCTACTGAGCATATATATAGCCCTGCATGTAAATAGCCATGCAAAGGAAGTTATTTTGCACGGGACGTCATATCAGGTTTCTTTTTTTTGCATGCCATACCTTAGGATTTTAGGACGTTCTATACAAAAGTGAACATCGTCAACACCCATTGCAGGGGTGTAGGAGTGAAAAGCCGAGTTGGGTGGCCAGGAAGCTCTAACCTCTCAGTGCTGAGCGTCAAGCGAGGAAGCAACAAGTACCATTTTTAATTCTTTGGTATGACCCCACCCGGGTTTGATCCCAGGTCTCCCGACTTCCAGGTAGACCCTCGTTAGCGGTCATATATATATATATATATATATATATATATATATATATATATATATATATATATATATATATATATGTGTGTGTGTGTGTGTGTGTGTGTGTGTGTGTGTGTGTGTGTGTCGTATCTAATAATAACAGAAGAATTAATTTGGCATAATTATTTCATCGATCCTTTGTTCAACGGAGGATCAACCCTTTTGTGTTTTTATACATGTACTACCACTGACATTAAAAATTATATAACTCAATGGCTATACAGCAACCATGTATTTATTGTGTTGAATTAGATCGCCAGGTTGGATATATGAAAAGCTGCAATCAAAGCGTAACTGAGATACATGTATTTGCTAAACTAGCAAGGTGTACTATTCGGATACTGATTTAAATCATTCATGACATGTAATCCTCGTGTCTGTCCATCATCACTGAAAACTGATGACCGTTTGATACTTGATACTTTCTTTGGTGGTTTGTGTCGAGGGTTGTTTTGGAAATTGGTTCACTGTGATTGATGGCGGGTATATACGAACGTCTCTTTGACGCTTATAGATTCGTTCAGTTGAGAAACACCGATATACTACCTTATATGTTTTCTAAATATCATTCACTTGTGGCGATTTAGTTACAATGGTGACAGTGTCATTAAAATTTCTGCATAATTTCTTCAGCAAGGCTGTTAGAGACATCTGCATTCAGGGGTGAAGAATTGTTTTAAAAATCAAGAATGCCCAGAAAACGTTTGACGTTTTGGCTAAATTCGCCTATGAATATATAGATAACCATTGACAATTTAATTTGCCCAAGGAATGCACTGTTGTTTTCTCTTTGTAACTCTTTGATGAGTTATACAATATACTTTGACATCACTGAAAAAGTTAAAGTTGCTATTTTAACCCAGAGAAAGACTGAATCTTACAAGGGCTAATCTTTAAACAATATTTTTGGAAATTTGTGCCTATATTGATAGGCACAAATTTCCAAAAATGTCGATAAATGAATAACAAGGTTTATATTCATGAATATTCGGTATGTTGCAGGGACGTTTGTGTCAGGGGCCCTTATGGCGTAGTGTATGGTTGGTGTGTTCAGCAGGACCCAGGAATCTCTCACCAATGCAATCGCTGTGAGTTCAAGTCCAGTTCATGCTGGCTTCCTCGGCGGTCGTATGTGGGAAGCTCTGCCAGGAAACTATGGATGGCCGTGTGTTCCCCCCAGCTCTATACCCAGTATCGTGCCACCGTACACATGGTCGTATAAGCGAAATGCTCTTGAGTACGGTGTAAAACACCAATGAGATATATAAATAAATCAAGTGTTTTGAAGAAACATATGTGTTTGTCCTACTGTCGGTGTTACAAAAGTTTTCCAGCTGCACCACCGATCTTCATAAGCCAAGTCACGTGCAATCCATGGATGCATGAAGTGCATCATTATATATGTGATTGTAACACCCCTTCAAAAAGTTACCCATTACCCTTATATAACACCAATCCAACTCATGCATGTACACTTATATCAACATGGCAATCCTGCGGGGCATGCGACAGGACTTGGTTCTGCATGTGGTGAGAGCAGCAAAGTTTAGTCATGCATGCACCAGGCACTCGAGGTATGGGTTTAGTTCCCGGTATTGCTATCATTGGACATTGGTCACAATGATTATTATACGACAAAAGGCAGGGCTCCCGGGCAATATTAATGCGTCGATCTCTACTTGCCTATTACCCATCTTTTAACATGGTACTATTTGTGTAGAGAAAACTATATCGGCTGGTACACACTAAAGAAGATAATTCAGATTATGATATTAATCATATCTTGTCATATTATTTTTCTATACTCCATACATATACCAATTTACGTTAAAGCTGGCCGTCTCTGCCTGATTCTCTTCCCCTGACGTCAGATATAGGATGAAAGCTTTGTGTGCATGTATATATATATATATATATATATATATATATATATATATATATATATATATATATATATATTACACATGTAACTTCGTATTCAATGTTCATGATAGTCTGAACAATAAGCGACGACATCTGGATTTGAACCTATAAACAATTAATCTCTGAAGTCAATGTATGTATATTAAAAGCCAGAAATTTATGAAAAACCGCCATCCATTCATAGCCTGTATAGATGTCGGGAAACTTTTATAACGAAATGAACCACGCGGGCACTTCCAGTCTGACAAGAATTTTCCCTCCTGCTGGTGTCGATCTTACACGTATGTTAACCGCTTCGATCTGATGGAATTACCCATGATGCCTCAGTCGGTGTCTCGGGAGAGATAGCAGTCTTTGAAGAGCGGTCATTCTTCAGATAGCCGGCGGCCACGGCCCGCTAATCCCACTGTACGCATGGCAACACCCGAGCCTGGCCAGCGCTGATAAGCTAAATTGGATGCAGTACTCATTCGTCTTCAGCATCCGCGAGCATCATGGGCCACAGACAAACCTATAGGGTGATTTAAATGCAGCCCCTTCCCCGCACTATCTTCAACATGCTGAGCAAACTGCTTGGGTAAACGCAAACAAGTGAAGCAAAATCAAACAAAGAACAAAAGAGGAGAGAGAGAGATAGAGGACGGTAAAGGAAACCGGTATTTAGTTGTGTATTGATGAAATCAGCCACATGTGGGCTTGAATGGTGCAATCGGATTATCAACCGTTCAGGGAACTGATTTCCCTCCAAATCTCTTATCAAAATGCACTACCACTGTTATTATGGTCCGGCATCTCTAGTGCCGTCAGCTCTTCGATCGATCAAGGATTGCTCGAAAGAGGATAATGGATTTTGGGCTCGATGTGTGCATATATTATCCTTGTCGTCTTACAAAGCATCTCAGAAACTGAGGTGTTATTCATGGGAGAGCTCTTTGTAACTTTTGGTCAAGTACTTTGGGCGCCCTCCGATGTCTGCATTGGGCCAAGCTATACCCTCCACTTTTGTTATTCTTTTCACATCAGCCGTCTATTCAACAATCTTGTGTTGCCCACCGAGCAATCCCATCAAGGCGTGGCCTCAGGCCGTATGGCAGTTTGACAGCTGCATGTCAAACCCACGTGGGGTAGACATGGGCTGATACACACATAACACCTAGCCGTGCACAATCTCTACTGCTGTATCGAATCGCTGTTCGTCAGCATAATGCAGAAATAACCATATTATAAAACCATTGTTTTTATCACATTCTTTATCGTTTTAGCTGATAATTATTACAAAGAGGTTATACGCGCTCACTGCATGGAAAAGAATCCAATGTCACCTTTGGTATAAATACTTGGACTGTAAATATAGTATACGTTTATCACACTCAACATTTCCTTGCAGGAGAGACGGAGATGTATTCTGCGTGTGGTTTTCGGTGTACCCGATTGTCATAACGTTCTTCTGGTACCTTCTGATCTACGTAGTTTAAATGGGTTGATATTATAGGCCATGTTTAAATTCAACTTCGCTATGAGGTCACGTTACTTTGAGTGACAGGTAATTTATTCACACATTATGCTCGTTTGTGAGCGCCAGCTCGGACAGCTTCGCTGTTATTGGTCAGTTTGAAGAGACGCTGTGAATAAGTAATCACCCCACGTGGGCCTCTTGTGTCGATAGCAGTGTTTGTTGATAGGGCCAATCATTTGTTTCCCATATATGGCAAGTATATTTGCCTTGCGCTATTGTTACTTGGAGCTAATACCGCGTGTAGAATTATACCGTGTGTGGCATCTTTCCTGGCGGTTCACGAGGGTTTTTCTGTACGCACCAAATTGACCACGGTGCGCGTCATTCCGAATGCGGCGAGATGACTTTGGGGAGCGTCACACTCACAATGCTTTGTTAAACAATGGACGGTCTGCTCCGTGAGGTTTTCATTACCAAACTTACCTATGACAAAGGATTTGTGTCCTGTTTCTGCTTGTGTTGAGTGGCTGTACTATATTCCCGGAGTTTAGTGTTGAAGCCTGCTGGATTTAGCGTACTGGATTTTACTCGGTTACCCTCTTGGCTGTGCTCTGTTTTTGCCGGGCCCAAGTGAGGGCTCAAAGCGTCGTGATTTCGTCTCGGATTTTCGCCTTTCTCTCCACGGATTTTGGATTATTATTTACGGTAGCGTGCCTGCCTAGTCGGGCGCTCCGTAGCCCTGGAATACAAGATGTATCCGAATCGGCACCCCGTAAGTGGAAGCCTGGTAGGGATGGTTATATACTGCTCTGATGTCTCTTCTTTGTTTACCCTTCCCGCACCCTCTATCGGCGGTTGAAGTTGAAGATCTGTTCAACTCCCACTATTGTTTTACCCTTGTTTTGTGTTGGTTTGTAGGCAGTTTCACTCAAGTTGTCTTTCAGTGTGCATTGCCTGTGATTTTCGAGTAGTTTTAAACGTTATGGGTCTGAATTTAGTGCAACACGAGTCCCCGTGTTGACTGTTGTTGTTGTTGCATGGACTACGTTCAGGTTCGTTATTCGTTTTATGATCTAGTTCAACTTCCAGTTTCAGTAAAATTACCCAAGCTGCCAGAACTGCCGGCTGTGATTTATTTTTACTTGCATTTGTGAAGGTATTTTAGTGAAAAGTTCGCCTGATGAAGCCCTGGTTTCATGATAACTTTTGCAGTCTGTTTTCTGTGACTCAGGATAGAGGCGAAGCAAGACTGGAGATAATAACCAGTGGCTCTGTAGCAGAGCCCGTCATGAACTGGCCACATTTATAAAGCCCTTCACTGACATCTTTACAACATTGTCAGCACTCAGTCGATGTGGCGAGTTTAATCAATACTCCAGTGTAACGTGTCCAGACAACATTTAGTCCAGTACTATGTTATCACACTTGGAAAACCTGTTCTCTTAGATTGATGCTATCTTTTCTCTTGGTTTGCGTTGTCTGTCCTCTGTGAAGCTAAGACAACCCCAAATAATGTGCAGTATGGCGCAAAACGAGTGGATTAAAAATGAAACCTTTTTCTCCTTCCATTAAATTGCATTAATGATGGTGAACTAGAGTTAATTAGCTTGATGTCTGTGATGATAGCATTCCACTGTGTTCACTTATGCAGGTATTCTGGTACATTCCTGGTAGCATTATGGAAGAAAATCCCTCCATGCTTCGTCGTTGTTGAAATATCAGCATGATCAATAATAGGCAGTTTAACGAAGGAATAAAATATATGCATTTATTCTTCACTCATAAAAAATGTAGACTGTTCTGATATGTCTTTTTCAGGTCTAGGTAAAATGTATTATTCATAGGCCGGAGAGCAGAACTTTTAAATTAATGCTGCAGTTAGGTTGATCTCAATGCCTGGATATGTTTTATGTACAGTGTATAAATCGTCTCTGGCTTTGATTGAATGTATGAAGGGTATATGCTGTTATAGGTTTGGTCACCAATCGTGCATGACTTGTCAGTGAGAAAAAGGGAAAACATGTGCTGACGTACTAATTGAAATTTTACGTTTCAAGCTGTTCCATCTATTGTAGGCCCCACATCAACCTGGGCAGCCGTTTAAGTTCACAGTGGTGGAGTCCTGTGACCGCATCAAGGAGGAGTTTAGCTTCCTTCAGGCACAGAATCACAGGTAAGATATGCTGAGACAATTGTACTGTGCATTAGTCTGCTTTATAAACCCACTGGATGATTTGAGACTGGAGAGGGGGGGTGGGTGACATGCTCTGTGAGAGCGTGACCCAGTTTATAAGGATATTGCGGTGGAGTGAGACTTTCACCACAGATTTGTAGCCTTAACAAAAGGGCAGGATTTGCACAGTCTGTTAGACTTTTAAGTCTATTATATTTGTCGGCCTATAAGCCCACGTTTGCTGGTTTATTTCACACAGGGCTGTTATATGGTCGTTGTTCAGGAAGGCTTGGCCTCAGTCTGTAAAACAATAAAATGTTGTCTTCCTACTCAGTCATGCAAATTCATCTGCTATTGTTTTAGTGAGGCTTTGTTTAACATACTGTTGTCATGGAGAGATAACAGGTTTTAGGCCTAAGCTGCTAATCAGACAATCCCCGCATCTCCTTGTACACACATATCACAGTATGAGTCAGTGTCACAGCTTTTTCCCATTGATACTAATAGTATGCACAGCTGAAAGAATTAATTCTGACGTTGATTTTAATAATGGGTTTGTACTGTACTCTTCTGGCCTGTCATCCAGTCAGTTGATTTTCCCACATTCTAACCAGGTGCCCTGTTGTTTGTGAAATCTGAAATGTACATTGTAGTCTGTGAGCAGACGACTATGCATAAATCTGCACTGGTAAATTAACTTTGCGGCGATACATTAAAGATCATGACTGGATGATTGTATGCTGCCTGATTTTTATCAGAATAATTGATAATCATTGTTAGAATGCTGGCAGTATGAGTCGAGCCGATTTGGTTGTATTTAATTGTCTGTGGTGGCAAACCTGATGACCTTTGTGAGAATGTGATCAGTTCGTGTTGTGTGGAATTCTACTGTTAAATTCCACCTTAACCTTGTTTATGAATTATGAATTATACCAGAATAAGAGCCTGGTTACATATTTCCTCTTGACATTGACATAAATTTTATTGGCCCGCCTCAGTATGTTGACAGCTATATGTTCATTGTGTCAATCTCATAGATATGTGGACTGAAATGTATGTATAGCATATTATAGGCTGTGTTATTGAGACATGCATGGAAATGTTTGCATACATGTATGTAGATCTATGTATTCAGTGTGTTAACATATGCATAGATTGTAAACAAAACAGTAGCAAAGTTCTGTATGCTATAGGTCTATTGTTGAAAGTAGCAAGGGTGTAATGGTTGTTTTGTATAGGCAACTCATAAACTTTCATTGGTGAAACAGATTACTATTAAACAAGAAAAAGAAAACACATATGTGACAGACTTACTTTTTTTCATGAGTTATGAAGTGATTTTTTGCTGGTACATGTATACCTAATCCACTGCTCATCACTTCCATGGAGACAGAAAATGCAAATCTCTTCCCATGTGAAAATTATTTCCCCTGACATTATACCAACTCGACTAAATCTCCCACCCTTAACATTACTCTTTTTTTTCTTGTCTGAATGATAAAATACTTAAAAACCCATTGGTTTTGTCTGTTAACAATTCACTATCAAGAGGTATATAGCAAGATTTTGCAAGCCCCAGCACATGTCACAAAAAATGAGACTATTTAAGGAGGTTAAATAGCCATTCTGTGTTGTCACAGATATACATCTAAATGACAGCCCCATCCTGCTGTGTGGTATTGATGTGAATGCACTGTACAGCGTACACACTGACCACCCCGGTCACAACACCTACCTGTAGCACTTCATTGACTTCTCATATCTAACACTGTATAGCTGCTTATGTATTGCTGTTTGTCAGTGAAAAAAGTTGCATCAGAATTTAGTATTTAACAAATCAAGTGTGCATGCTGTGGAAAAATCCTGTATGCTATAGTAAATAACTATACTGAAACTTTTTCTGAAACAATTAATGGGATTGAATTTGAAAAAAAGGGAACTGTGTAGCTTTATTAACCAATACAGCAGATGCACATGGATAGCTTAATCTATATAGACACATGTTTATGGTGATGTTATATGATAAAATTTAGTTTGCTGATCCAGTTTTAATTCATGATATCCACACTAACTGATCTTTATACCATGTGTCATTCACAAGATTAATATTACAGACTGGCTTAGTTCTTGCTAGGATTTCATCTGGCTGAATTTTTTTTGTGGAATATGTAACTTGACATTGACTCATTGGGTGATAAAATTGTTGTTGGACATTTCTTGTTATCAGGTCAGTAGAACACTAGTACAAGCCAAGATTTGTCATATGATTATATGTTAATCATGAAACAGTTTTGCAACATTGTTAATTTGATAAAATGGGAGTTAGTTTTGTTTAGAAAGAAAGATAAGATATTAGTTAATTGGTAGATCTGTACAGAAATGTTTTTAACAGATTAAAAGAAGGGTGTGTGTATGTAAATTACTTCACTGAGTGTCATAAGGCGGAGTTAGACTTCTTATGTGTATCACACTCCTCCCATTTTCAGCTTGTGATGGGCCACCTGTCGTTTTGTGTATACTACATTAGGTACAGGTGTAGACCTGTAAATGCTCTAACATCAACTAAGTAATCTTTTAAATGTAATATAGAATACATACATATATTACAATGAAATGTTGTGGTAAGCATCTAAAATGAATAATTTTGCCATCTGGTCAAACATGAAACTGTAGTGTACAGTGTAAAGCACTAATCAAATAAATAAATAAATAAAACTGTAGCTCATTCAGTAATTTGAAAGTCAGCACCATGATGTAACCTTTATACATAAACATATATGACACGATATACTGAATATGTCATTACGCACAGTCACACCTTTTCCTGGCAAACCCACTTTTTGTGTTAACATCAGTTAATAGGTAATTTTCTCTGTTATATTTCAGTTTAAAAATGGAATGCGAGAAATTAGCACAAGAGAAGACGGAAATGCAGCGTCACTATGTTATGGTAAGTGAATATAGCCTCTCTCAGAGGAAGTGGTGGAAGGAGAGACGATGGCTGGGGAGATTGAGGAAGTTGGGGGAGGCACTGGCAGTGTAAAAGATGGATGTTAATTTCTGCGGCCTGAGAGAAACATGGCTCTTTGACTCGCCAGTGTCTATAGAGCCGGCATCTTTTGTTGCTTTTTCCAGTCAGCCAGGCGTGAGTAATTGTATTTATTAGAGAAGGACATCGGGCCTGCCTCATCGCCCCTATTGGCGGAGATCGGCAGCGTTGAGCCGACCCTGCTTCTACGCGTACGCTGGGGGTGTTTTGTAGCCGGGACACAAGTCCGGCAGATATTCTAGGCCTGATATGCTGTTTTCCATATTCAAGATTACATTAGATCTCGCCAGGATGCGGTGGTAAAAACCTGGCCTCTATTGATTGTACCTCACTGATAAAACCTGCCAAATCTTCTCCAGCCCTATTCAATAAACGTACAGCTCTGATTGTGTTCTTCCTCAGCTGTAGGAACATTTGTACTGGAGCTGTCTTTTTTTTTTATCATGTGTTTAAATGCAACAAACTATAAAATTGAAGAAGGTCAAAAATAGATACATGTAATAAAAAGAAAATAAAAAAGAAGACCCTAAAACTGATACAGGTTCTCTATTCTGTCATACCATTTATATGTATACATGTGCTGTTAAACATTCGTGGTTTAAATACTGATCTGACTTTCACGGTCACACTTGAGTGCTCACTGG
Source organism: Liolophura sinensis (assembly GCF_032854445.1). Classification (NCBI taxonomy): domain Eukaryota; kingdom Metazoa; phylum Mollusca; class Polyplacophora; order Chitonida; family Chitonidae; genus Liolophura; species Liolophura sinensis. The sequence goes on along the minus strand of NC_088302.1, from coordinate 44,773,608 downwards.
CTGCAAATCCTGGGTTGGTTATACTCAATATAGCCTGCTATTGTTAACACCAGCCAGTGCTGTTATGCATCACACTTTGTTCCACCACATCTGCTTCTGACAATAATTGTTATTGAACGCAAAAGCCTGATGTTTTCTAATTAGTCTTCCTTTGGTTCTCTCCACAGTATTACGAGATGTCGTATGGGCTAAATGTGGAAATGCACAAACAGGTTAGTTACTGTCTCACTCTTTTTTTTTTTTTTTTTTTTTTTCGCCCTCCTGTCTTTTCATAGTAAAACTTTTGTAGAAAGAAAAGGTGTTATAAAAAAAGGAAAAACCCAATTACATTGTACTGTTCTTTCTTTTTCTGTTCCGTTCATGTTAGTGGAAATGAAATGGTCATGGTTGACTAGTTCTTGCCCTGGCTAGGCTGACATGGTTATTAAATACATGCTGGGAATTTAGCCAGTGTTTTCACTGGGGACCATCAGTGGGTAGAGAGGGAGCTGATATTGATGTGGAATTGTAGAATCCGATGGGAGAAGTGTTGGGGGAGGGCTGGAGGACCAGGGTTAGCTGCTAACACTGGAGATGTCATCAAGAGGCCCTCTGAGAGCTGTAATGACCGCCAGGCATGCATGAATGCTCAATTGAATTGGCGAACAGACAGCCAGCCTAGAACATAATTTATCTGGTAGTGTAGGGCTGGCTGGTGTTAGTGTGGCCACTCCATTATGCCTACACACACACACACACTCACACAACAAGAGTGCATTATAATGATCAAGTAGTAGTAGGCCACCAGACTGCAGAGGTGGGCAGGCTCTGGAGTATTTACCAGTGGGCTGGAGTAGCCAGGAAAGCATCCCTCTGCACCAATCATTGGTGCTGAAGGACGAAGACTGTAGATTAATTCTCCAGAATGTACAGCGTTTGTGTAGGGTTAGTGTATGCCATATTAACACAATTGAATGGCATAAGCACACAAAGAATCCTGTTCGTGTAATGTTACAAATATCATAGTGCTTCAGATATTAATTCATTGAATGTTCTGTCGATAGAATGTTACAGTAATTTATTAGGTATTACTCTGCTGGAAGTGCTCTGTGTGACACAGGATGTGATGCAAATCATGGTAGACTGTCCCGGATAAATTCACTAGCATCGCGCCATTACACAGATGATGGTGTCCAGGATCTCACAGATGTGACTATGATAAAAGTTTAGTGGATCAGATACAAAAGGGTAACATGTCTGTATGTAAACCCACTCCGCTGAAAGCCGAGTAAATATATATGATGTATAGTCCTATATCAGATATTTGTTAATATGGTACATGGTCTGTAGATTGAATGTTGAAATAGTGTAGTATGATATCAGACAAAAGAAAACAAACATAAATGTTTGGTTTATTTTGTGAAATTGGAAAGCATAATTTTAAAAAATATTTAAAATTTTTTTTGGTATTCTGCCCCTAAAATTTAGCTGGTACCATTTTAGTCCAGGGCAGCAGTACCCATTGTTTTGGTTCTTGTTTCTGAGAAGTCGTTAGCTGTGTGCTTATGTACATGTGCACTGATGAAGGACTGCAGGTGTTTGGCAAGATAATGAATGCCTTTCTGCTACTGGCAGTGAAATCTAAACTGTAAACATTACAAACCATTCATTGTTGAATCAGAAATTAGTTATGTGCATTATTGCACCCAGTCTCTGAATTCCAGCATACCTGGAATTTAGGTATGGTACACAACAATGGTGGCTGATGTGCCACGGGAACAAGGTGAGCAGTTCAGGTGATCCGTAGAAACTATTTGGCAAAGGGTGTGAATTCTTGGTTTGTTACAGCCACTGCCACCTTTTTGTAGGTAGTGCCAGACTGCCAGTCAGATTTATAAGTGTTACCTATGGGGAGGCAGCAGACTGTGCAGCAGAGGTATCGTTATTGGTCACCAGAGCAATCAACAGGATTGTAGCTTGTTGCTGTTAGACCTTGAACAGTTGCGTTTTGTACATGCATCTGGTGGCTGGCAGTATGTTACTCTGAAACCACGAAATGTTCTGTGTATAAGGATGTGTAAACTAAACACATCACAAATAAATGATGTAATGCTATAAAACACTTGAATATTGTGACTTCAAAGTCATTGACCTGAGAAATAAGAAAAGTGTATAACAATACATTGCTCATTGATTTAAAGGAGGCAGGCGTGAAAAACGCATCTCAGGAAAGTATTCCCCATACATAATACTGGACTGAAGTAAAAGTGCAGTGCATATACACAGGGAGAGCATGTCTCTTACAGTGGAAAACAGTGTTTTAATAAATAAACCAGAGGCTGAGATGAAAATTGATTTACCAGGAGGGCTAATTTGAGACAGGCCAAGAGTAGAGGATGATGCCTGTCAGCTGTTTATTAGCAATTCATGTGGCTGGCAGGCCGTTACATGCAGTCAGGACACAGGACAAGTTCTATGCATATATCAAACTGTCTAAACTTTGATGTAGCTACGTGTATCTGTACCAACATAGACATATATTAATGTGCCTTGTATATATGTGCAAGTCTTAGCCAAGGGTGGGGTAGGTGGCCAGAGATGTGCACTGTGTTTTAGTTTAGCTCATCATTTCAAACATATCTGTCTTTAAGCCAGTGTTTATCTGTTTCTGACTTAATCTGACAGAGAATCAGAGCAGATACACTTTGTTTCCTATAAATCTGTAAAAGTTTGTACTGTAATGAACGTATTACATGCACCTGTAACTTTGTGTGTTTCTGTATGCGTTGGTGTGAACAACAAAAATTTGTTGAACAGTGATGAACTCTCTCTCTATACGTGTTCAATCAAAACTGATCCTGAACTTGGCAGACTTGAGAACGGTGAGAAGTGATCCGCTGTTTCAAGAGGCTGTACCTGATGTGTAGAGGTAAAATATCAAGTCGGGTAACCCAATCTCTGGAAGCAGAGAGAGTCATAGGGGAGGGCTACATCCTTGCCTTTATCTTCTTCAGTATATTTAGCTACAGTCAATATCTATCTGTTCTGGCATCAGGAGCTGGAATGTTGATATACCCCCCTTTTCATCACGTCTGCCTTTTTTTTTTTTTTCGTCCTCCTTTTTTTTCTTGTCCGAATGTTTTACCGTGTCAGTTAAAGTCAGCAGATCAGATTAGGGTCTGGTTTTCGGGGTGGCTTGTGATAGGATACTATGGAGTCCAGGTGATATTAGATACCTGATGTAAATAGCACTCAGCTAACGAGCAGCAGGCTACCTGCAGGGGCAAGAACTTGCTCAGTTCATGGTTATAGCTTAAATTCATGCTTACCAGCTTCAGCTTGATGCCAGGACCCCGTGTGTATATATCTTGCATGTTGTGAGTTGATAGCTTGTGGGAAGTGGCAGGGTGCTCTTAGTACAGTGACCAGAGGGGAGGCCCTGGGAGCGTGTGAAGTGATTGGGTCTTCTGAGAGGTCATAGAATAGACACATGCATGTATTCATAAAGAGGACATCCCACAAACAGACCCTTTTTGTGGTGTTGTATGTATATATAATGCTATCAGCATTTTTGTCAGAGGAAAGCTGTTCTCATTGGAGGCTGAAGGCATGCTGTATTAAAGCAGTGCTGAAATCTGCTGTTACCTTTTAACAGGTAAACATTTTGTGGCTTACTACAAACGTGTCACTATATCTCAGTGACTGCCGATTCTGTGACCTGTGAAAAATGTTTTGATATCTTGATAATTTAATCTGATCGCCAGTAATTCACATCTTACAGTTTAATGTGTGGATGGACAAGATTTCTCATGGTCTTTTTGGTCAAAAGTCTACTTGATTCTATTGTTATTTTTCTCACTGTGTAAAGAGAACTAACATGATAATCTGTGGCTATGCATGAGTGAGCAGTGAAATTCCTACCTCTTCATTTGCATATCATCGTCAGGGATCTTGTCTCGTTATCAGCAAAACTGTTTTATCTACTACTGCTTGTGTGATGGCTCTACAACTACCTCTTTACTAGCTATCAGGGATTAAAAAGAAAACTCCGTCTGATTGCCCCTGTTTTTTTTCCTGATTAACATTTGTAGGGATTAGATATTTTTTTGCGGATGGACCATAAAAGACGTTGTCAGTTGTGGGTATGTGCTTGATTACTTTGCTGGTTGCTATGGTAATGTGGAAGTGTCAAATGCAGTCTTGTGAACAAGCGACTGTTCAAACAGTCAGTAGTGCAACTGGAAGATTAGCTCAAATGTCATTTTTATCGTTGCGGTTTCAATTGAGTTGTTAATAGGAAATCGATCGTGTGATTGAGCTATTGCCTAACCAAACAGCGTGGAGTTGAAGATAGGCCTACCCACAGGAGTGGCGAAACAAACCAGGCTGTTGTGAGGCGAACATGAACGGCCGATTGAATGGCACTCCAAAAGCACCATCGCATGCTTTTGTTGGTATGCGAAAACATGGGGCTAAAAACTATTGACTCTGTCAATATTGGAACAGGCGAGTGTAGATCGCATTTATCAACACAAGAGAGGAACGTAAATATGCTGCCATTGTAATGTTTTTTGAAAGTAGATCAATTCAGACTGGTGGGTTGTTTGAGGGTCTGCATGGAGAGATTGAACAACACAATATAGCAACCCTTCTGTTGATTTTCTTCCTAAAAACACGGTGTCTGTCAGTAATAGATCATAACTCCATCCTGCAGCAGGCTACCCAGCACTTGTGTATGTGGCCGGGCTGTATGGCTTAGCAAACAGAGCCGCCTGGGCTATAGCTTGCACTCTATTGACATTAGCAAACAAAGCTAGTTAATTATTAGACTCTAGCTCTTCAAGTAATTCACAAGTTGTGTCACAGAACTGCTGCTCAAACAGACCATCTTTGTTGGTGAGGTTCTAGCTGACTTGCTGTTAACAAGTGGGAAGAGGATGACCCCACTACTTTAGACCATTATGTGACAGGGCTTTGATGAGCTATCAGATGACATGGTGACCCCACACTGTGTTAGACAGAATGTCAACACCATACCTGTTATGAATATCTGTGATAATTTCAATTATGTGTAGTGTCACATGACAATAATTTGTATACGAGGAAAACTACTTTAGCCATCAGAATGATAATTTAGAATGTTAGTTGTTGACATTTTGTGGTAAATGTTTACTGTAGCAGTAATGATAAGGATGTTGATTATAGTTGCCCTTTATGCATATACACCTGGGATCACTTTCACAAAACTTCCTAACTCATATTTCTCTTAACTTTTTTGTAAAAGATGTTGTCTGGGTTATACTGCCTTAAGGCGACATCATTTACAGGAAAAGTTCCGAAAAATTGAGTTTGTGACCATGGCTCCAGGTTTATAAGCTGGGGTACCTGGTGAAGGTCGGTGCTTCACACTGGGCTCATGGGATTGATTTTCCCAACTCGTAAACCTGTGCGTTATTCAAGTAAAACATTTTAAAAGCACAAATCAAATAAGTACATAGTGGGATTCACATTCCAAAAGGCGATGTTTAAAAATTTTTAGCATTCTGTATTTCCTTGTTTGTTTAAAATGACATTAAAATCTGACTTATCTTGTCATAACTGATCAAATGATAGGAATACCTATGGTAACACTGATGCTTTCTATCGTGTGACTAGAAAACCAAGTCTGCATGGGTGGGTTACTGGTACTAGGTATGGGGTGGGTGAGGGAGGCATTCAGGGAGGTCTGGGAACAGTGTATGCAGATGAGCAGGGCACGGATAATATGCCAGGTGCTGCTTGATTCCAGGCTTGTTATCATTACTCTTAACTCTCCCCAGGACAACATGCAGTGTGAAAGTTATTAGGATAGGTTACAGGCTTTCGTCAGGCAGATTAGCTCACTGTTGGACCTGATTGTGTTTTATTGTAAGGCCCCATTAAGTTTAATCGTAAAGATGGAGACAGCATGTCCACGTGGACCCGTCTACATTACAATAATTGGTCTGCGCACAATAGCTCCTGCTTGTGGTGTTACAACACACAAATGTAAACGCTCAACACTTTTGCACATTATTATTCCTCAGAGGTGTGTAGGAAGTACTTTTTTGTTGGGGGGGGGGGGGGAGGGGGTCTGTATTAAATCCATGTTGTACAGTTAATCTCCTCTGTCACCTAGGGTCATTCCATGGAAGTCTGTAGCCTGGGGCCACGCTCAGACTTCCTCCCTGGCTCTTCTCACGGGTTTGAAACAATCAACATCAAAGACAAGGGCCTAAAGCAGTACAATTATCATCGTCCATTTGTTCTCACTTCGATCCTAAGATCACACATTTATCTCTGAAGAAATAATTAGACTTCAGAGGTATTAAAAGCTTTGGCTTTCCTGTGCGTTGTCTGTCCCATTAAGACTGCCTCAATTTGTTACATTGGTGATGCTTGCCATTAAGGAAGAGTTTCACCCACCTCCAGTGGTTTTCTGTCCTTGACATCTCCAGACATATAGGATGGTACTGGTGATTAACTGTAATTTATACACACACTCTGTTGCTTAGGTCACATCAGAAAGATTTATGTTATGGTTATATTTAAGAAGTGTTACCTGACACAGTTAATGCAGAATTTGGAATTCTTCAGCTTACTTTTAGGTTGGATAGCTTTTGCCTGGGTGGGTGTGTTTTTCTCATTGTCTTTGAGAGAAGACTAACATGGTGATGTAAGAAAAATAAGAGCAACGGTGTAAATGTCTCCCTGATTTCAAAGTCTTTCTACCTTTGTGGATAGCGCTGACTGAAATTTATGTAGGTTCATTTTAAGAAACTATGACTGAGACCAATGATATCTGCACAGTGAAAAGTTATGAAAACTTATAAATACATATTTTAGGACATTACTTACACTTTACTTGGAAGCCATCATGATAATGGTGAGAATGCTACAGTTGTTTGTTATGCTGTACTCAGTGTTATGGCGACCAATGTTATAGAGGGCATAAACCGGGCAGAGCCCTAGGGAAACCCACGACCATCCACGGGTTGCTGGACGACCAAAGAGGAGAGAATGTTAGAGGTGTTTTTGCCTACAAGTCAGGAAACTATGACCATAGCAGCTTATAAACATCAACTTATGTCAATATTGGCATACTTGTACAACGTACAATAAAGTAATGTTGTGAAAGACATACGCTATAAACCAGTGTTACCTCAAAACAATTTCAGTGGATAAATCATTGGCTTCACTGTTTATACTGGTGCTATATTCCATGAACATTATAATGCCAGTGATATTGCCAAGTTTAGTTTTCCCATTAAAAAGAAATACCTTGTTTATATTGTATGCACTATTGCAGAAGTGCAGTGACTGCAAGTATCTATGTGTTTCCTGTGTTGTTTTGCTGAGAAATGTATCCTGGGATACCTTCACATCCAGATCAGATGATTGTTGTGCCAAACAATGTGGGTATGATTGATTTGTTGTGTTATATGTTCGTGACTGTTGTGGAGGAGGTAAAATGTTAGGATGCAAGTGGTTTTGTGAGTTGTCATCACAATGTGGGGATGTTTTGGTTGCTATTAATATCTGTAGAAACAATGATTTGTCTGTCCAGTTTGAGTGATGTGGGCTTAATCTCCACAAACACAAACCACACATACAAAAAAAAAAAAAAGAAAAAAAAAATCATCAAAACAGTAACATAACTGTGAAAATTTTCTTCAATTGTTTTACAAATATGTGTTTCTGCAGAGCCAGTTATAATGTTTCGGAACTTCTCCTGGCTCTGGTATTTGGAAGCAATCTTAGACCTAAGTCAGAATTTCAAATCATTTTAAAATTGTTCTTTCTTGCATAACTACATCAAAGTATTGTTCCACAATGTAAATTCTGGGTAAGTTGTTGTGAAATAAATTTCATCTAAAACAACAGAAAGGAAACATGCCAATTTTAAGGATTGAAATTTTGTTACATGTACACACATTCTCAGTGGTCTTTATATTCTTGTCACTGAACTGCTCAGTGTTGTACCAAGTCAACTATGTCAGCTTTTCTCAGCTTTTTTTTTTGTTCCCTCTTTTCTTTTTTTCGTCTCCTTCAACCTCTAGATTTTGTGTGCTGTGAACCATGAAAGATACGAACGTGCAAATGACAAGATTACTCAAGCTTGAAATTCAAGTCTTTTGTTGTCCTCTGGTTAAAAATAGGGAGTAAAACACGCTAGAAAAAGGAGATCTAATAGATATAACACTTAATACCAGTTTGTTGGACAGTAAAATAATAGATCATGGATTCATTACCTTGTACTTGTGTGTTTTTGTCTCTGGCTGACAGCAAGTGGGAAGAAGAGTTTGAGTAAAGAAGCACAGGGATGGAGTGTGATGAATGGACATGTCAGAGATATACATCACCTTGTATGTACCAAGGCTGTTCATTTCACATCTTGGTATAGAATAAGTTACCATAGCTGCAAAGTACTTTCGTTTAAGATATCTCTCCAGAGTTCTATGGCATGTAACAGCTTCAAATGCTTGAACACAGTTTTCGTTTCTGAAGCTAAGATGAGGGGTGCCAGAAAAAAGTTGCGCAACATTGTTGGGGAGGATGACAGATAGGCATTAAAACCTACATTTGTCATAGTGAAATTACTTGATTAAGTCTCTTGGACGTGTACATGGGCCTTACTAGAGTAATTGTTTTTTGCTTTTTTTCTTTCTGGGAAAAAGAGACCAGGCTTCCTTAATAGTGCCATCCGTGTTAAATTTTTTTTATGGGGACAGACAGTTAATGTCTGCTACAAAGCATGTAGTAGCATGATGCCATTATTATGAACCATATTAAACTTGTTTTGTGATTGGAGAACTACTGAGGAGCAACGGAATAGCTGTCATTTGATAATTACCTTTGTCATTTGTCTGTGCGAGTTCCTTGGCTGCCTTTAGCTTTGTCAGTTATTAACATTTCTTCTCCCTTATGCTGTAATGCCTCATCAGTGTTGTATTGGACTGAGGAAATAAAGCTGTTTATTTGCACTCTGGATGACGTGGCAAATGGGGATATCATAACTGAATTCTGGCATGACCATGGTGGACAACGGAATGTATTTTGGGAGACCAAACACAGTTAACTGATATTCGTGCTATGAAAAGCTTGGATGATATGAGGAGTTTCCCCTGGGGTAGGAGGACATGTCTTTATGACAGTGGCCTAATGTGTACCAGAGACTCCACTATCCTGTTGCATGTTGTTATGTGATTTTTCTTTATTATGATCTGAAATGTGCACAAGACTTGCCTGATTTTATTACAGGCTATCTCGTACCTCTCCCATTAGGCCTATAATAAATTTTGGATCACTCAGGCTTCAATCCATCAGTTTTCCTTGTCCCTGAATGCTAGCAGTTTAATTTGAGAAAGGCTCGCTCTATCAACCGCTCAATACAGCCATCCCCTGCATAATTTCCCTCAAGAACAATTGCCACTTTTCTGCACTACGCTCTGTCTCGGGTGACTTTGATGAAAATTGTGTGTAGTTTATCACTACAGTAAACTTATTTTCTGCCCCCAAGAGGGCGTTATTCAGGGCAATAGACTTCCTGTGCTAAATGTAATCACGTTCTTCCTGATAGAACTAATACAGGTTCCTCCCCAACGTGGACCACTGGGTAACGGCTTTATAATAGAGACCGCGGGGATTTGATTTGGTTTGTCTGCCCTTGTTGCGGTGCTCTTTAGTCATATTTCACTGTAGATATCTCGCTGTGAGAGCTCCCCCGAGTCCGTTGTAATCGGGCTCACAAAAGCCTGCGAATGACACAGTTATGAATTGATTGTGTGAAGAACGCCACCGCCAGTAGCGGAGCACCAAACGCGATTACGCTACGGCGGGTGGGGAAATGAAACTGTCTACAAGTGATCGCGCTCTGAAATTGTGTGATGCTCATAAAATTACTCTGGCAGAAACCTCCACCAACCAGAGGTCAGCCGCCGTGATAGAATGGCCGAGTAACATGTGAATATCGGCAGCCGAAAATTTTCTACGTCCATGCGTCTGCTTGGAAATTCTATTGTCAAGGCTTGTCACCCATCCATCTGCGAATTTCCTCTGGGTAATAGGTTCTGTGCCAGATTGGTTTTACGTTTTTCTCCCGATCAGATTTGTCCTGCCCTTGTCCATCAATGCCCTGACTTAGGGAAATGAAATCACATTTTGGATGCAGAAGCGCGTAGCCATTCCTGTTGTATCAATCACGCTGGGTCAGTAGTTGCTTAGAGAACACTTTACTGGCCAGTCAACGAAGGAGGCAATTAAAACATTGAATAGCCAACCCTAGCATGGAATTCCTGCTCACCATTCTGTAATAGCTGCAATATTTCCTGCTTGATTTGGTCATTTGATTGGGCTAGTCTCGGCAGGCCTCTAGGGACAGGCTTCTAGCACTGAGAAGACCTGAATTCCACCACACAATCTTATTACGGATCAGCTTTGATAGACAGAGGTTCTGGCCCAATATGACAAACCCGTTTGCATAACAATCTCATCCAAAGATTACTTTTGGTCAGATGCCAACTAGAGTTTCGTCACAAGCTAATGCGACCAGAAACTACTGGTGATGTATCGGATTGGTAAAGTTAAATAGCATAACCAATTTCTCCCCTCTCACATGTAGTCAATGATCAGGCATTTCACTGAATAAATTTTTTGTAAGTTAATATGCTCATTAATCTTGTAACATAAATGGGGAAAAAATGAAAAAAAAAAAGATCTGAAGAAAAAAAAAAACTCTCTGCCTCATCTCTGTTGTTCCCAAGCCCAGCAGATTATACATCAAAAATGCATGCACATTTCATCAAGCTAATAAAAGATTACTGTAATTCTTCAACCTTTTCTGATGTTTGCAATGTGCATATTTTGAGGAAATTATTCTGTGTAGACTGACAAAACCATACTGTTTGTAAAGTCCTGAAATTTGTCAACCCAACCAATGTAGTTTTGACTCTGAAAGTAAATTAAAAAGGTGCACAAATCTCTCTAAAAGTTGCTCTTTCAAATGCGGAAAGGATGAGGGATCAGGGTGGCATTAAATGTCATTGTCGTGGAACACAACTAGAGTTTGGACGTATGGATAACAATTTCTATTCAATCAGTCTGTCAATATTTGAAGATGTTAACTCATGTACTAATATCATTTTGTTGTTATTTCTGCATCCAACCTGTAATGGCAACATTTCCTGAAACAAAAATGCCTTGCAGAGAAGATTTACTGTAGTTGTGGGTGTTGTTATGTAGACAGATACATGTATATCTGGAAATCAGACATTTTCTCCAGATGCATTTAATGTATTGATTACAGTCGGGAGTGTCCTCCAGCCAGGTTTCATCAGCCAGTTTGTCTCAAAACTTTGCCAGACAGTGTAATTAGAAGAATAAAAAAATGTTGAGCCTTCCTGTATATTTTACCTGTAGCTGTTATTCGTATGAATATAGTGGTAATGACTATTGATTATATGTTTAATTGCTTTAGAATACACAAAGCACATGCATAGAAATGAAGTATGTGGCTACATGTGTATATGTATGGGAAGTAAAAATACATCAGATGTTCAACCAGAAGGTCAGGATGACATTTTCTAAGGTTTGAGCATGGGGAGTTCAAATCTGTATTTGGTCTGTATCATAACGTGGGAGAAAACTTCAGCTGTTAATACAACAACTCTAATCCATATGATGTTATGTACTACTGATGGCATCAATGTCCGGTTTACAGGATTAACACGCATACATGTACATACAGACATATAGTATCCGGGTATTATATATATATATACTGTACCAAAGCTTGGTAATCTCTCCTCTGTGTATGTGTATATGTATGTATGTATAGATGTTTGAGGTGATACAGAAGCTTTTGACAGTATAAGCTAATGAATGTTTAATGGCCATATAAGCTCACATTCGTGTACCTCAACTCTCCACAGTTCCACGCCTGATTGATCCGACACTCATTCTTTTGTTCTTTTTTTCTTCTTCTCCACAGACGGAAATTGCCAAGCGTTTGAATGCAATCTGCGCTCAAGTAATTCCATTCCTCTCTCAAGAGGTAGGTACTGATAAAATCAGCATTGACAGTATGTTCGGTAAACTCCGGGGTTGGGTCTGCCTTGATAATATTGTAGCCAAACATAGGTGTAAGCCAGGGATAGGAGCTCCTGGGCCTTCATCAATAATTAAAAACTTCCTTGGGGAAATGAGGGATAATAACTTGTCTGGGGCCCAGTACAAAGTAGGGCTATAATTGTGCAGACCAGGAGAGCTGAGGGAGGGATTGGGGTGGGAAGGAGCTTAGACCAGCCCTGATCAGCTTGGCTTGGTACTGACGCCGCTCATACAGCCTCCCCAACCCAAAGACGCATTAATACCACAGCTGTCCTTCGCATGGCTCATTATTATCGCAAAACAGGCGATTGTTGATGCGCGTCACAGGTTCAGTGGTTGGCAGCGTTGATGAGCGGAGGAATTGATGTAGTGAGAAGAATGAGGGATTGGTCCATGCCTTCTAATGTGGCCAGATAAGCACGCCTGATGAGATCTCCCAACTTTACCACCGCACGCAGTTAGCACGGCTGCTACTTACAGACATAAAAGAAATTTAAGTCCCATGAATGAGTCGTTTCCCTGGTCTTAACTTCCATGACGTTACAGGTCCCTGTACCTTTGGGAATGGAAGAGACAGTTGACATCTTCCTGGTCTTGTGGTGTATAACGTATTACAGCTGCCAGGATTTATACCTGCATTATGCCGTCTTGCATCTACTTACACCTACATGTACCAGGCAGCCTTTTTGCTGGGACAGAATGTAGCTACATGTACCATGTAACAACAGTGTCAGCAAAATGTAGCCGTTACATCATATTATAACATGTCAAAGAAGCTGGAGTCTGCATTGACACTTTGTCCCAGGACCAAGTAAATGCTTTTTAATGCAGATCTTACGTGTATAGTGTTACTAACAAGGAATAGATACTAATATTTTGTTAAAGTTTTCAAAACAAAATAATAATTTCTGAAATTAAAGTTGACCCTGGCTTCATTTACATCAAACTTTTTGAACCCATAATTGTATGTCTTCGTGAGAACAAATGGGATTGTGTGTGGCAAGTCCAAGTTATATCATGGTTTTATGTAAATTTATATATGTTTATTTAAGCAAGCTGTTTAATAATGCCTTCTGCAGTTTGACATAAACAGTTTTTATTGACCAGAATATGAGCATCATAATTGGTTTTCTGCGAATGTGAATAAACACCAGCATGAATTTGATGGCAAAAAATATTAAGCAAAAGATCAACAAAAGGCTTTTGACACAAAAAGTAGCACTGTTGACTTCCATTTGCTGTTTGAAATGCTATCCCGTAATAAGGGACTGTGAAAATCAATGAAACTGTAATTGATAGGATTTTGCTGTTGACATTGAGTGTGTTATCATTGCAGCATCAACAGCAAGTGGCGGCAGCGGTTGAGAGAGCAAAGCAAGTCACTATGGCTGAACTTAATGCTATTATTGGGGTAAGTTGAATTATTTGTCATGTTAAAACACTCTTTGTGTGATCTGTTCTTAGGGAGTAATCTCATCAAGATGTGACCAATTTGGCAAACTGCTGCTCTTAAATCCTGAAATCAATGTGCGCAGGTTTTTGTTTGATTTCCATCTAAAAACTAAGTAAAATGCACAAGTTTGGCTATCATGTTATATATGATTATTGAAAACTGCCTTGGTTGGAAAGCATTGCAGACAGTCCATTTCAATCAGATGAGCTAACTCTGTACATTCGTCATTGTTTATGTATTCTGTGTGTGTGAGTGTGTGTGTGAATGTTATTGTAGTGTTGACCAGTAGAGATCAGTTTAGCAGACCATACAGAGACACTTCTATTTTCATTCGTATTCACAACATGTAGAATTGAATTACTGTTTTCTATTTTCATTCATTAATTGATTTTCCTTCATGGTAGCGGTTGTCAGATTTTACTTTTACCAACCTTTCCCCAGCTAGTTTCCATAAAAATGTCTTTTTCTTGTTAATGTTGAAAAAAATAACCTCTTCATCTTATTAATGCTATGTACAATGTGTAATATTATCTTAATGTTAGTGCTTCAAATTGTTCTGCCTGTTTTAATATTTACAATACGCAATTTTCTTGGCCAATTACTCCTATATATACTGAGTGTTTTTGGCAGTTTTAATTTGGCATGGTTTACTCTTTGTTCATAGCTCAGCAATCACTCTTCACATATTACATGTCTACGTGTGTGTAACTGTATATGTCTAGATAGATAATTAGATTTAGACTCTGCATGCCATTTATATCAGCAAAGGCAAAATGGCACTAAAAACACTGTAGCATATTCATTTTACAATCTGCCCTGTTCTTTGTCTACTGATAAGAGTTGTGGTTAAAGCTGCTGTGTTGAGGGTGTTGTGTCACACTAATCAGTCCTTGTTCATTACGCCTATATGATGACCTTCTCGGGTACTAATTAACAGCAGTGGTGCACGGGTCAGTGCCCCTAACACGAGGCTCTTGTGCTGCCATCCGCATGTGATGCCTAGCAACCAACCGTGTTTGACAGAAAGCTCTTATGTGTGACAATACCACTTAGCTTTGTCTACCACCCTTTGTGTTTGTGTCCTGGTGTTTCCACACTTTTTCTGATTTCCCTTTTCCGTGAGATATTTGTTAAGTCTGAACTTTTTGTCCAGGTGTTCTGTAAACAAAAGTGTGTATATGCATTTCTGATGTATAGTGCATATCATAGGTATAGTTACAGATATATAAAATCTGAGTGATCTTAGAGCAAATTTCAAATTGGGACAATTTTGTACAATGCCGAAATTAATAATTTACACCAATTTTTTTTATCCAGATTTGTATATTTTCATTTTTCAATCGTGTGTAGGCTCTATGTTGTTGTTGTTGTTGCCTGGTATCCCCCATCTGCTATAGCGTGACTTACTGCCTCTCTCCTCGCTGCCCCACTTGTGGCCTTCCATCTTTTGCCTGCTGCGCCTCTCTTTTGTGTCTGCCATTTTTCTGTCTAGTTTATGTTGTCGTTTCTGGGACAGTCCTGTTAAAATCTTATTGCACCCCCTGGTCGTTTCAGAAAAGATACCCAATGGCTAACGGAAACCTATCATCCTCGGACTTGGTAGCTGAAGCTTTGGTAGGTTTGATAAAAGCCTTGGCTGTTGTGCTCAAGGCAGATAACTGAGTGTTACCCTGCCTCTCCAGTAATCCTGTTCACGCCAGAAAAATGCATTGGTTGGCATCAGTCATGAATTGATTTAACGTCATATGGACCTAAAATTACATTGATCTTGTTCAGTATTAACGCCTACATGTATCTGGCCCCCATATGTTTTATGCTATGTACTTGTGTAACTGGGGTTGTACTATTTGGTGTGAAGTCTTGGCAGCTGGTAGGTCTGAGAGCAGGGTGATGATGTGTATCTGTGGACCAGGCAGCAAGGCCGCAGTTGGTGACTGCTGGGCCATGCTGGTATTGATGGCCTCCTTGGCACGCCACCAAGCGATCAGTGGTTATCAAGGGCTACATTGAGGGGTGATAACTGTTACAGCAGTGGACGACGAGTTTACCATCTGTCGCTCAGCGTCGCAGCCGTACCGATCAATATGATTCCTCCTCCATTCGTGTCGTCGCGGAGACGTGGGCCACGCCGCCGCCACCACCGCCGCCGCTCCATAGATCACCGGCGCAAACCTCCCGCTGATAGCTTTTGTAAGCGACACCATGTCAGCAGACAGAACTAGTGCCATGAATAAGTTATAACTCTGACAGTTTTGCTCACCATTGAAATCCTGGGAGAACAGTGTCTACATATTGTAACCTCTGTGGAGGATAGCAGATCAGCTGTTGGGTCTGTCACCATGCTGGGAGGGCATAAAGGCCTTCTGAACTGATTACCTGTATGCACAGGTATATTCATTAAAACCCCTCCCCCCAGCTAGCAAGGCACACACACTGGACATCCTCAGATGCAACATGAAAAACTGTCAGTAATTACATGTGCTTAAAGCCTTCATTTTGAAACCTTAATCTTCCTTTGAGATAATTAATGATTAGATTTTAATCAGAGTTCCATTTGCTCAATGATGCCTTTTTTAAAATAGTTAATCATGGGGAAGACTTGAGGCAAACTGCTGTGAAGTGCAGTCTGAACCAGCTGTTGTATCTTAGTGGGGTTTTTGAGAGATTGGAAGGAATATGGGAAAAGTAGGGGTTAGTTAGTTTCTTAGTGAAAATAGTTGACAAAGCTTCAGCTACTTGCAAATTACACTTTGCAGTTCCCTTCAAACACACCGCTTATATCACCTTTTATCTTATTATCGTTCATTTTGCTTTCTAGACTCGGGCACAGTGGCTTAGACTGCTGATTTCATAGTGCACGTTGATTTTTAACCCGCACTTCTTGCTTGGTCTGGTGCTGGAATTCTTTGATTAGTCTTGGTTCATACACATAACCCACACACTCTGGTCCTGATTTATTATCATTTATCACCCACATGCCTCAGTATAATTTTCACTGTCATTATACTGCGTTGTGTATTACTTTGTGATTCATTACTGAATCAGTTACCCTGTGCTAGTTTGTCCCTGTGTGGTTATATTACATGCATCTTTCTGTCCTCAGCAACAGATGCAGGCCCAGCACCTCCCCCATGCTCATGCCCCGCCCATCCCCATGCCTCCACACCCGGCTGCAGCTGCAGCGGCAGCAGCTGCAGGACTGCAGCAGTCAGGTCTGCCTGTGTCCAGTGCATCAAGTCTGATGGGATTACCCAACTCTTTGTCAGCTCATGGTCACCTCTCTGTCAAGGAAGAGAAAGGTAATGACAAATTCTCAGAGTTTGTGGCATTAATTCAGGCAAAGTTGTCAAACACATTGCGTATGTAGCTTGCCAGAGGTCGGTGGTTTACCCCAGAGACACTCTGATTGCCACCACCTATAAAACTGAGCATCGTCTGAGTGAAAAACTCTGTAGTGTTGCATTAAACAACAATAAAATAAATAGATATATGAAGTTCTCAAAGTCTACTATAAATTTATTACTTCCATTTTGAAAGAGGTATCTTTTTCCCTGTGGGAAGAAGAAATTTGTCCCTTACACAGTTACACTTGGGATCAAAAATGTTTGTTTTGTATATGTGTTGGCTACAAAATTTACCTTTTCTTGATTTTTCTCTCTTTTCATCTTCCAACATTCCACCAAGAAGACAGACATGTAAGTACAAGCATTTATTTTTCATTAGCCATAACTATTTTCTACATGATGTGAGAAATTTGCCAGATTTATAAAGTGGATTTGTGTGTACTGAGGTCATATCATGTCTCTTCAGTCCGGCTCCTGAGTTGTGATCTGGTAAGCCCAGTCAGTATAAAGGTATAGGTGTAACTCCATGGGAAGTGGACACAGAGAAAAACGGGAAAAGTTGAAGTCAACTGGAGGTGTTTCTTGACAATTATTTACCCATAAGCCTGCCATGCTGACACAGGGACTGTCTGTTTGCTTGTTGGCCGATAGAAAACAATTTGCGTAGGCTTTCCTGAGGGAGGGCTTCTCTTTACTTTTCACATTTTTTATTCCCGTGACAAGGTTTGCTGACAAAGCGACCTGTTCCTTGACGTTACATTTTTGCAGGGTAGAGGAGTTCTGGTGTTGACAATCTGGATATTGTGTGGGGAAGAGAAGGAGGGTTTTCCCCAAACACCTCCCCGTAATCAGCAGCCAAACAGATTTGTTTATACAGCCAACTCTGTGTATAGCCCCAGAGCTTGGAAGACTACATGGGAAGTTGATAGGAAAAACACTGCACAACACTGTCGGAGGGGATAAAACAAACTGAAGGGAGTGCTGAGATCAATGTTGACTGCATCTTTTCCCTGTAGAGTTCAATGAATGCTGCGGATTCCTCTAGATAAAGGGATATTTGTTCATCCCTAATAAATGCCAGAAATTGTTCAGGCTTGTAGTGGATTGATGGAAACTGTTTGGGTAGCCTTGTTTTTCCACAAGTAGAAGAGAATCGAATCATTCAGCACACAGTGTTTTTTTTTTTTTTTTTTCTCCTCTCTTTTTCTCTCCCGACTTCGGGAATACATTTAATAAGGAATATGGATCTCACTATGACATTCTACTTTGTTATCCGGGTGATAGCCAATTACTGAGGGAGTTTTATTGTGCGACTGCTACTGGCCAATCAAAATGCGGTAATAATGGTTTTGAATCTGATTAATGTGGACAGATGCTTAATTCGATAGCATCTTCGTTTTCAAGCGACTTCTGTCTGATTATTCTCTCGCATAAAGCTACAGTTATGTAATTCATGGTAAAATCAATAGCCACTGCTTCCCCCAAAAGACATCCTGTAAAAAATGTATGGCTGCTATTTCCATAATTGATCATACTCAGCCAGGCGCTGGGCCGATATGTGTAAAGTTTTGCGAAACTGAGAGATTAAACGGGTACATATTTATGACTGCCTATTCCCATGTGGGAGAAATGCTGGATCCACGTTATACTGAGCCAAGGCATTTAAGTGCCACTGGGGTAAATTATAGGTGGGCTTGTGTTTAAAGTTATCTGTATGTGAGACATTCAAACAGGTGGGGGTGGAGAAAGTCAGGATGGGGATGAGGAGGTGGGTCTAGGGTAAGGTGGCGGGGTGGGGACTGGGTTGTGACAGAGGTTACAAAGTCGGAAGTAGACGTGGTTTGGTAACGGGTGGCCAACTGGCGTGGTATCAGTCACCATAGAAGTGGGGACAGGACTGGGAGTTGGGTTAAGATCTAGTGGCTCTGTTACTTGACCATATACAGCAGAATCCTCTCTAAGATTGACCATGGAAGCTGGCCATAGGTATTTACATTTGAAGCTGATGGAGTGGATTTCCGTGTTTACCCCTTCATCATATTACTAGGGTTTGGTGAGGGGGAGATGGCCCTCGCTGACAACTGAGCGGGTTTTAGTTAACATGAAGCTAGAAGTGGGTTCCATTTGGTGAACAAACAGGCAGACTTCCAGTAAAAAATGAGGGCTTTTATTCGACCCTCCACTACAGACAGCCAGTGACTAAGTGGCATGAATTTGGTGTGAAAAGCAAACAGCGTGCTGAGCAAAGTGTTATTATAAGATATTAGATGTTTGCCCATCCAGCTGAAGACCAATATTTGAGTTGGAAGCGGTGTGTTCCCAACTTTCCTCTGCGTACTGCTGGTCAAACAAGCCATTTCTGGGGGAGCTTGCCCAGCAAACATACAGCTTGGGTATTACACTGAACTCTGTTGACAAGTAAGGGTAACAAAGGATTACAGCCATTCTTGGAAAGAAATGAGTTTATTCGTATTGATTTTTCTGGAGTATTTGCTTGGCACACAACTGGAGGCCTGCACACTTGGGCTAGGATGAATCAGGGTTGCTCCCAAAGACAGCCCTGTGTACCCAGCCTGCCTTGTTCACTGCTATTTGTTAATTGACTTGGCTTTGCAGATAATCCATTAGTTTACCGTGCAAGGGGACATGCTTTGAATTTTTATCACTAGGTTGAGCTCGAACTTCCAAGTTCTTTTGGGATGTTGATCAAACAAACGAACTGGCCCTGAACAAGTTTTCTTTGCCGTTGTAAAGTGATACTCTATTGACTAAAGCCTGGCGGATCAATGTTTCCATTTTCTCGCCGTCTGAAAACACATCTGCAGCAAATATTAGCAAATCATATTACAGAGCCCCGTGTATGGATTTGAATGAGTTATAATAAATTGTGTGGGGGACAGAGAGTCAACACTTGGTGGAATTGACCGTGGTATTTACTCTCACCACTATTTACTGTGGTACTTGAGGTCTGTCACTGGGATCACCTGACCGCTTGGGACGCGTGTTGACTCGGCCTGATGCGCCACTATCGTACTTGACTGGAGCTGGACCTGCGTAGACAAAAACTTGCTTGGGTCGGTGTTGTCTTGACTGTTGGTTGGGTTAATTTGAAGTCCACTCACTGCTGTGGACTTGTTTAGACAAGCCTCAGACTTGATTGATTATGCCTTTCTCTCACCTTTGACATGGGAATCTTAATGCTCATCATTAATAAACGCAATCAGAATTTTGATCACTCCTCAGGAAATTTCTCCAAAGATATGGGCACCTCATCTTTGGCCTGATTGCTCTATTTAGTTGTTTGTGAGTTTGTGAAGAACCCTATTGGGTGGTGTCTTTGTCACTGTGGTTTTCTATGCATGTATAACATAGGCATGGAAAATACAGGTCTTGTAGTGTGCAAGAAACTAAACACCATAATAGCTGTCCCTGGTGTGGAAGGGGTCTGCCCATGCCTGTGCTGAACACACTGACTGGCGTTGACTAGAACACGCAATCGTACCGACGTCACCTCGTCTTGTTAAACAAGCCATTTTGTACATTGTGAAGTTGGGCCTCTGTCAAGCTGGTGAAGATTGAATTTGGTTGTCAGCAGCTAGACTGCGCTAGGGGTTGAACAAATTTACTCTTATTTTTAAACACACAGGACATCGCCCCAAAATAGCCATATTTGAGTGATAGAGCAAACATAGAGGTTGTTTAAACATAGTCTACATTGATCTGCATGAATGGGACGTAGAGAAAGCATGCTAGGACAGCCTGGGTGATATCAAGTCTCTGTATATGGGAGAAATATTTATCCTTTTAACATATAGGGATAGTTTTGTCGAGTGTGAATTCACCCCTGTTGTAACTGTTTGAACCGTTCCCCCTCAAGGGGCCTGTATCACCCAACACATGTTTACTCCGCAAATTCATTTTTCTGTTTCGTGCTGTTGCAGGGGGTATTACAAGCCTGCTAAAATCGTGTGCTAATAGCGATAGATATGTGTACAAAGCTAGAAAAGCCTTACTCACAGCAGTTTTACTTAACCCTCAATGTTTGTATAAATTGGTTTTCGTAGGCAATTTTTTTCTTCGTTTTTATTCTTTTGTGCTTTGTGAAGGATGAAATATCACATAAAAACTAAACTGTAGGTTGTGTGTGTATGTATGTGTCAGTGCAAACATAAAATAGTTTTATCAACTACAACACTGTTGAAATGCTGTGACCCTTCATTCTTACCGTATTAAGATGAATTACAGATTCATTGAAAAATAGAACTGGAATTATAGACATAAATTAATGTCTTTATGTAACATTGAAATGTTCATACCCATGATTGCTATTTTGATCTAAAGAGACATTTTTATGTAGAAGATGAAATTTTACCTTCAGCTAAATTAGGAAACTATACATTTTACATGTATTTGATGACATTTCGATGGACTGTCCCAAAAATGTTTCCCCTATAGAATAGTGATTAAGTTTATGGGCAGAGGAAGGTTGTTTAACAATACAGATGCTCCATTACAGTACAGATCCTTCATTACAGTCCAGATCCTTCATTACAGTCCAGATCCTTCATTACAGTACAGATCCTTCATTACAGTCCAGATCCTTCATTACAGTCCAGATCCTTCATTACAGTACAGATCCTTCATTACAGTCCAGATCCTTCATTAATCCTTTAACTTCAAGAGTACTTGTTACTTAGCAAGAGAACTCCAGAGGGTGGATATATGAGGGCTTTTGTGGGGCTCTTGACTGATGTCACTGAATTTCACATGACAGGTTATGATTCACTGACCAGTATATCTGCGCTTAGAGCTGGCACTGATTCCTCTGATATATTCGCACGGGTATAAATAGAAAGAAGATAAATACATTTGGAGAGATCTTATGCATTATTTTCTTTTCCATTTGAGCCTTTTTCTTTATTAAGAAACAAAACAAGTAAAACAGATGCTCCAAAAAAGTGCCGGAAGTCACAAGAGGTTTTATTTTTAGCTCCACTAATCGTGCGTTGTATGAAAACAAAACAAAGCCTTTTCTGCGGGGGAAAATCCACTACAGAAGTATTGTTTTTCAGTTTTTGTGCTGAATAGTTATGTGTTCACTTTTTTGGTGTCAATTTTTCTTTTTCTGTTCTTCTTGCTTTAAGCAGTTATGGGACAGGTGCCTGTCCTGAAAATTGTTCCCTGTATTTCTGTGGTTTCCTGCGCTGTCTGTCCTGGCTAACTTTTTACTTCTTCATCCATCAAAGCTTGTTGATTACAGCTCTCAACTCAAGTGTTATCTATGGCCAGAAGCCAGCCAACCTCCAGTCTTGATCAGTTTGTAAACACTGGATTACCTCGTTACACACAGGTGGGAATTCTCTGCCACCCTTGAGGTTTACCTGCCGACTTTTCTCAATGAGACTGTCCTAAGGAGTGGGGTGTAGAGGGGAGCTCAGGCCCAGCCACCAGCCAGTGTCAATGTTGTTTGGTTCCTCCATGGCGTCTGGCTGATGTGTCAACAGTGGATAGACGGGCTCAGTCCACGCTAACCTTCCTTTTCCACAAGTGTAGTGCTGGTTTTTGCAGCTTAACATTTCTTACATCCTAGCTCTGTCAGGCTTGTTACAGGAGACTGTGGAAATTTCCAATTCTTAAGTTGTAGTGGAAGGGAGATCACTCTAGGAAATCTGTCTGGGACTTGTATTGTCTTTATGTCTCTGCACATGCTGGTAATGGCAGGTGTGTACGGCTGGGAAAATTATTCTGTTCTTTAACTGATGTGCCTCAATTAAACAATAGAAAAGAAAGATCAGTCCAAAGGTGAATAATAGTCTTGTTTTAGACATCTAGGTTCTTTGGGCCCTTCCCAGCTGGGTGGGCTGGACTCTCATGGATTAAACCAACCAATACACATACATGTACACACAGCCCACATAGATACACATATTCAACTCTGCCATTGTTTGCATAGCAGGGGCCTTTTAATAGAGAGAAAAAAAAATCACTAAATAATTAAATAAATTTTGATATGTTGAAAACGGTTAAAAAAAAACAGCATCTAAAAATTGTTCTTATTTGAGTGAATATCTCCTTTTTTTAAATAGTCATCCTGATGTCTCATGGCTTAATGGTGGGAAATGGTGTCCATACTATGTCAGTGATTTTATGATTCTTAGTAATTGTGCTGGTTGTATGAACATAGCAGTAAGGTAAGGGTCAAGGTTATAATTACGTCCTGATGTGAATATACCAGTATTAAATTTTGCCTGAAGAAAAGGGAAAGAATTTGTCTAAAAGGTTTGTCTAAACCCGTATGATGTTATAAGATGGGACCTCAAGTTATTCTAACATTTAAGTCTGTATGCAATGTACTAATGTGATCATGCTCTGTCTGGGGCATGTAGTTCAGCATAGAATGTCTCGATGTGATGAGTTTTGAGTGTGATGTTTTGTCTTAGTTCTGTATCCAATATCTAAATATGACAATTTTTTGTCTTGGCAGAGGTCCTCGGCTTCTCCTGGTGACAGGGATAAGTATCGTCATCGCAGCAGGTCACCAGAGCTCAATGACGGCAAGAAACGACGCACAGAAGAGAAATTAAATGTAAGTGGATTTTCCGCTCAGAAAGTCCAGACAACTGTTAATGCTGTCCCACTATAGCAGTATAGTGAATATTGCTTTTGGTGACTAGAAAAGTTTACTGTTTCTTGAAAAGGACTATTCAGTTCCAAGAGCTTGTCAGTGCATGTTTATTGATGGCAATGATTTTGAAATATTGTAGTGATCTCTTTTGTTTACTAATGGTCGATTTTATTAATGGTTAATTCTGTGGTTGTGTTTATAATCAGTGCTGTTAATGATCATTGCAGTGATTGTGGTAATGGTCAGGACTCTTAATGTTTATTGCAGTGATTGTGTTAATGATTAGTACAGTGATTGTGTCCATGGTTAATGCAGGGATTGTGTTGATGTTTAGTGCTGTGATTGTCTTGATGTTTAGTACAGTGATTGTGTTGATGTTGAGTGCAGTGATTGTGTCCATGATTAATGCAGGGATTGTGTTGATGTTTAGTACAGTGATTGTCTTGATGTTTAGTACAGTGATTGTGTTGATGTTGAGTGCAGTGATTGTATTCATGGTTAATGCAGGGATTGTGGTGATGTTTAGTGCAGTGATTGTGTCCATGGTTAATGCAGGGATTGTGTTGATGTTTAGTGCTGTGATTGTCTTGATGTTTAGTACAGTGATTGTGTTGATGTTTAGTACAGTGATTGTGTTCATGGTTAATGCAGGGATTGTGTTGATGATTTACAGGACAGCGATGAGAAGAGTGATGGCGAACAAGACCTTGTGGTAGATGTGGCAGAGGTAAGAATCTTAGGTTCCCTCACCTGATCTGTGCTGTATCATTCCTGAATATAGATTTTATGTAAGGCATATACATTTATTTCATATAACTGAGAACTTCTGAAAAAGTAGTCTGTTACTGTCAAATCTTCTATTACATACATTCATTTTCATCAGTATTTTTGTAGTCTTGTTTGGAAGAAGTAGCACTGTAAACGATGGATTGGATTGTTACGTTTGTCATCACATATTTTTCCTATTTTTGCAGGATCCCTCCTCCCCAGTGAATGGGGATCTGTCTCCTCGGGATAAAAACAGTCGTGACGCACACAAGAAAGATGACCGCATCAGTCCGCGAAGTGATACCTCATCCCACGCGAGCACATCTTCCAGACCCAAAGAGGTGACCCTTCACTTCTACATAACATTTCGTCATTCATATAGAAGTGTTTCTGTGATATTTTTTCAGATAAAAGTATGTCATTCTTGTTGGTTTTGATAAACATGTTATACAGTATACAGTATGTATAGCCCTTTGTCATGGGGAGTGGGGTGGTAGTTCTTTCTTTAGTCTGTTTTGTCTTCTCTTGAGATGTGGGGAACAGCTGAGGGATTTAGACGCTTGTGTTTCAGTTGCCGGAACACAGAGGTGTGTGTTCAATCCCGGATCTGGACATGGAATTTGAGAATTGCCTCACCTAGTAGAAGTGAATAATACTTGACAACATGCTTTACAACAATTTCAGATCAGTTATGTCTGTATTGCTACTTTTACAGAATGAGAAGGCCAACACCCCAGTATCCAAACCTGTGACCCCAACCAGTTCTGGAAGTGTGACCCCAGGCCCCTCGGGAGGTATGAAACCCGTTGTCAAACCTGCAATGGGTAAGGCTCTTGTTCCTTGCTCAATCTTCATCTTCACCTGCCTTTCTGCGTGCCTCTCTGTCTGTGTGTGCGTGTGTTTGTCTCTTCTTGTGTCCTTTGTCAACATATGTCTTACGTTCTGTGTTACTTTGAATCTTTTATTTCACACTCCTTAAGTATTCCTCTTATTTTGTGGTCTCATAATAAAGTATGATAGATTTGTAGAAGTACTTTCCTCTTTGTTGTAATGTCATAGGAATATGGTTTTCAATTATACGATGCTTCACCTGACTCAGTAAGATGAATTAGTAGAATGTCCTAGCTGAAGAACATGTGAAGAAACATGCTGAGAAAATGTGGAAAACATGTATGAACTGTAAAAGTCCAGTCTTCTGTCCTATCTCCTCATGTACACAATACATCTGGTGCATGTGAGATTAAAAGCTTTTATTTCATTTATTTCTTTGGTTATGTTACAATGTGTGTACAATTGTGTATTTAGGATACCTCTCAAGTGTCAATAGATTTATAAGGAACAAAAATTTCAGCCTACTGATTCTGTGAAATAACACCATAAAATAGTAACATTAAATAACACAGGTATCAGGTGCAATCGGTGTTTTGAAGTGGTCTTTGTTGAAATGCTTCCTTTAAATTTATGGTGGGGCTTGTTGAGGTCAGTGAAGGAATTTTGATATCCCTCAAAACTGGTCCGTAGTTGGGTGTTGAAATCCACTTGATCGCTGCTCTTCTGACATTTAGCCATGTACTTCTGGCGGCTAGCGTAGAATTTCATACCAACATACCCAGTGTTTAAGATAATTGTGACGTTCTGTTCGACTGACTTCGTGCACACATTGATTAGTTCGGCTGCCTAGTTAAGCGTGAACTTCGGAGTTGTGTTTCCTGGCCTGTGAGTAATTGAAACAGAAGAGGTTATATTACGAGGGTTATTGGGTGATTAAGGCACACGATTGATGTGGCCAGCCAGGCTTGTCGGGGTAATGCTCATGGTGCTGATAACAAACAGAGGGTGTACTTGACACCCTGGCACTGAGCCCCAGCCTAATAGCCCTTACCCCCTCCACCCTCTCCTCCCTCACCCATGACCAACTCCATACCTCAATTACATCACTTTAACTTTATCCCTGTAATTTTGTTTGTGTTGATAACAACGATAACACCTAGACTAACCCCAGTGATATGATAACACCCCCCTAAGGCTGTGTAATATCTTTCTTTCACCGAGGAGAGCTTTTCCCACGTTTCTAGACTTGAGTGATAATTTCATGCTTGGTTGGCTGGGGAACTTGTTCTCTCTCCTTGAACAGCGTTTCTCCAATTACAAGTCAATGTCTCCTCCAATACATGCATGTAACCAGCTCCTCTCTCCCGCGGCAATCTGTGAACAAGCTGTAAAAGGCATTTTATTTTCATTTGCTGTGCATTTGTTTCTCCTGTGCACAACCTCTGTTTGTTTTTTTCTCCTATTTCCTCTTTGTGTTCAGAGTTTTGTTTATCTTGCTAAACTTGGATGACTTGATTCCACCTGCCAACTAACTATTAAAACAGCACGCCTGTCAACTGGATGATAATAAAGCTTGTCATACTGGCACAAGACCACTGGGTAAAGAGGCTCTGTCCTTTTTACTAGAGGGCAAAGATCTGATCATTTCTAGAACTGTTTCCACAATCATTAAATTAAACTTTATGTTATATTGTGTGCATGAAACTCATGGACATTTGCATAAGGACAGTTTAAACATTAAAAACAGTGCCTCATGCAACAGCAACCGATTGGCATTCAATTTGAAAGTAATTAATGTACGTGCATAGTTTTGGAAGTCAGTGTTTATCATGTTAAAAGCAGATTTTACTAGCTTGTGAAGCCAAACCTTAGCCATAGTTCAGGAAAGATGATTAATTTGAAGGTTGTTAAGATGTTGTTTTTTCTGGTGTGTTTGCAGGTCCATATCCCTTCATGCCCCATGCTAGTCACCCCATGCCCGCTGACCTGAGCCCAGGGGGAGCCTACCCTAACAGTATGCTTCATAACAACATCTCTCCAGGAGCCCTGAATAACTACAACCGAAACCCCATGGTCAGTACCAGCTATAGCTCTGCTGTATAACCAGGGCCCAGGTCTTCCAGCAACCTGCAGATGGTCGTGGGTTTCCACGGGCTGTGCCCGGTCCCCTACCACCATCATGCTGCCCGCTGCGATATAAATGAAATATTCTAGAGTATGATGTACAACACTAGTCATATGAATAAATCGTTGGAAATCTTGAAATTGGCCTCACCTTACCCAATAATGTGTTGTATTGTAATGATTGTTCTACGACTACATGTACTGTATATCTGTATCTAAAGAAGCATTCAATCTTTCACATTTATGAATGTTGGTTTCAGGTTGGTTTCGACCCTCACGCGCACATGAGAGCACCATCTCTTGGGGGAAAACCGTAAGCAATATCATCATATATTTATGTTTTGGAATAAATTACTCTTCTCTGAGCCATAGCTAATGGTGATGGCATCACTGGCATTGTCTGAGTACATACTAAAAACAACAAATCATAGTATTTGGACAAATAATGTTTTATGCAAAGCCTTAATGTTTGAATGAATTGAATTAAGTAAAGATGATGGAACAGTTCCACTCCAGTAGCCCCTTGTCGGGGAGTTTGAAAGTTTCAGTGTTTGATTGACTTCAGATGATGTTTTTTTATTCTCATGTCACAAGCATTTACTGTACAACATAAAATAATAATAAAATGAAATGAAAAAACATTTAGTGTGGTTGTCATTCTCCAGACGTTGACATTTGTCAAGTCAGTAATTTATAAGATCTCAAACCTTATTACTTAACATTACTTACTTTAAGAATCAAATAAATTTTTGCTTTTCAGAGCATATTCATTTCACGTCAGCGCAGACGGCCAGATGCAGCCCGTACCTTTCCCACCAGATGCTCTGATTGGTCCAGGCATTCCTCGTCATGCACGGCAGATTAACACATTAAACCACGGCGAGGTTGTGTGTGCAGTGACCATCAGTGATCCCACAAGACACGTTTATACCGGCGGAAAGGTTTGCTATTATTATACTCTCATTTACACTTGATATTTGGAGGAGATTGCGCCTGAATGCTATGAGATAATATTGCTTGTTTATTTAGTGTGTTTTACCTTTTCATGCGTCGCGGTGAAACATCCGGACTGAAATCAGTGGCAATCAATAAATACAAAGAGCAGTAATTATTGGTGTTAGTTAACTTAAAAGTTTCCACAAATGTTGTTACTTGCTGTTCCTAGGCACCTGGACACAGCTACAGCTGTTTTGCATTAATATAGTTTTGATGGCCTGGAGATAAAATAACTTTAGTGCACAACTACGTGCATACACCTCCCCCCCCCCCCCCCCCCGGTATAGGACATATAGGACTGTCATCTTTTCATTTTTCTGTTTGTTTGTTTTCTTTGCTCATTGTAAAATGTAAATTGTGAAATTACCGTTGATTGCCTTGAGGTCTTGATTGGCCTCCATCTAACAGATGCGACCACATGAGCTGTGTAGACATCTTATTGGTAACCAGCTGACTGCCAGTCTACCAGATTCCGATATTTGAGTTAGCCAGTGTTTCCATATACATGTAGTCTGTATTTACTTATAATGCCTTGATTGATTCATTCTTGTGCAGACTTAATTGTCATTCATATGTAATAAGAATGTGATTCATATTTTTGTCCTTGTTATGAAGTCCTTTGCATATTCTGGATAATTTCAATCATCAAAAAAAAAAAGAAAAAAAAGCTTGGTCCATGAATCTGGTACAAATTCCTGTATTAAATATGTATGTAAATATTGGGAAGATTGGTAAGACATCCTTGTGTGAAGACCTCTATCCATTAACCAATAATGTTACAGGCTTCTCAGGGACATGGCATTCGGCGGGGGGGTGGGGGTGGGGGGGGGTGTTGGTGTTGGTGTTGGCTAAAAGTACATGATATGGTTTCCAATGTGCCAGAATAGTTTCTTCTGCGTTAAACCATCAGTCTTAAAATGCAAGTTCTCTTCAGTATGGCTTAACAAAGCATTGAGATAAATATATTGAGAAGGTTATTGAGCATTTGGCAAGAAGCCAAAGTTTCAAATGGCTCACCCTTTTTTTTCACAAGTCTGATATGATGCAAAATAAATATTCTGCAGTAAGACATCAAATATGTTAGTAAATTTTGTTACATTGTGTCCAAGATTTGAATTGATTACCATTTTTCTTTGTGACCAGGGTTGTGTGAAGGTCTGGGACATAAGTCAGCCGGGAAACAAAAGCCCGATTTCACAGTTAGATTGTCTGGTGAGAATTACAATTCTTCTTTACCTTAATTCCTCAAACTTTTCAGGTATAAAAGAGCAACTTTCATTGCAATTTATGCACATTTTTAATTTGATTCTGGACACAAAACTACATTGGTTGGATTGTCCAGTGTCCAGACTTCACAAAAAGTATAATTTTATCAGTCAACACAGAATAATGCCTTCAGAACATGCTTGAGTAAACACCTTGCAAACATGCGAAAAGGTTGAAGAATTTACATTTCATCTTCTTGTGCAGTCAGCTGCATAATGTACAGTGTTAAATGCATAACGTGAGCACTCGTTTTTGTGTAATGAAATGCTGTTCTGTGAGTTCAATATTCACAAGTCTAATAGCTTTCAATGGCATTTAGAAGCTGTGTTGCATAACATAACAAATTGCTTGATAACGGTATTAGTATCTGTAACCGAAACATCACTTACTGCTCACTGAAGTTGTAATTCATATGTATTTGTTTTGATAATAGCAATCAATCAACTAAAACTTAAACAATAAACTAGTTTCATAAACAGTATAAAACATATCAGTATATAATGTTATCCACATGTATGTAGGTGAAATGTGGAAAGAATATTTGCTTCTATGTAACACTAGAATATAACAGATTTTTTTTTTCTTACAGCAAAGAGATAACTACATTCGGTCAATTAAGCTGTTAAAAGATGGTCGAACCTTGATTGTTGGGGGAGAAGCGAGTACATTATCGATTTGGGACCTGGCAGCTGTGAGTACCCTGATCATCACCCTGATAACAAATTGTGAATATCAGATACCTGCAACTGTTTCTTTTGTGCAAATATTCTGTGTCAAATAAACAAAGTATATTTGTGATACACTTCATAACCTAAAAGGATTAAGCAAGATTTGTAGCTGTTATTGGTACGTGTAAACACACGGATACATCTGGTGACAAGTCTTCATGTAACACTGGAATATAGAAAAATATAAAAAGAGACACTATTTATTGTATAAGATAGCAGTGTATTTATGTAGCAGTGTGTTCTACTTCGTTGTTACTGTGTGACCTGTTATTGACACACAGTCCCTGACACACCTGTCCTATGTTACAGCCCACTCCTAGGATAAAGGCGGAGCTAACATCTAACGCTCCAGCGTGTTACGCACTGGCCATCAGCCCAGATTCAAAGGTGTGTTTCAGCTGCTGTAGTGATGGAAACATCGCCGTGTGGGACCTGCATAATCAAACCCTTGTCAGGTAAAATAAACTCTATATTCTCAACTTTCCCTTGCTTTCGTGTGGACCGTGAAGGCCTGTGCATTTTTCATCACTAACAAAAGCTGTGGTATAACAACATGGATGAAATTTTGAAAACCCAGAAAACTAGGCAACATTTATCCTAACTGGCAATTTCTTGGCGTGACCCTTTCCCCTACATATTTCTTAAGGATGTTGTGAGAAAAAATGAAACCTTTGTTCTGAAGTATAGCATTTCGTGCACATTTCAAAGTGAATGGTCTTGGTGCTGTTTTCTCCTGGGCTATGATTGTCCTTATGCTTGAGATAATTAACACTTCAGTAGAATTCTGAGTAGCTCAGTAAAATCAGAACCACCCATTATCAGGAGGTCTAGCTCTGGTGCCTACAAAACAATGGTTTGCTATTTTCATTGCTGACTTCATTGTCTGATGTGACACATTTCATATTGTGTTGTTGGATTCTTCATATGGTATAGTCTTGGTAGGATGCCTCAATATAGATGCCTCAATATAGATGCAGTAAGTGACAGGGGGAGAAACTATGAGCTGTAGATGTGTCTAGCTGTGGACCAAGTCCACAAAGGCCTTTTCTGACTAAGTCAGAATTTGAAATATGATCTGATAGCTTGTTTTTGGGCTTTAGAAATCAAAATTTTGTCCCCCTCATCAATTTTGTTTTAAGACAAATGTGCCCAAATTCCACACCCACTACCAAGAACTAAGCATTGTACAGAGTTTTTAAATTTGAGATTTGTGGAATCGACCCCAGCACAGTACTCTCGGAGTAGACAATTTATTGGAGGATTTTGGTTATAACACGTAACAATGGCTGGTACAGAGAAGCCCTCTTGAAACAGATGTTAGAGGGCTACCTTAAATATTTAATGTACAGGTTGGGATTTGTTATAACAGACGTGGCCAAATGTGCAAGAGCCCACTTATAACTGACTCTAGAGAGTTACACTGTCCTTGCCTGTGATACAGTGTGGTTTTAAATGTTACAGTGGAAGTAGTGTGTCGACCACAGCTTTGTTTTTTTTTAACTGTACTACATTACAGTATTAGGAGTTATCTTTGTGTGACCTGTGTCCTAATTGCCTGCTGTTGACTCGTGCCAGCACCCTTGGCTGATGTGCTGTGAACTGAAGCAGAGTCAGGTGTGGAGTACGACTGCCTTCTGCCCCCCACCCTCTCCCTTCCCTTCCCTGTCCTAAACAAACGGTGGTCGCAGCCTTAACGTGTCAACATGGATGTTTAAGCAGCCTCCGCACGGTCAAATTTCAGCAAATGTCTCATTGTCAATGGGCTTCAGAGCTAGCACTACAATTAACAAGAATTGACTCGCGGTTTTCAGCTGCGGGCGGGTTGCCATGGCAACAGCATGGTTGAGAGTTGAGGAGAATTAACACTTAGTACAAGGATCAATAGCGGGGCTGTCGCCTGGATCTTAGGGAGAGGCGTGTTTATTTAATGCAATTTGGCAAATGGTTGAGAGTGGTGAGGAACTGTTGGTGTTTGGGACGGCTGCCATTATAAGGTCAAACCAGGCAGACAGAATGACCAGTCCTTTTATAGGCAGCTTGTTAGATGGTGACACAAAGCAATCTTAATCATGTCATTATGAGATTGTAGATACTGCAGATCAGCTGAAAAATATATTCTTTCTATTTTGATTCATCTAATGTAAAATAGGCAGTCCATTTCTATTTGCACACTGATATTTTTGTTGAAGTTAGCTTTCAGCAGTTTGTTATTGATGACTGGTTAGACAGTCTATATGATTTGTTATTATTTACTTACATGTAGCATTGGTACACAAACTCTTAGTTTGCCCACCAAACACTCGAATTGTTTCCCTTTTATGATTTATTTGTAATTTCTTCTGGTATGAATAAGCAGTTAGAGTATTTATGTGCTGAGATAAGTTTAGATGAGTACATGACTGGACTTCAGAATTTATGTGTTCTATCTAATTGTGTTTATGTGTGATACATAGGTTTAGCTAACAATGTTGTTTCTGGTATAAAAATTATCTGACTTGCACATCTGTGGCTATATTTACAACAGCACTCAAACATGCCTTTGAATTTGAGGCGTGCTATCCCCTCCCACACCTAATGCCCCCCTGCACACCTACAAAGTGTAGGTGTGATAGGAAAACACACCTGGCAAAATCTGAGAAGAATGAATGTAGATGTACAAGTCACACTCCTGGTCATAAGGCGTGTCGCAATTACACATGGACATAAACCTTAGACGAAGGCCTGAATAGGAGTGAGCTGTAGTAAAGGTTGCCTCTGGACCTCTGGATCATCAAATGAGGTGGATGTTTTGTGTTTTGCAGGCAATTCCAAGGCCACACAGATGGCGCTAGCTGCATAGACATCTCACCCGACGGCACCAAGCTATGGACGGGTGGTTTGGATAATACTGTCCGCTCATGGGACTTGAGAGAGGTAAGACACAGACCAGTCTCACACAGTTAGGATCTTCTCTTTCGTACTAAAATTCAAATCTGCTGAGCATCTATAATATCAGTAATGTCACTGATGTTATTTTTGGACATAATATCTTGGTGTAACATTGTAAACAGTGAGTGTCACGTACAAGTTCTTTTCAAAATGTATTAGCAGCAAGTCAGATTAGATTACAGTGTGGGTTCTGTTACGAACAGCTATATCAGATTGGATGCTTACTGTGAGTGATTTATGTTTCAGGGGAAGCAACTCAAACAGCATGACTTTACCTCCCAGATATTCTCCCTTGGCTACTGCCCTACAGGGGATTGGTTAGCAGTTGGGTAAGTCCATTTTTACAAATCAGTAGTGATGATTAAAAAAATGTTGCAGTGCCCTGAAAGTTTGCATCAACTTCAGGTTTTGAAAAATTAAAAATTTTAGTAACCAGCTTATTCACTTGAATTTCAAGTATTTTTTAAAATCATCATTGATATTGTTTAACTTGTTTCGTGAAATTTTCCGATAAAATTTGCTTAATTTTCTCATTCACTCAAATTTACAAATGTTTCTAATTCATCAGTTTCTGTTTAATTTGTTTGGTTAAACTTTGCAGATTTTTTTAGGTTATTCCAGGTTTAAAGTGAAAAAAAAGAAACAAAGATGTGATTATTGATTGCTAAGAGTGCTGTATTGTTTGTTTCAGGATGGAAAGTAGTAATGTGGAGGTATTACACCACACCAAACCTGACAAATATCAACTTCACCTTCACGAAAGCTGTGTGCTGTCACTCAAATTTGCATACTGTGGAAAGTGGTTTGTTAGCACAGGGAAAGACAACTTGTTAAATGCCTGGAGGACTCCATACGGAGCAAGTATCTTCCAGGTGGGTTGAAACTTAAGATCTGGTATAGGTGAGAAAAGCAAGTAAAAAGTACATCGAAGGTATTTCTTTACTGCTTGTTGTTTTCATGGTTTAAATTCTAACTGGCCTGAAGCCTTGAATTTGTATGAGAAACTGAAAGCAGTGAACACCTGTCTGCATAAACTTTTTCCAGCATGTTCAAAAACTACTTAAGCTGTTGACCTTCCAGTTGGCTAGCGGAAATTAGTCTTGGCTGGTTCGTTTAGACATTCTTTAATGAAGTTATGAACTCAAATTCCACTTTTTGTTTGTTTTGCTGTGTCTTTAAGTCACGGAGATTGCCAGATATTTGTTGAAGGGCAGTGGTTTTACACTTACACAATAAACCTTTAAACCATTGTATTGGTGAAAACTGCTTGAGAACAGTGTTAAGTATTGATTAAATAGATAAATAAATACAGCTGTTATGAATTTAAATGGCTAGTGTTTAACCGGATTTATCTTATCATTGACTCAAGGGATGCAGGTTCAAACCTAACCATCAATCATTGGTGAAAAAAAGAAATCTATGCACTCATTTCTAAATTCTTGCATTTCTTGTCTGTTTCAGTCAAAAGAGTCTTCCTCAGTTTTAAGCTGTGACATCTCAGTAGATGACAAATACATCGTGACTGGGTCAGGGGACAAAAAAGCAACACTGTACGAAGTTATCTTCTGAGGACACTCAAGAACCGACTCCTGCTGGATGTCTGACGCTGTAAAGTGAGGCGCTAAGTGCTGAAGTGACTTCTATTCCACTGTTGATGTGTTCGTGTAGAGGCTTGGTCTGTGGAACTCTTTACTTTAGAGACGGAGACGGGAACTCTTTCTGCGTGGCAGAGTGTTTGTGTTGTGGGAGTCTGTACTGTGACAGATGTGTTAACAGATCTAATGTCTCGTCATTTGCCTCACTGGTTGGTCATCCGTGCGATCGTTATTGCTCCGTACAATGTACAGGCATACATAAATGTGAAATATATA
Organism: Liolophura sinensis; assembly: GCF_032854445.1. Classification (NCBI taxonomy): domain Eukaryota; kingdom Metazoa; phylum Mollusca; class Polyplacophora; order Chitonida; family Chitonidae; genus Liolophura; species Liolophura sinensis. Next base: position 44,738,569 of record NC_088302.1, on the reverse strand, counting down.
GATGCATATATATATATATATATATATATATATATATGATAAACAAACTGGACTCTCATAATTGTAAAGCGATGATTGGCAGCTAGTGATCTTGTAGGGCTGTGTTATTCTGTGCTATTTTGGACCACATACCCAAACTGGTATTACAAACTTATTGTCTGAAATGTGTGGTTCTTAATATTTCACCAGGAATTGCCTCCCTTTGTTGTACAGAGATCTTGGGACCGAGGTTTCAGAGACCTATGATATATATATCTCTATACATATATGTACAAAATCCTCTCTGTATGGGAGCGTTCTCCATGCAGATGTTCAGTGTTGAGGCTCACTTGTAAATATAACCTCATGCATGATGAACAAATCTCATTTTGCGCAATGGTTGCCAAGGCAACATGTGGCTGGACTTGACATGCTGTAAATTATCCCTCAGACATAATCATGTTGTCATGGCAACCAGTCATTTTTGTGGGTCAGTTGTTATTTTTTGGATGTCTGCAGATGTAGGTGGACTTCTTCAATTGCGACTCTATGTAGACTGTTGAACTTTGACACTTGTTATGTTTTTGCCCACGGTCTTGATTTGAGCCGACTGTTCGGAGGATCATTTGTCTCACTGAAATCATTATTGCTGTGAGTGGAAAGAGGCCCTTATCAGTTTTTGTATACGAAACTATGACATTCAGTGTGTTGGAACATCACAGCGGGAGAGAGAGAGAGAGAGAGGAGTTCATGTCGCTACGTTCACAGATGGAGAGGATTTAAATTCATATTGACCTATCACTGCTCAACATGGTCTTGACATTCTGACAAGTGTTCTCATCAGCGGAACAATGACACCTGCTGAACTACATGTCGTTTTAAACTGACCTATGAAATCTCTGACTACGTTGTGTTGTATCGTTCCAGTGCTATGTGAATGATGTGTGGTCTGTCCCAGTGTGTGCAGAATTATGCGATGTCTATCCGTTAACATTTCATTGGACGTTAGTCATGCGAGCCCACAAGGTCAAAGGTTATCACTGTTCTACGGGTGTGTGTTCTGCCCCTCCTCTCCAGCACATGCACAAATCATAACTCCACCACTCAGGGATGCTCTCTTGGGGTGACCTATCGTGTATCCTCATTTTGTACCATTTTGTTTTTTTTCATTTGTAAATTTCTTCTCGTTGTGTCACAGTCTTGCACTAGGTCTCAGGTCGGTGGATTTTATTTCGTGTTTCTCGTGAAGACCGTTCTTTGCGCCTTTTTGGATTTTATGCCTCCGAAATAAATGACGCAAAAACATTTGACTGTTGTTCTGTTGTAACACATACGATAGATTTATGTGGGTCTGTTGTGAAGTTGACAAACTAAACCGCAAACAGGAAATAGATTTGCCTCAGAACACAATGGGCTGTATCAACCATCCATCTACAAGGGGAAGCAAATCTTGTAACTCATATGAGGGCATCCATGGCCTAGTGGTCAGTGTGCTAAGGCAGAACAATGACCCAGGAGCCTCTCACCAGTGCAATCTCTGTGAGTTCAAGTCTAGTTCGTGGTGGCTTCCTCTCCGGTCATAAGTGGAAAGGTCAGACACAAACCTGCGAATGGTTGTGCAGGGTTTCATTTAGAATGAGAAAAGAAGGTCAGAGTTCAAAAGTACGCGGCTGAATTGAAAGTAATTATATCACAATTACTATTGATTTAAATACTAAGAATATTCGCAGTAGACGGCTACGGGGATGGCAGTAGAAAGCTGTCTGCAGCCTGCTACTTGCCCTTTTTGAACACCCTGGTTGTGGGTTTCACCCGGGCTCTTCTTGGTTTCCTCACCATAATGCTGACAACCGTTGTGTAAGTAAAACACAAATCAAAGAAGTAAATAAATAAAACACCAGTCAAATAAATAAACTTGCAACTGATGGAATGGTAGTGCCCTCTTTAAGAACAATTAAAGTAATTTCAATAATACAAGTGTTTGTGAACTTCCCAATTGTCTGGTTTCCTTTATGTATTACTGGTGCCCTTGGTGGTTTTCCCTAAGCTCTTTGATTTCCTTCATCGATTACCTTGACATAAATATCCTCCGGTAGGAAAAAGGGAGACTGTAAGGGAATGAGCTTCGTGGTTTTGCCATCCAGTATCCAGACATCAATCATCTTCTTGTGTGTGGCATTAAACAACAATCAGCTAAATAAAATCAAACATGTACTAGCAGTAAGTGGGAAGTTTGAGAGGGAAAGAGTAAGATGCAGGAGTTTTCCCTAAGCTGCATCTTGGTGTTTCATTAAACATGCACTGACAGGAAATGGAAGGTAGATAAAAATAACCACATGTTTTTCCTTCATTCGGTACCCTGATATTAACGGACCACAGGAGTGATAAGGGAGAGTATTGAGCAAATGAGCAGCACAAGATGAGTTTTGCCTTGAAGCTCTGTCGGATTTCCATCATCCATTTTTAAATGACCTTTAACATCTACTAGAAATACTCCAGCTCGGTTTCCCTGCTCTTTAGTGCTGGCCCTCATTGTGTATGTGAATTATTCTTGAATAGGTTATTATTGATCAAATAAAAGAATTACTCCCTGTGTGTCTGTATCACTTTAACAAAATTTTTAAATTTATTTTCTGAACTTTATTTGAAGGTAGTGTAGTTTATAAGAAATTTTTTGAAAAACTGGTTCAAAAAGTCTTGTGACACTGGATCCTGGAGTGCAGCATATATTACTATCACAGAGTTGTAACTACTGCTATTTCAGATTTGAAGGCCCTGTCACTGTCATAACTTCTTGAACAATTTATTTTGAACAAGGAGACGCTTTGTACAGGACTACACTGTTACAAGCTCATGATAATTTCTTTACTTAGTTGATTATTGTTTAATGTTGTCTTAGAGAATTTTTCACCTTTGCAGTAAGGGTCAGTTTAGCATGTGAAGGAAAGGGCAGTGCCCAAGGTAAACTACCAACACTTCGCAAGTTATCAGGCCAACCAGTCCTGTTTCCTTGCTCTAACCTCTTAGAGATGAGTGAAGGTGAGGCAGCAGCAAGTGCCATTTTTAAAGTCTTTGGTATGACCCAACCCAGGTTTGATCCCAGGGTTTCCCCACTACGAGATGGATGCTCTAACCATTAGGTCACCGAAGCGGTCCTGTCACATGTGCAGTAAACATATATACCATATTGATGGAAGAGAAGTGGGTTTCACTGAGAAATGTTCAACCAGCCACACAAGTACAGTCAGACTCTTGTTGTAATGAAAGGCCCAAAAACAGGGGAATCCACAACTTCCTGCCAATGGTGGGATTGAACTTGTAGCTTGTGTGTCATAGTGATTGAAAGAAAATGTCTAAACCTCTCAGCCACACCTTGCTCCCCTTATATAACCAGCATGATGGGTGTGCATGGTCAGTGTGTTTTGGGTGTGCATGACCGGAAATCTTCTCTGCAAGACGAACTAACCCAAATGGCTAGGCTGAAGAATTAAAAGCCATGAAAGTCGCAAACAATTCAGCAAAGTTCGTGTATTTTATGTGAGCTTTTGCCAGACTGCAATCTATATAGGCTCTGGTACAGTTTCAAGTCAAAATCTTACTTCTAACTTTGTACGTGAGAAGGTCTGTCAGTAACATGCGAATGGTCGTGGGTTTTCTCCCACCATAATACTGGCTGCTGTCGTATAAGTGAAATATTGTTGAGTACAACATAAAACACCAATTAAATAAATATATACTTCTAAGTTTTAATGTGTATTATTCTGGGCTGAATCCAAGGCCCACTTGCACAAAGCTCACTTAACGTTACAAGCACTGTAACAACCATAGTGAATTAATGCCTACACTACTGGTTGCCATGGAAGTTACATGCTTGTGACGTAAGAAGGCTTTGTACAAGTGGGCTCTGGGTTTTTGCTAAAGTCTGTTACGTTGTAGCATAGGCATAAATAGTTATGTGCTTTTATTTATCCCAACCTGACTGGCTCTAAGCATGCTTACCGATGTACCACTCAACTCCAATCTGGTTTATAGTCCTACACACTAGCAGCAGTTACACAACAGTTCCAGGGATAAGAAGATTAGAGCTAACTGAGCTCCGGTAATCCTCAAACGTACTACAATGTACAAAAGTTCAGCACAGGTGATGGGGCATGTCCTTGACTGACTTGTTCTTATATGAATGAGGCCTATCAAACCTGATCCACAACACTTCAACCTTATCACTACTAAATATATCGCATTATCACTGACACCAACCTACAAATACTGATCTTCAAAGCTATTTCTGATAAAATATAAAAAATTTATAGCTTCAACTAGACGGTAGTACCTAAAGTAGAAACTTTACAGTCCAATACTCTGTTACCATACAATAAATACTATATATGAAAATAGTTTTAAATATTAACAGGTTATTCTGCTTAATGTGACCAAATAGAGATGTTTTTTGGCTTTTCTTACTTGACCATGAGCCAAAGGAAGCATTTATCACACCATCAGTTATTGCAAAGAAATCTCTGAAAACTGAAAAGTTTGTCTACGCAGTTGCATTATCGGTATTGCAAAGTATTACAAAGATTCAAGAATGAAATCCTTTTTCTACAGTGTTACAAACCAATCATATAAATAAAATTCACGGAGTAATGGAAAGTCAAATAGTGCCTATTGAGCAATAATAACGCTTGCTACGCTCAGCTTCAAGATAGCTGGCAATCCAGGGGACAAAACTCCGGCAAATTTTTATCCCAAATTGTCTCCCTTTAACTGCAAACTTACATAAAACGAATAACAAGCTATTTTGATTTCCCTGAATGACTGAACCAAATTTATTTACAATGCGAAACTTGTCTACAGAAGTCTCACCAAATGCCCATAGAAACACAGAGGTTTAGGTGACATAGTACAGTAACATAGGGCAGAAGAAAAGACATATGTAAAACTCATCCAATATTTCTAACTCCTGATTTTTAAATCTGCATGCAGATGTCCATGTGAAATAATAATTTCTCTGGCTAGCTTCCAAACATGAAAACACTGGCCAACACAGCAGTGTACCCATTGATGAATTCAACACAAAGCCAGACTGAATGTTATACTATGATCTCAGTTTACGACATGGTCCATTCTGTCTTTCAGCTCACTGATTAATGATTCAACATTGCTTGGTTGCATAACATTTCTACTGATCCTTTACTTTATCATGTATCAAAAAACAATTGTACTGGCTATCTATAACAGTCATTAGGATCACACAAGTCCCTTCTCCTTCAGCTTGGCTAACAGTTCCTCCACACTCTCCACTTTGGAACCAGCCTCTCGGACTGGAGGGTCCTCCACACTGATCTGTTCCATCCTCGGGGTCAAATCCACGCCGTAATCCGCTGCAGATTTTTTGGTCAGTGGTTTCTTCTTGGCTTTCATGATGTTTGGCAGCGTTGCGTACCGTGGCTCATTCAGTCTCAGGTCAGACGTAACAACTGCAGGCAGTTTCACTTTGATCGTTTCCAGCCCACCGTCAACTTCACGGGTTACGTCGAGGCCTCCGTTGTTTTTCTCCACTTTGGAAGCGAACGTCGCTTGCGGCCAGTCGAGTATCGCCGCAGTCATTTGACCCGTTTGATTACAGTCATCATCGATGGCCTGTTTGCCTAGTATGACCAGGTCACTTTTCTCTTCTTGGGCTATCTTGGCAAGGATTTTAGAAACATGAATTGGCTGCATAGTTTCAAATTCCTTAGCCCCGATTTCTACATGGATAGCCTTGTCCACACCCATGGCCAGAGCTGTCCTGAGGGTCTCCTGACACTGACTTGGCCCGCACGACACCGCAAGCAACTCACTGGCAATCTTTTTCTCCTTTAGACGAACTGCTTCTTCCACAGCGATCTCGTCAAAAGGGTTCATACTATGTTTCACTCCTTCCGTCACCACGCCAGTTTTGTCCGGCTTCACGCGCACTTTGACGGCATAATCAATAACTCGCTTACACCCAACAAGAACTCTCAAACCTGACATCTTTGCAGTTAAAAAGTTTCCGGTGATTTGAGGTAATCTGTGCCTTTGGTCTAAAGTTTAGAACAATCACTGGACGAGTAACAGCCGGCCTGGTCCAGCGCAAGGGTCAAAGGGAAGGTGACAACTGGTAAACCCCTACTGCACGGACCGTCAAAGCCGAGTACCTAACAGCAAACGCGGACTACCACACTTCCGGCTGAAAGTTATCTCCCCTGAATAGGCATATTGAAAGACGGTACATGTACAACCCTTGTTCGACAACAAGAGATCGACAAGGAAGAGGCTGATTTACGCTCGTGGTATAGCTTATCATAAAAATTTAACTGAATTATACATTTAAGTAGAAGTTACATTATATTCAATAAAGAAAATTAATAGTTAAAAAATACACGAGGCCTCAGTGTTATATTTTATAATCTATCATTTATCCATACGCAATACCAATCCCGGTCTGTTGTGGTAATTTTCTCACTTCATGATACAACAAAAGAAATAGTTTCGTATCCGAATCAGAGATATGCTGTATTTTCCGTCATTCTCGTTCTCTGTAGGAGAACCTTCTATTAGTCCTGTAGATACCGGTGTATAAGAACCTGTAGGAGTAATGTATATAACACACCTTCTATTAGTACTGTAGATACCAATATGTTAAGCGTATTTAATTTACCTGTGATTAAGATAGGCGGATTATTCCCGTCTGTCTCAACCCAAACTATTACTTCTAATTAGCTTTATGTGTGTTAAGCTAGTTTTGAGAATAAATAACTTCCGTGAATATTGCCCTTTTAAAACAGGGTCTCCAGCGTATTTTGTTTATATTTTTTTCTTGATTTGTCGCGTGTCTACTGGTAATCCGGTGCCATATATTTCAGTACTTCGGCACACAGGATGTATAGGTGTCCATCTGGAGTAAAATAAAGTTTTCGCTAAAACTTTAAATTTTAAGTCATTAACTTTTATTATATAAGACTCTAGGTTTAACCCACAAAACTCTCACCACTGTCAGCCAATCATAATGGATCTTGTATAAACGCGATGTTTATGTAAGATGCTAACTAAAGTGAATCTGCTTTTAGTTTATTTCAAATCTCAGTATTTTAAGGTTTTATATCGCTGGAAATATCCCAGACAGCTGGCAAAATGTGTTGTTTATTCCCAAACTTTTCGATTTCATTCTTAAACGAGCGATTTGACCTTCTTCATTAAATAAAAAACACAATGGGCCCACAGGTATGAATTAATAATATATCCCAACAAAAGCAACCTAAATTTACACGTGCTATTGATAGTTCTTTTCATATCATTCTTTAAGTTGAATCAGGACTTCACAATCGCTAATCCAGACCATTTCATCACTACTACAATATTATTTCACAGTTATTCATAGTTTCGAGCACTCGGGTTGCTGGCAAGAAGCTGGAGGTGATAAATAACATGTACCTGATCTTTTAGGTGTTTATTGAAACCGGCATAGTTATGTCCCCTTTTCCGTTCATTATTTTAAAGGTCCCGTTCATGACTGGCCTTGCCACACATTTGGCGGCCGTTAACAGTTCGCTTTATTCGTTTAGAATTATCTTCTCTTGTAATGGCTTCGAGTGATGAACCACACCGTGAGCGTTATGAAAAGTCAACCAAACAAGAAAACTATGATGAAGAGGAACCCATGGCTGATTTTTTATCAGAGCTAGCTAATGTAGAGGCTACCCCTAGAGCTAAGAGGCCGTTTTGTAAACGTTGTAGGTGAGCATACAGTGAGGTCACAAGAACTCTCATAGAGTACTCTACCAACAACAACAAGGGGAATAAACTCTGCTGTACCGATATAACATGCATGCATTCATTATGTGTGCATAATGTCGCCTTGCTTGGGAACGTATTATAATCCGTACAGTCAATATAGCTGTTTTGTCGAGCTCATTTTGTAACAAGACAGGGTTGGTTTCCGGGTAATACCATATATTTTTTTATACTACATTGATTTTTGATTTCATGATGGACAAATAACACCCAGCTGGCATTTTTAATTTCATTGCCCAAAATATCAAGTCTACCCATGTTATGCTTACGTAAGTAGCCAGCAAACAGTATTCAAGAATAATAAAGCACTTCTTATCAAAAGATTTAAGATATCCATCATGATACTGTTCAGCAGACGTTTAAAATGGTATTTGATTTACATAACATTCAAGATTGAATTTAGCACTGAGGCTGGTGTATGTTTCAGTCGTCCCCTGACGGTGTGCTGGTGTCCATATCTTCCTCATGAGCCAATAGATGTGACAACGACTGTGTGGATTCTTCAGCACCCATTGGAGGTGCGTGTAGATTTTCATTATGCTACCACAATTCACAGTTCTAATTATACCACAGGCACTGTGGTTCTGTGTTACCTGTAAATAAAGTCATGGTGTTACATTCATTCCTTGATCTTTATAAACCTGTTCAAGAATTTTGTGCTTCATACATGGGAAACACTTCAACCTCTGACTGAAAACTACTGCTGGAACAGCAAGAAGTATATACTAGTTAGTGTTCAGTTACCGGTCAAGCATGGGATGTGATCAGAAGAACCCTTGAACTAGTTTAGCCAGTAAAACCGCATATTTGTATGTATAGAAATTGACATGTTTGTTGTTGATTTATGTTGACACAACAATGACAAGTTTGGGACATTATTAATAAAGAATAGGTAACATTATCATTTGTTATTGTCTTGTTGTCTTACATTATTGTCATTACATTAAAATTCCAAAGAATAATCCTGAGAGGGGAGTCTAAAAATTTACCTATCCAAGGCTAGGAGTCTAGACTAAACCAAGGCGTCTTGTGTATGTCGATTGATTGTAAGTCAGGCATCTTGCTGTCACCTGAATCTCAAGAGGTGTTTTAGTGCACTGTTGTCTCTTATTGGTTGTCCTGTGTTTCTATTGGTTGTCCTTTGTTTCCATTGGTTGTCCCATGTTTTTGTGTGTGTTGTCTTATGTTTCCATTGGTTGTCCTATGTTTCTGTGGGTGTCCTGTGTTTCCATTAGTTGTCCTATGTTTCTATGGGTGTCCTTTGTTTCTATTGCTTATCCTATGTTTCTGTTGGTTGTCCTGTGTTCCTATTGGTTGTCCTATGTTTCCATTGGTTATTATGACCTAATTGTGAATATATATGTTGTGTTCATGTTGATTTCATCATATGCAATTTTGGGTGGTATGCATCTTATGCTGCTAAATGTTGGTATTTCATTTTGTGTTTGTTTTACAGGAGAGTCGAGTTCTGCGTACTGCCCCAATACTCTACCACAGTCTGAAGCCAGGCCAGTGTAAAATCTTCAGGGGAAAGAGGTTTACCAAAGAAAGGTATAGTGCTGGTGAGTGGGTTCAAATGTGAACAGGTTCACCAGCTAATTGTTCTGTATTTACTTATTATTAAACAATAACTTACGTAAGACACAGAGCTATACAAGTAAACTTTTAGGCCCTATGCATCTGAAACTTATGTATTCTTTAGTGGGAATATAATTAGGAGTTAGCTTTTAAGCCAGGTGGGGGGCCAGCGCACTAGCGCAGTGTAATGATCCAGGAGCCTCTCACCACTTCCTCTCCGGTTGTACGTCGGAAGGTCTGCCAGTAACCTGCAGATGGTTGTGGGTTTCCTGCGGGCTATGCCCGGTTTCCTCCCATCATAGTACTGGCTGCCGTTGTATAAGTGAAAAATTCTTGAGTACAGCATAAAACACCAATCAAATAAATAAATAAATAAATAAATAAACAGGTGAAAGTTTCTTGAAATTCAGAAGACTAGAAAATGATTTCACCCATTGTGATATGATTTACTCTTACGAGCATCCTTTTTAAATTGCATATTTAAGTTAACAAATATGCGTTGTGAGTGTGACATGAATTACAAATCATATAAATAAATAAATATTGGACAATATATATGATTACAGACACTCTGAGGTATGGAGAACTCTGCACGACCCAGAAACGCTGCTTCTCTACCCAGGGCCAGATGCCTCTGACCTGAATTCTGTCCCTTCCCCTACACTCTCCTCCCCTCACAATCTGGTTATTTTAGATGGTACCTGGTCCCAGGCTAAAGGTCTGTACCATCAAAACCCATCCTTGTGGAACCTCAAGAAGGTAAAGCTGCTGTGGTCATTTTATTGTTTTATAGGCTTTTATTCACAGGTGAAAGAAAAGCTGCAGGATAAACTGAAGCATCTTGTATGATTTGTCTGTGCTGCTTACAGTGTATTTCTTCATGCTGTTGTAGTACTTTTCAGCTTACTATGATGGTATATTAATTTGTGTGAAAGATCTGTGTTAGCCGTCTTTAGTGCAGTGGTTGTGATCAAAATGAGAATTATTGGATGTGAAAAATCATTTAAAAATGAAATTGATTATGATGATGAATTATGGCACGTACAGTTGCCTGTGTATTTTTATTATATTTTGGTTTAGCCCTGGTACATGAAGTAAGCTGGAAAGGCTATTTGTGTACATTTCCCTTTTGTAGTTTTGAATCTAACTCTTCATTATCATTTTTCTTCCTGTTGTAGGTTCAAATCCGTCAGAGTGGTTGTAGCAAATATGTGATACGTTCTCAACCCACTGATGCATGTCTGTCTACCCTGGAGACTGCCGCCATTGCTCTCTCTGTCCTGGAAGACAAACCATGCATACAAGAGGTCAGATAGATGTTGTCGTTTAATCCATTACTGTTACATTACTGTTTATTTCCCTCCCACCATAATCAATATCATGTGAATGCAGCCGTCATGTAAGTGAAATATTGTTGAGAAATGTTGTCGCCTGTTACCATTCTGCATGCCCTGTGTTACCATTCTGCATACCCGGTGTTACCATTCTGGATGTCACCTGTTACCATTCTGCATGCCCTATGTTACCATTCTGCATGCCCATGGTACCATTCTGTATTCCCTGTTACCATTATGCATGCCCAACTTTACCATTGTGCATACCCAATGTTACCATTCTGCGTGCCCTATTTTTACCATTTTGCATTCCCTGTGTTACCTTTCTGGATGTCACCTGTTACCATTCTGCATGCCCTATGTTACCATTGTGCGTGCCCCCTGGTACCATTCTGTTTTCCCTGTACCATGCTGCATACCCTATGTTACCATTGTCCATACCCTTTGTTACCATTCTGTATACTCAGCTACCATTCTACATGCCCTATCTTAAAATTCTGCATGCCCTATGTTACCATTCTGTATACCCCCTGTTATCATTCTGCATGTCCCCTGTTACCATTTTTCATGTTGTCAGAGGTTCATAGAAGTCGTCTGGACGAGCAGGTATTCGTTCCATTGATGGAATAAAAAACTCAATAACTGGTTATATTTATTCAATTTGAACATATCCAAATCTTTGCGAAGCAGTTCGAGTTATTTCCCTTTAATGGAAATCTCCTAAATGACCCTAAATGTTGATCAGATTAAAGAAGGCAATTTTGAAAGTTGAGGGATGTATAAAATCAGACATGACACACAAGTAAGCTTCTTTGGTCTATAAGCCAAATTGGTCCTCACTAATAATTTGACCTACTTGGGCTTCTGATCGTTATGTTTTGGACATTATAGTAAACAGGTTTTCTTCGCTGATGTCAGGTGGAGCTAATATCCTTAGCTCCTTTTAAGGCTAGCATACAGTTTACATCCAGGTTTTGTTTTTCGGAGTTATAGTTCGATAAATGGCTTATAGCAGCAAAATTCAAACCTTCTTTGCTAGATATGAACATTTACCAGTGACATCAATTCGCTATGAAAGCATACATGTTTTTTGTTCAGAGACTGAACCATGGAGATTGTATGCCAGACAGGACTTCAGGCCATTGAGATCCAGCTGTATTCATTGTGGAAAAAGTGACAATTCATTGATTCAGTAGCAGTGTATTTTATCTCTCTAAATATGTAATGTCTCTATTTAAAGATCATTGTAGTTAATACTCCATGGGGTGATTCACTCTTTGTGCATCTTCTAATTTTCTCATTACAGGTGACAGATTTTCATGGTTAATTTCATGTGATTAGTACCCTGTCATTAAGTCAAATCAGACTTTGTTAAGAACTGCTTTTATTGATTGAAATCTTTGTTTATTTTGACAAGGATGATATTTGAAGAGAATTTAAATAGTGCTCAGAACACTCATCTGGATGCGAAATTCAAATTAGGTTCTGATATATATTTTAGGTGTTGCATGATTTTTGATTTTCTCAAATGTTTTTTTTTCTCTTCAAATCACTTTTGACATGTCTTATTACAGACTGAGAGTGACAACCACATATTCCAAAAGCCATTAATGCATGACCATTCTGTCTTGATTCATGATTGTGTAATATTTTTTAAAATTGATCTCAACACCAGTTGTTCATTTTGTGAGTTTCAGTCAGTCTAGTGTAGTTCTTTACACTTTGCTGGACTGGTATCCTGATATACAATAACTGCTATGTGTGCTGATTATCAGTTTGCAGTATCAGGTAGGGAGGCCAGCTTGAGTTCATATAGAGACTTTATTCAATGAAGGATAGTAAAGTACAGAAGTATTCAATTTCGATATCGCACAAGGTTGGTTGAAACAGAAGAAAACTCAATTTCAGTTGAAAGGAAAACTCAGTTTAACCCAAAAATGACTTCGATGAACCCATATATCCCCTGTTACCATTCTGCATGCCCTATGTTACCATTCTCTATGCCCTGTGCAGGGTGTTCAAAAAGGGCAAGTAACAGGCTGCAGACAGCTGTCTATTGTCGTCCTTGTAGCTGCCTACTTTGAATATTCTTACTATTTAAATCAATAGTAATTGTGGCATAATTACTTTCAATTCAGACGCCTACTTTTGAACTCTGACCTTCTTCTGCAATTCTAAATGAAAACCCAGCCAATGTTACCATTCTGTGTGTCCCTTGTTACTATTCTGCCTGCCCTATGTTACCATTCTGTATGCTCTATGTTACCATAATGTATGCCCCCTGTTACCATTCTGTATGCCCTATGTTACTATTCTGCATGCCCTATTTTACCATTCTGCATGCCCTATGTTACCATAATGTATGCCCCCTGTTACCATTCTGCATGCCCTATGTTACCATTCTATATGCCTCCTGTTACCATTCTGTATGTCCCCTGTTGCCATTCTATATGCCCCCTGTTATCGTTTGCACCTCCCTGGTTATCATTTGGCAATCCTCTTGTTCACCATTGTACATGTTATAGGTGTTCCCTGTTACCATCCTGCATCTTCTCTGTCACCATTCTGTACGTTCCAGGTTGCCATTCTGCATCTCCCCTGTTGCCATTCTGCATCTCCCCTGTTTCCACTCTGCATCTCCCCTGTTTCCACTCTGCATCTCCCCTGTCAACATTCTGGTTGCCCCATGCCACCATTCTGCATGCTCTGTGGTACCATTCAGCATGTTCCCTGGTACCATTTGGCATGTTCCCACTCACCAGTGTAAATGTTCCCTGTTTACCATTCTGCATGTTCCCTGTTACCATTCAGCAGGTTCCCTGTTACCATTCTATATCTCCCTTGTCAGCATTCTGGGTGTCCCTTGTCACCACTCTAAATGTTCCCTATTTGCCATTCTGTATGTTCCGTGGTACCATTTGGCATGTTCCCTGTCAACATTCTGGGTGTCCCATGTCACCACTCTAAATGTTCCCTGTTTACCATTCTGCATGTTCCGTGTCACCATTCTGCCTTCCCAAAATTTTCCGTATTACAATTTCCATTCCTCTTGTCCCTTCTTGCCATTCTCATTTTGTCTGTCCTTCTTCCCTGTTCTTACAGTGTGGTCATGAGGTTTACCATATCTGCTTACTTTCCAGGTGTTAACACGGCCTCTGGTTGCCCTGTGTGAGTTCCAGCTCCAGCATGGTGCTGTACCCCATCAGAGTAAGGCTTTCCAAATCCAGGCAGGAACTTACACCAAAGCTTTGTCTAAGAGTGTGAGGAAGAGAATGGCTAAACAACAACAACAACAGCAGCGCAAAGAGCTCTGACAAACGCTCAACTTAGCAACTGTTTAACCTGTAGTGGCTTTTCCAAAGCATGCCTCTATGCACGCCTTTTGTGAAGACACAGATTATTTTTGCTTTTGCTACTTCTGTGCTGGTGGTGAAAATGTGATAAGATCCTCAGAATCTACGAGTCTTTGATATAACCTTTCATACTTTGATATGTTGTCCTATGTTTGATAAATTACCATATTTATACTCATATTTTTATATCATTCAGCAAGATCTGTGTTGAAAACATTGGTGCGTTGTTTTCAAAAATGTTTTGGAATTCCTTATCTTGTGATAGAAAAATGTCCCAAACATTTATAGACAAGTTGTGGTATTGAAGAGAAGATAACCATAGGCTACAGGTGGATTATAGTTTTGTTGAAATTAACATTAAAAACATTAATTTAACAAAATGTCAAAGAAAGTAACAGATTCAGCGAGTAATTGATTTAATTGTTTATTTGATTATTTTTTTATTTTTTTTATCCCCCCTTGCCTATTCACTTTATTGAGCAGTGAAGTTGATACAGCATCTATCTGGTCTCTTGGTGTATCTGTAGGTTCGGTTATTTTTTGGGAGGACTCAATTAGTGTCAAACTTTGTGTACACAACACACAGCTTAGAAAGGAAATATTGTAGTCTGTTAATACAAAACTTAATGACAGATTTCATGCCCTTTTCGTAAAGGTTCACTTTTGCTCCAGTTGAATTACCCAGTCATCAGATTTAAGGTATATTAAACATAAGATCTAAAGAGAAAAATATTGTAAATTCCATAGATTTGGTTAGTGGAGGAAACAAGGCAGAGTGTAGGTAGAGAAAACTGACACCATTAGCCAGGTACCGAGAGGAAAGTTAAACAACAACAATGGACAATATTTTAGGAACTATGGGTGATAATTACTGGAAAATATAGTATATTTTGTCGCCATTAAGCGTTGCTTTGTATTAAATTCCATGTCATTTTGACATTATTTTCACCTCTGCGCGAGTAAAGTCTGCTGGTGCGTTTAAAGCGAGAAGAGCGCGGGTGCTCGTGTTTTCGATAAAGACAGAACTATAGTTATTATCAATGTCTTATAACAACAGCTGAATTCCCGAGACAGAAATAAAATTGCGTTCAAGTTCTCTGTGGCAAAAAAAAAAAAAAAAAAATGCTCTATCAACCTCACCCAAGTGGCAGTCCTGATTAGCCTGCAATAAAGAATTTTCATCAGTAGTAAAATTCAATTATTTACCTGATATAAATATATATAAATAATTTGGTTTTTATATGCAAAGCTTACTTCACACCTATCCTACCACATGAGGAACTCTTACCTTGACATATGATACTTCTTTCTGCTTCCAAGATTCCAACGCTTCCTGGCCTCTGTTGTATGCTCTATCAACCTCACCCAAGTCCCAGTCCTGATTAACCTGCAATAAAGAATTTTCATCAGTAGTAAAATTCAATTATTTACCTGATATAAATATATATAAATAATTTGGTTTTTATATGCAAAGCTTACTTCACACATACACGACAGATGAGTTTACAACGGTGAAAGAAAGCTGATGGTGGAAAAATGTGGACAGGTCCCGGTTTCCGACCAAATACCTTCCACAAACTCTCAATTTGAAAACATTTGAACTCTTCCAACTTAACACAGTTTACTTCACATACTATGTTACAGACAAACTTAACCTATGGGAGAGGATGATCGGTGGGCTGTCCTGAATTACACATTATTTATTTTATTTAAAACAGCAAAAATGAGAAACGCACAGTGAAAAGAAAAGAAAACCGGCATGCCCCTTTTATGGCTCTGTAGTTACCTGCTTTTTGGGAACCTTTGACATCTCAGCTGCCACGGATTATGTGTGTAGACCTGTACACACATAATCCGTACACACATGTCGTTTTAGGTTACTTCAAACAAATGCATCTATCTAGTTCTGATTCATATTTGCTTCAATGTCTTTCATCATGTTCAAATAACCATGTTTTAATTTGTTTTGAAAGTGTTCTCTAGGCGCTATGCATTTATCTGTTTAATATACAAGTTCTTATACGTTTTCAAACAAGTGAAGTAAAAAGACAGTACATTCAGTTGTTTGTGTTGATGTGTGTTTTAAGAATGTGATACAAATGTGTCAGCCAATCAGGTTTCCCGTGGAATTCTGTTCAAATATCTGGCAAGAATATATGTATACAGTACAGCTGGACAAAGAAACCTGGGAAACTGCTGTCTGAATGAATGAGTGATTGAATGCTTGGGGTTTAACGTCGTACTTAACAGTTTGTCAGTCCTATGATGAGGAGTCATTAGGTGTGTGTACATAGACTGTGTCTTCATGTGATAGAGTCCATGCTGCCAAAGTGCTGCCGCCACTGAAGTATCATGCCGAAGACACCAGACATGGCACCCCACCCAGTCACATTATACTAAAACAGTATTATTCATATAAGTTTATCAGTTACTTAGGTTAGAGGTTTACGCCCTATACCCCGGCTTCCTCCATCCATAAAACTGACCACCGACGTTAAATTCTGCCAGAGAGGCAGAGCTATAAACATTGCGTCGGCGTGACAGCCCCGAGGGGATGCATGGCACTGTCATACTTGGTGTTAGCGGCATTATCATTGTTCCAGTGATCATGTCATTTACGTCAGTGTGACAGCCAAGGCAGAGGAGGTGCGTGACATCACAGACCCAAGGTTTCACGGGCATTATCATTGTTCCAGTGATAATGTTTATTACGTCAGTGTGACAGCCAAAGCAGAGGAGGTGCATGACGTCACTGATCCATGGTGTCACTGGCATTATCATTGTTCCAGTGAGGCAGCGCTATAAACATTGCGTCGGCGTGATAGCACAGAGGGGATGCATGACACTGTCATACGTGGTGTCATTTACATTATCATTGTTCCAGTGGTTCAGCTCTTGAACCATAGCGTCGATATGACATACAAGATGTTATCCGAGACACCGTTATGCATGGCCTTTAGAATGTGATAGTTGCCTGAAATTTTTTCTACTTATAGTCCTAATTGAGGAGTTGCTCTCAATGTTGTTAAAAACGGGTATCCTGGAATCTGGGCAGTGTTCAATCCCCCTGGGGTGGGGCCTATACAAAACTATCACACTTGTAGAACGCCTATACACAATAATAAACGAACATTCAATCACGTGCAAGATTCGCAAGCCATGTGTTAGTATTACTAAAATAAACTGACATTACACTGAAATGCGGATATGTAACCACATGCGAGAGATTTTACTTAAGTGTTTGGTTACGCGATACAAGTGTTGATTGTTAACCCGTGGTTTATATTATTAACATCCTGCTTCCCGCATTGCTGATATATGTGGTACGCTATGAGGGCAATCGTCAAGATGATCTGGCCTCAGAAATTGATCTTCTGATTGGCTGGCTTGGGCCCAGGCTGCCTGGCTCTCGCCCAATGTTGCCCATACAACATGTAATATACCGATGTGTTCATCAACTGAAAAATTCAGACACCATTTCTGAGCAGTGCGTGTATGACCGATGCCGATGATAGAAATGTTGGACTCTTGTCGCCAATCCTCTTATCATTGTGAAATATTCCAATCATAAATGTTTTGCCTTAAACACTGATTGCTGAAACTCGAAACTGGCAATATTCAGTCGCCTAATTCATTGAAACTGTTCCAATAAATGATAACGCATAGGTCCATCATTCTCACTGATGTTTTCTCGAGACAGCTAAGGCGGGTGGCTTGGTCACGTAAGAATCGTGGCGAAGATTGATGGATTTATTTGTTTATAGCCGTTAGGGCCATATTTTGGTCAGTTTTATGGGTGGAGGAAACCGGAGTGCCCAGGGTAAACCATCAACCTGTGGACATTTCTTGACCTGGTGGAATTCAAGTGGTCTTCAACGAAGGTAATGATGTGCAAACCTGCACATGATGGCCATCGACCCCTTCTTGTAACTACAGTACAACAATATTGGACAAGTGGGGCATCAGAATATTGGGGACGTGTCGTATCGAGAAAATTAATTGGTGAATCATAGAGATGTCTACTCTTTGACAAGGACAACTAATTTGACTATCATAGTGGTGTCGATGAAGACAATTAATTGGTGGATCAAAGCGATGTCTAGTCGTTGAAGAAGACATTTAATTGATGAATCATCGCAACGTTTACTGGTTGACGAAGGCAATTAAGTAGTGAACCATAGCGATGTCTACTCGTTGATGAAAAGAGTCTCACGGGACACATTTCATCAATCTGTAAACGACAAGCTAGAAATAGAACAATTCATGCCATACAACAGTGCTGCTGTGAAATATACCACGTGCTCGTAAAGTAAACTTTTAACACCCGGAATTATGTTTTTTATTTTATTTTTGTTGGACGGTAATTAGAGCGATTTCTCGCGTGCCGATGACATGCGTGCCGATGACATTTTGAGTAATACTGCACTCACATCTCCGGCATATGTTCTTACTTAGTGACACACTCTGCTAGAATGGTTGGTTACGTGTACTTTTGGGTGAATGACTACGCCTTTGTAAGGCCTGCTGGAATGAATAAAGTGCTTAAATCTAGAAAAAATAACAACATATCTGAATGTGGCACGCCCACTGGCTACAGGAGAGATGAGGATAGAATTTCCTTCCTAGCCACCCAGTTCAGTGTTTTCTTGTCACCATACGGTAGACCAGGCAAGAAGTGGGGGCTAATATAGCGACGACAGAGGGACAAATCAGTGGTTGGCTTTCAGCTCGACTGAGGGCAGGGGAAAAATTGGTCTAAGTGTCACCCGCGGGCACAGAGTGATGTAAACACAGCTCCACCTGCCAGCGAGTTTTAGGGGTAAGCCCATGGGTTCAGACGGCAGTAAAGATACATACAACACATCGTTGGGAAATGGGACGGATCTCTAGCCGAGCTCTGTTAATTTATCTGGACAACCAGCACGCCTGGGAAAGTCGTCAATTAACCATTACGTGCCCGTAAATTCCCTTCAAATAGTCACGGGCAAATTTTATACGCCCTTCCAAGGGCTCGATGAACCACAAGGTTCACGGCAGTGAAGCGTACCGCCACTATATAGGTCTACTGACGTCGACATCAGAAGCATCGCCTTGAGTTGGAGGGTGAAAGAGGCCTTCATGTAAGTATGGTAATATACTGTAAAGGGCATATTCTTTCATGTCCGGACCATATTAATCACCGTGTGGTCACTACAGTTTGATTAGCATGGGTTGAACCGACATTTGATACTAGTGACGTATTTACTGATGCTGTATTGCTGGCGTTTGGAGTATAACAGTCACTTCTTTGTTTTTATTGAACGGAAAATGAAACTTGGTATGAAATCAGATAGGAAGGAATTTTGTTGCCCTTTAAAAGTTATGTTCACATTTCCATGTGATGCCTTGATATATTGTTTGATTTTCACCGCCTTTTGGCTGAATAAAGCTGATCTAGTTGAGAGGGGTATGCGGAAACAATGTTGGCATTAGTATAAGCCAATGTCTGAGGTCAATGCCAAGGCTTTTGGCGTCATTTTTGACCACCGGTATAGTGGTTTGGCTTCAGATGTGCATGTTGCATTTAACCTCTCTTGTGTCTCTGGGTGAAGAAGGTTCCAGTAAATTTAAAGCGCTTTCCTTCGTTCTTTTAATGTTTTCGATTTTTAATGTAATATATGCTGCCAATGATAATAAATAAATTACTGCACTGAAGTAAAAATCTTCTACAACTGATGAAAAGTGTTAAAGAGCAATGGACGCAAGAACATATGACTGATGGTTGTTAGTGTTCTGCTGACGGACGGATTGGTCCCTTTGCATGGTTTTAATGTTATTGTATGTTTAATGTGATGACAACACAGTGCTTTGAGTAAATCTAACCAGTGGCGCCTATTAAAATGCAATTAATACCTCTGCAATTTTTGTTGCAGGCCCCATGGTGCTAGGGGCGGTGAAATTTGCTACTATTTAAGCATTTACATGACCACTTAGAATAAAACCCTGTCTGAGATAAACTGACAAAGAGGCCGTATTTCACTGGTTACGTGTGACAATTTGCCAGCTATCACACTGTCTTCGCTGTTGTGGTTTAACTCTCTATGCTGTTCATCTTTCAGTAAATCGTAATAAATACTGCATTCCTAAAAAAAAATAAAAAAAAAACCAAAAAAAAAACCAAAAAACAAAAAACAAAAAACAAAAATACAACAAAAACGACGCTTTAGGCAATATGCCACGCACAGCTTGATGGTCTTCGTGAAATGATTCGCCCACCAAAACGAAACGTCCTACAAAGCATGTACTCAAGTCGACATATAAGGCACTTATACTCAGTGCAGTACGTGCTATTTTACACCTCTATAAGTGAGCATGCTTCTTCTGATAGTTTTTTGCATCAAATAGTCGCCAACATACAGATAGACGATGCCAAAAGTTCACTCACCACCACTCCTTTATGGCATGGGGAAGCTCAGACTCTAAGGGCGAGTTTACTGTAGGCCAGTGGAGAAAGATAGGACAGCGATTACTCACTGCATGCTGGTTGTATTAAAAGATCTCAGTATGTTCTACGAGTCCCGATTAAGAGATGAATTAATTCTCTGTCAGTGTCAGAATTCGTGCTTCACTGAGGGTGCAAGTTCTGCCTAATCTGGCATAACGGTATTCATTACGTGTGTCTGACCCGTGTGTCTCTTCGGTTGTAAGTCACCCCTGCCGAAATTACATTCGAATGTGAATGACAAGACACCTACTGTTTCTCTCACCATATTAGTGTTTTGATAGCTCAGCTGACTGGTGTAGAATATCCACAGCAATCCTTAAGGAAAAGTCTTATCTCTCCTATACAGTCTCTAGACAGAAATCTCTTACTGTAGCTCATTTAAACGAGACGGAACTAAACGCTATTTTCCGCGGAATAAAATCCTTAAGTAGAAGTAAGCTTCAGTGAAAAGACTATTGGCAGCTATATCCGAAACGGCCTTTATTTATTTTTTTATTTATAGATTTTTTGACAGGATAAAACACAATTATATACTTGACTTCTATGGTTGGCTTTCAGGATCAGCAAAGTGAAAATGATCTTCTTGTACGTTGTGATGTCAATGGCGCATATTTTGGTCCATAAAGGCATTAGATTTCACATGATACATTTGACTGAACAATCTAGCACAAAAAAGAGAACAAGGAAACCAATAAAAAATATAATAACCCCTCCTCCACTCCCACCAAAAAAAATCCAACAACGACAAATACAAAAAACCACGAAATATAAGTAAAGGTACTGTTGGATATAGTTTTCAGCACATTGATACTGCAGATTCAACAATACATTTGCATATGGTCGTATTTGAGTATGTGGAAGGAGTTTAGAACTTGGACAGCTGCTTATCTTGTGTGACACTACGTACACTTCCAACATTAGATCTTTCAATGTTAAAAATTATGTGGTTTCCTTCATGATGCCAATGTTTAGTTTATGATTCGCCTATTGGCTTATTACATCCAGAGGAAACAGAAGCAAACACTGAAAATGGCAAGATCAGAAACCCATATCGCTTATTATGGAAGGCAAAATAGAAATATGTTGTCCATAGCAATATGCTTTGACATTTCTGCTCTCTAATGTTTATTGTGAACTTCCTTTCATTTATATCCCCACAGGCCGACTATAGACCTTTGCCACCATGATTCCCAACTATACGGACTGGGTTGACTACAGCAATGGTTTGGAGACTGGAGAGGTGAACATTAAGCCGGACGTGTCCAGGGAAATTCAGCTGATCATTGCTGTTATCACGACTAGTCTGGGCAGCCTATGTAACGGTCTGGTACTCGCGCTGTTGTTGTGTCGGCGAGACACCAGAACTCTGCCTTTCCTCGCTGTGACCTTGCTCTCTCTCTGTGACTTTGTCAGGAATGGCAGTGCCATATTGCTAATCGTTGGAGAAGCTCTCCAGCAGTGGATATTTGGTGACGCGGTCTGTAAGGTGACGCGTTATCTTCATTTCTGCAGCACCATAACGAGCAGCTGGCATTTAGCGTTGGCCATTCTGGTCAGGTATCTTGCCACCTTCAAGAACACCTCGTGTTTGACCAATCTGCGCTTTGACCGGATGGTTCTCTTTAGCTTGCTGACGTGGCTGCTGGTTATCATCGCATCCATACCCGTCGTCATCACATACTCCGCCTGGGAAGTTCCGTATAGTTCTCCAAAAGTGGTCGTTTGCATTTTTCAGCCAGATCCGGAAAAAAGCAGAGCACTGATCATCAGCGATGCCATCGTCAGGTTTCTCTTGCCGTTCTGCGCTCTCTTCCTGATCACTATGGCGTCTCTGTGCAAAAGCTGCGGTCCGAATCCCTCAGGAGTCTGCTGTACGAAAACCGTGATCATATCCACTCCAATCGTCTTTGCCTGCCTACAGCTGCCTCTTCAGGCCTGTTCCATCTATATGACTCGTACAATGGCCGTGGATCAGAAAACCCTGTTACTCCACCAACTGGCCGACTCATTGTCTTATACCAGCACTGTGTTTGATCCCATCCTACAAGCATTCACAACGCCGGAGTTTCGGTCCGTGTTTGCTGGCTGGTGGTGTTGCGCTAAGCGATACGATGCCAGCAAAGCAGAGAAACGCGCCAGAAGAAGACAAAACAAGCGAGAAGAGACGGAGACCCGGAATCCTACTGATTCTTAGAAATCCCAAAAGTCTTGTCAACACAAAAGACTTAACAATGTTTCTTTGAATTAAAACCACAAGCCTGTTTTCATCACAAGGCATTCATTACGTCGAACTGTTCCTCTAATCAAACGCCATTGGCTTAACAACGATTCTTGGAATTAAAACCACAAGCCTGTTTTCATCACAAGGCAGTCATCACTTCGTAAAAGAACAGTTCTCCTGATCAAACGCCACTGACTTAACAACAATTCTTGGAATTAAATCCAAAAGCCTGTTGTTATGACAAGGCATTCATCCTGTCAACATTTCTTCTAATCAAATGCCACTCACTTAACAAAGGTTCTTGGAATTTGTACAACGAAAAAGCTCTTATTCAACGACATTCAACACATCGCAAAAGAACAGTTCTTCCAATCTGCAACTTTTGAATTTGGGCTTGTTAATTCTTGCCACAACATTCAGATCGATGGCTATGATCTCACACTGATTTTTGTTGTAATTTATCGTGAATGTTGAATTATTGACATGACAATGTTAGCAATTCATGTGACCAATGTACAGCACGAGTTATATATCGATGGTACAGCCAGAACGAGGATTTTATGTCATTTAAATCTGGCTCAGTTCACTAAAGCCTTCGTCTCGCTGCAGATAATTGACCCTCGACCAATGAGCTCGCAGACACTAGTCCAGCTATCACTAGTCCTGCAGGTCTGTTCGGACTTTATCCCGGTACCTGATGGAGGGAATTAGTTTACTCTGGACAATTTAAATTCTTTGGCCCTCAAACAACACCACCGTCGTACACAAAAGTAGAACAACTGAGCATGCTTTAAACAGCAATCAAATGATCTAGCTCTGATGCTTAAAGAGTTGGCTCGTAGAGATTATTAGGCCCTTGATCAAAGAGCCTTGTGTTCGAATCCTGCTGTTTCGGCTACGGCTAAAGGTCAAGATGTTTGTCAGGTTCCAGGTGGTTTACTCCGGACACTCCAGCTTCCTTCACACATATACCTGACAGCTGTGATATAAGTGAGAAATACTTGACGATGGCTTTAAGCACCAGTTAAATCAATCCATCAATAAAATAAATAAATACGATTAAATTCTAGAATATATGCATATGTATGTACGTATGTATGTTTGGACTTAAACGTCCTACTTAACAGTTTTTCAGTCATATGACGACGACGAGGCCTCAGGTGTTTGTACATATATTGTGTCTTCCTGTGACAGGACGAGTCCAAAGTGCTGCCGTCAATGAAGTATTATGCCAAAAACACCAGACTTGACACCCCATCAGAATTTCTCTGGCTCATTTATTGACGCCTGGTAAACCTGCCATGTTTCCTTGCTCTAACATCAGTGCTGAACACAAAGCGAGGCAGCAGCAAATGCCACTTTCAAGCCTTTGGTATGACTCGACTCGGGTTTGATCTTGGGTCTCCGATCTTCCTGTCAGCAAGGTTGACGTTTGCTATAGGCTTCGTAATCACCCTTGCTTTACTGTATATATTTCTACAGCATTTTCAACCAATCATTGATCGTCTCTTGTAAACGTGTGTTTCCTTGTTTCGAAGCAGATACATGTACGTTCGGATCCGATTTATTCCTTCACACAACATTATACAACAGCAATAAGCAGTGTTATGGACTGTGATCGATGTGCATTTATTAAAATAACCCCAGTGGAGAATTTTCTGGTCTAAGCAAGGTGGTGCATGGACACAACCGATCGCTTATGAGGTCAGATAGCACATACGACTGATCTGGAAAAACAAACGGTGGATTCGAGAATAGCCCCAGGTTGGGAAAAGAGTGGAAAAGTTGGAGGTTAAAGGCTTTATTTCTTGAATTTCGCAGACATTAGGTGATGTCGGCAGAAAGTCGTTTCATACCTTTTATGCAGCAGGCTGGTATATGGCATACATAGGGTTTACGGACTGCTTACGAGCGCCTGTCGGTGTTGTTGTTTCGCCAATAATTTCATATCAAGCATATTTTGCCTCAAAATGACCTAACCCCCGATAACCTTTAACACGACGATGTGCAGGGAGATATTTTTTGCACTACGTCTAACGTGAAATAATTTTATTCCCTACACCGCACACTTCTCACTGCAGCCCCATCTCATGTTGTTTTCAACTCCTGTCAGGTTTAATAACTACGGTGGAATCTGATTAACCTATGAGTTATGCATATTTATGAAGGACAATTCAGGGCTTTGAAAAGTTGATATGGCCCACTCATTCAAGGTACATAATGTTGGTCATCGCTAGAATCATGAAATGAAGGTGGGAGTCTCCCGACTTCGAGGCGGGCGCTCTAACCACTAGGCCACCGAAGCGGTGCTTACATTTTTGACAAGACAACATCACCAACCCTGGTGCCTATACACGTATTATAGGATCAAAATGAACTTATCATTATGATATTTAACATGTGTAAATGCGGAAACGACTGAATGTAAGACCAGTGTTTGATTGTTGGTAACCGGCTCTTTATGTGGGGAAATCTACATGCATCATAAGCATCACTACTCCTGTCTCGAATACGGATTGTTGTTGTCAGGAAAATAAACTGCTTACTTTATCGGCCATATTTGTCCACTGTTTCCTTTTTATGCTGAAGTAATTGCATGGTGACATGTATTCATTTGTCTTTAAGTACATCCCCTGTGTCTAGTGATCGATACAAATACTGCACAAGCTGCAGAAGAAAGTTTAATAACCGCTTTTTAGCGTACGATTATGTTACTTTGGCTTTAGTAAATATTCAGAAGGTAACAAATGAACACTCTAAGGCAATTCCTCCGGCTGAATCTAGAAATGAACGAAAAGCCGAAACGAAAGAAAAAATGAAACTTTTATCCATTGATAATTTTTTTTGTACTTCTGATTAAAAACTTAAGAAATAACTACATTATTTTGTCACATTGTTCAAAGCCTGTGTGCTCTATCTTCACACACTAACTCAGTTTATTGCTTCTTATATTCCTTCTTGTTGGTGCCTTCTAATGGCACTTTTTCATAAGTAGAGATTAGGGAAGACAATTTTTAAATATAAAAGCCCTTATCTCGAGCCCTTCTATGGAAGGCCATGACTTAATACGTTTTGCACGGAGTTTCAGATGTCAGTACTGCATTTATTTTCCTGAATGATGTGCAAAGAAAGTGGAGTATTATGGAGAAATCTGGATTTTTATCCCGCCATCATAGCTGTTACAGGCCCTGTTCGTGATCCATTCACTTGCCAAGCTGTCGTGATGAGAACCAGATGGGTCTGGTATTGATGTAAGACTATGTTTACAGCATTACGGACACAGCGGCGTAGACGACCCAGACTGGCTTATCAAACGTCATTCTATAGAACTGTTTATACCCAACTAATATGATATCAGTACCTCGTATTACTTCACAGCGACCCAGTAGTATATCAAAGAGTTAAATGTGTCCAATTTATTTACACTGGGCCCATATCATTTTAAGGTTTATTGGTCGTTAAAGGAGAAGCAAATTTAGTTTCACTAACAGACTTGAATGTAATTTGTTACCACAAAGTCAAGAAGCAGAAGGTACACTAGTTGGCTAATTAGTCTGTCGCAGCCGAGTGGCCCGTGACTAATTCGGTTACAGGTTCGAATCAAGCTCTCGCTCATTCAGCTGCGGCCTAAACTCAGGAGGTTTGTCACATACTTGTCCGCTGCACGATAGTTTATATTCAGCTTTGAATATTGCATTAATCTCAGTCAAATAAATAAAATAAAGTCACAAACAAACTACGTAATACACTATTTGATTTTTATGTACCTATGTATACTATGAACTTTTTCTTTATCTACACCTTGCATCTTGATAACTAAACTGATCCTCACTACTCAACAACACATTCTGGCCCGAGCCACTACGTGACTGAAATACTGTATATCGCAAAACACAGACGAAAAGAAAGGATGAAGTGATATAGCTCAAAGGTACCCGCGTAATACCAACAGGAGAAAGGACGATTAATGCTGAATTTCACAGCCTATTACCCCCGATAGAAAGGACAACATGTTAGCCCACCACCCATGGAACTTGAGGTCAGCGTATGACAGTTCTTCAGAATGCAGCGGGAGATCAATGTCACCGTCTGTCGTATTGAAATTTGAAGTTACCGTGTCACAGTCCATCGTAATGTAACATGGGGTCACCATGTCATAGGCTGCCGTAATGGAACATGAGGTCACCGTGTCACAGACCGCCGTAATGGAACGTGAGGCCACCGTGTCACAGACCATCGTACTGGAACGTAAGGTCACCGTTTGACAGACCACCGTAATGGAACGTGAGGTCATCGTGTCAAAGGCCGCCGTATGGAGCGTGAGGTTACCGTGTGACAGACCGTCGTAATGGAACATGACGTCACCGTGTCACAGATCGCCGAAATGGAACGTGAGGTCACAGTGTAACAGACCGCCATAATGGAACGTAAGGTCAACGTGCCACAATCTGAGGTAATGTATATTGAGGTCATCTGAGGTAATGCATATTGAGGTCACTGAATTAATCTCAAATAGAACTTGAGATCATCACGACAATTTGTACAATTTGTACTACTGGTGCATGGGCTTATGGGCCTGAACATTCCAGCACGTAAAAATAATCAAATCATTTATGTCTGCACACTACACACAGGAAATAGCCGACTGGCTGGGAATGCAGATTAGAAATTGGCTGTATCTAATTGGCCATAAAGGCTGTACACTAACTTATCTACATGTAGCTAGTCTACACTGGGCTGTTTTTTGCTTTTAAATTGGGTGATTACTTCCAAAGCATACTTGTAGATTTATGGTAGAACCATTTTAACAACAAACAACTAGTCATTTTTTCACTTTGTGCACAGGGGAATTTATTAAATGGTCCATGTGACGTTGTCGTAGACAGGTCTGACCTAATAGCCACGCTAACCGTATAATATTTTTTTATTTTTTAATGCACAAGAATTTTCACAAATACGATGGCAGGTAGTTTTACGGGTGGAAGAAACCTAGGAGCTCGAATTAAACCCCCGACCTCTTTTCCGCTTGTGGCGTACACCAATGTACTCCATATTGGTCGAAGACAAGTGGTTCTTAATTTATATTAAACGGCCTTACGAGCTTTCTTGATCGCTTATTGTCACCAAGACCCCAACAGCAGTGTCACAAGCATTCCTAAAGAAGTATAGGCTGATACGTGAGGTCGTCTTGGTGGTTGTCTGATGAGGCTGACTTGCTACATGAGCGACGGAATCAGTGATACTATATGGACAACATGACGAGCTGGGGTTTACTTCACTCGTTATAACATCATCAGCTTGCCACGACATGACTGAAGATTTGCTAATACAGCGTTAGACTCCATTCATTCATTCATTCATAACATCGATGACTGATTGAGGGACGACGTTTTGCTACTCTGTCTTTTTCATTACATATCATCTCATAAACTGACTTATAGAGAACAGATACCAAAAGTATTAAATTAAAAAAATTGACGACCAAATTCCTTGCGTTCTGCTATTAGCTCACAAGAAGTTCATGAATAATTGGTTCAGTAAAGTAAAAGACAGCACCTGACTAATGTTTATATCTACTGACGAACTCCCATTCAAAGTATCTTAAACCGGCATTAAATATTTATTTTGGATTTTCTTCAACTTCTAAAAGTTTAGTGAAACTTCGTCTTGTCACAGCTTCAGCGCGTCTCAATTATCGAGAGCAAGGTGACGTCACGTTTACTCCAGCTCTCTGAGGTCGAAGGTATTTCCCGTATAACAGTCTAAGTAATAGCCTATGGATGTAAAGTTGTAGATTTCACCGATGAAGAACCAAGTGATAAATAGCTTTATCGGAAATTGGACAGACTGGGAGGATATTTCTTCCACTGCTTGAACTCTTCATAGAGAAGGCCTACTACATCATTTATACACTTTACGAGTAGCCTGCAGATGCATAGCCGGGCAATTCCTGGTTCAGGTCGTGGCCGCCGGAGGGGTTGCGTAGGTACCAGTAATTCTGACTCCTGTTAAATGTTTACAAACTTGCAATAGGATTGTTGTGCAATTGGATTCATGCTCAATTCTGGTACAAATGGAAATAAATGTAAGCACAAATGAGGATGATCTAGGTATTCGACCGTCGCTATATTTTATTCTTCAGTTTTGTAGTGGTAGATTCTAAGATGAGAACAGTGCTGACCTAATCATCGCGGACGTCAGAGAAAGCACCTCGACTTAAAGGGGCGTTTCAATAATTTTGCTGTATTTAATAAAAGAAAACAAAAAACATCCCTTGTATGCTAGAAAGACAAAGGGCAAAATTTAAATTCGTCATTTTCAACCTTATTTTGGTCATAGGTGGAAACCAATGTCGACGTATTGTTCCTGCTGCTTGTCTTGAACGTCATTTGGATGACACCGTATAACACCCCAAGCACCTAAAGTATCCTGCTATCCAGCCGTCTGTAGTACTTAACATACATTGATATGAGTTGCCAGTGAATCTTCGTTATCAAATTTTAACGTCTTATTCCAGACACAAAGGAGCCACCGTCATAAATGTGACATTTTCTTGAGTATGGTGTATCTGTTTTTTTCTTTTTAAATTTTCAGCCTAGCACCAGGAATGCCCTGTTGAAAGAAACGTTTTAGTGAAGTAACGTCAATAATCACGCTGAAAATCCACAGACTATTTAAGTAAACTGGTAGTGTGAGCAAACTTCTTCATCTCCATTTGTGTGACGACCTACTTCCACGTATGTATGTATGAAGGCATCAAGACTGTTTAATGCATACCAGATCATAAATGTTTTACTCCAAGAAGTGAGGAAAGGTCACCATATGTTAAACATATACTTAATGAGAACGCCTATTTGTTTGAGTATTTTTTTCCACGTCAACCCTTTAACAGCCTGTTAACAAGTGCAAGTCATTTATTATGAGTGAATTCAAACCTTGAACACGAAAACATTCTTGGGCATATGGTGATAAGCAAGGATCACATAAATAAATAAATAATTTTATTTATTATGAACGTATATTTAGATGTGATTTGGGCTACTGCTTTATTAGAGCGATAACTGTAAAAGCTGTTTATCTATATTTATTGATTTACTTTTTGATCGTGCATGAAAAGCAATGCCAGGTAACTGACAAATCATCTCACTCAGAGCCGCAGCCTAAATGGTAAAAGCTGGATTCGAACTCGCGACTTCACTGGTGAGAGGTGAGACCGCTGCCTGGAAAGACACACTTGAGGCAAGTGAGGTAGCGAGTTCACTTCTGTGTTTATACAAGTAAGTACAGATTTTAAACAGCCAGGGCATGTTTCCTGAACAATATATTTACTCAGAGATCGTTGCTTAACTGAAATAGGGTCGGTTATTACTAACGCTATTATATATCTTATATTCCTGAATTACAAAATGAATAACGTATGGATATAAACTAAAATTTACAACAGACATAATCGCTACTGTATCTTAGATTGAAACTCCTGCATTTGTGTTAAGTTCTGAAAATCAACAAATGGGGTCAACAGTAAACTTTTAGTCAGAAAATAATTGAACCTATCTTCTGTGAAGGATGTTCGAGTCGTTTACGTTTAATTATTTGTTAATTTATTTGATCAGGGTGTAAGGCCGACATTATGAATTTTTAACTTAATCATATATGATGGCAGTAAAGTTTATAAGTGGAAGAATGCGAGGAAATCACCTCCATTGGCCAGGAACCTGACAAAAGTTGCAGTCGAACCACCGTGAGTGAAATCGAACAAGATTTTTGGCCGGGTATAATGGGCATGCCTTTGGCAAAAAGAAAAGGTCGCTCAAGTGGACCACTTTAGCCATTGAGGACGGATACATTCTGCGAGAGTTGTTCCCCTTACATTGACCGACATCGATTGCCCGCTTAAAGGTGAAGAAAACATAAAAATGACAATGTGCAAATTGAAAGAGTGCAAAAAGTTATTTCTAAATGTGGCCTTCAGTATTTGTTTCCGATTTTTCCTTAAGGAGAAAAAGACATTTCAAAAAATTTTTGTATGGTGGGTATTTGGGACCACTTTTTCGTATTTATAGTCTTTGTTTAATAATGTTATAAATGAGGATGTAACATAGGTTTAATAAATATTTTTGCACTAGAATTTGTTCTTTTCAGCTTACAGATGTATTTAACCTCAGTTTGGATCACATTTATACTTTTGATATGTTCATAAATATTATTATAATGTAGGTTAAATGGGTTAAATTTAATTTAGGTTCGATATAAGCAACAAATTTATATTCCAATAAATTCATTGGACTAGTATCACATCCTTATTTAGAACATTATTATGCCACAACGATAAATACCAAAAGTTGGTCCCAAATACCCACCATACAAAAATATTTCCAAATACCCATTTTTCTTGAAAAAAAAAATCCAAAAAACTACTAAAGATCATATTTGCAAATAAGTTTTGACGTTCTTTTATCTGATTTTGGCATCACTTTTATGTTTTCTTCTCCTTTAATTGACGTATTCCTCACGGAAATGTGGCTGCGGGTATGAAATAAAAACTAATGTGTTCTTTGTGAGGAAAATTTTAATATGAATAGTATATTGAGAATGCTCCGAAGGTCAAAAAGACTTTGAGTTCAGAGGTCAAATAGCTCAGCCAGTCAATGAGATGATCCCGTGCAAAATAGCCGGGTCACATGTTGATGTGTTTTTATCTGCTGTGAATGTGTGTACACGTCTCCGACCAGAACAATTCCCTACATAACTGGCCGTGTTGGGTACAGCATGAAAATCAACACCAGGTGTGACTGCGTGAAGGGTTGAAATCCGCATCTGAGAAAATATTGCGGCTATCATCATAACTACTGCCAACAGACTTCCGGCCATCATTCAATAAATTTTGTTTACAAAACAACAGGCAAACCCTCCGTTGCCATGGTGGCTTTCATTTTTATTCTCACGTGATTGGGAGTTTCTCCAAACGTCAGTATTTCGAAATGATAGTTTAGCAGCGTTTGACGGTTTGAATAAAAAATGCTTGACATTTTTAGCTTCGACAAGAAGATAAAGATGGAACAAAACTTGGTGACCTGTTGCTTGGTTGTGGTAATAGAGGCATTTTGCTTTGAGCCGAGACAATTTGTGTATGTCTTGTATTGGGAGTATCTCACGTTTGTAAACTGCCGCCACCTATATAGCCGGTATAACTTTTACGAAACAGTCGCAACATTCAATTTGCGTGACAGCCAGACATAACAACATACTGTTAAGACATGCGTCACAAAGAAGGTAATACATGCTTTCTGCATTAGCGTTGCGAAAGGTTTTTTAACGTGCAAAACGACAAACACAATTGTTGTCTGGCCAAATAATGCTAAACTATAAGAAGGTCAAATTTCATTGATCATTGATCAAAGATCATTTCATTGGTAATACAATGTACCATTCTACTTACCGTGATAATGTAATAGGAGACCCTACATGTAACAAACTAGTATACGTATATATCATCTTTTCTGTAGCATAAAGGCGTTTTCCCAGTCACGTTTTGCTAATTGTTTGATTGTTAACCATCTGTATATAAATATGAATGACGTTTAATATAACTTAGACCCACTAACGCATGGTAGTGACACCACGTGCTGGAATCAAACTGCCGCTGCATGACTTAATCCGTGCCTGCTTACCCTCATTCATCCGTCGATGAACCAAACTGCTTTCATACATGAGAATTTGTGTCGATTACGGCGTGAAACATCAATTTATTAAATGAACAATGAGTATATGCATCCTTGCTTCTTCTTTAAACATGTGGGTGTGCCGTTCATTACAATGTTAATTATATTCTTCTGGCTTCTCTGATCTTACCATGTACATTATAATTTACAGATGTACTTGTCATTACAATTATAATATTGAGGTTTATCTTTTTTGCGTACAAGTATATCTTTTGCAGATATTCCAGATCTTATAACATATAATCTACCCACTGACTATCAGCTGATTTATCAGGTCATTTTTTGTGAGATGGTGATGTACCATGTATACGTTCCTTATAATCAGATCGCAGATTCATTGCCAGCGTCCATGGTTGTCAATGCTTTTTTTCATGTAAATTCACCAGTCCTGACAACCTGCAAATCACGACAACAATTGCTGACAATATGCAGACAAAGTCAATATTTCCTATTCTTCTTGCAGATGGAAGTCAACATTTTTGTTTCAAGATGTTTATACACTAAATTCATGTCACTGCATCATGACGTTTTGACATTCCACAGTATCTTCAGACAAAACTTTAACAACGTTTAAATATCTTCAGGACCACTTTATATTTGTTCGATTCTAAAGGCTTCTGAACTATCTGGATAGGCAACAAGGCATTAATTGACTTATGAGGAAGGAAATAAAAAGCGGACGAGATAAAAGCCTTTCTAAATCTAACCCTAGCGTGAGGTAATATTTGATGGCACTCATATCTACCCTTATTTTACAGGGAAACACACATGCGCACAGGGCGGCGGCACAGTGAGAAGATATTCATGTGATGTAGAGCAATGCTCAGACAACTGCGTGATTAAATGACAACAAGGTCGCTCTCAGAGATTCGTTGACAAGTGGTTAGCATTGATTCGTTCAAATCCACTGTACCTCTGATAAAGGAAACGCCAAATTTTGCAATTTTTCAGATAGTTCTTCAGGAAACATGATTTATTTACTTATTTGTTTCATTTTTGTTTAGTACGATATACTCAGGAATATTCCACTTATACAATGCAGACGATGGTTTCCATGTGGTATATGTGAAAAGGGGCCTACGTGGCCTAGTGTTTAGCGTGCTAGAGGAGCACAATGACCCAGGAGCCCATGCAGGCTTCCTCTGCAGTCATACGTGAGAGGGTCTGTCAGCGACTTGCAGACCGTTGTGTTGGATCCTTTCGGGCTCTGTTCGGTTTTCTCCCACCATAATGCCAGCGGCACAAAACACCAATCAAATAAATAAATAAATAAATAAATAAATAAGTAAATATAAGTGAAACATTCTTGAATATGGCGTTAACAACAATAAAAAATATATAACTGTCAACAAGATATCGCCTCAACCTCAAAGTTGGCTGTTCGTTAAATAGAAAACTGACAGCAACATGCTGGGGTCAACAGACCTAAAGCCAAAAGACACAATAACGTTGGAGAATAGGTACGTGAAAATGTTGCACAGATCTCGAAGTACTTTAGTTTATGTGTTATACTTTAACACTGACGTGTGGATCCGTGTGGGTAAATTGCGTGCGTCATCATTTCATGTGCATGAAAAAAGCACCCCCCCCCCCGACACTGTTGTAGTGTTTGTTTTCTAGTTTCTCCATGCACGCACTCAAAAATGTCTAAACTCTAAACACGATTTCTGAACCGAAGTGTTTACATTCCAAGAGGTTTCTGTTTTCAAAAAGGCAAGATATATTCGGGTTTCATAAAGATCTTGTTGCTTTGATACTTCACAAGTATTATGCATTCTCACCAACGAGGTCAACAGTTCGAATCTTAATTAATTGCTTCCTGTCCAAACATATCAGTGCAAACTATGAAGACTCAGTAAGTACGTGGATTGTGAAAGATCAGTCTGCAGATTTCGGAAATATTCTTGAATACGGCTTAAAACACCAGTCAAATAGACAGATAAATAAATAAACAAATGGCGTTCATACCGAAGGTGGATGTTTTTCAAAGTGTAAGCTATTAATATATTATCAAGAATATCTCACTTATACGACGTTGACTAGTATTATGGTGGAAGGAACCTGGACAGAGACCGGGGAAAACCCACGACCATTCACAGTTTGTTGACATGCCTTCCCACGTACTAGTTATATTAACCCAAGACACTGCACAATTCAGTGGAGCAGTTTACCCTGTAAAGAAGACTTGAAAGACGAACGTTTTCTCTTCCGGAGCTTTGGTTGACAATAAGCGATCGATGATGCTCGTGTGGCGGTGTGGTCATGTGCACGTGTGCGTGGTCTAACTTTTATCGAAGATCACGTCAAATCTGGTGTGTTTGTAGGTGACATGCAGGAAAGATCGATTGTACTGCCAAAGGTGAAGGAAACGACTGACTGCATTGCAGAACATTCCTGACCTTTCCCCCTATGATACATGTCATATTGATGGAAGGCAGGTGTTCTAGTGAACTTCATGTAAGAAGGTGTGAGAGATCACCGTCGACCACTTTTTGTCAACCAAGTGTCATGAGAACAATGGACGAACGAAAATCTTGAAAATTGGGAATGGTACCGCCACTACACCCGGTCGTGGGTGTCTCTTGAGCCCTAGGCATTGAAAGACAAGCACTTTACCGCTCAGCCATGCGCGAATCGCTACGGGAATATATAAGTGACACGTCGGTAATGAATCAAGGCAGACTGGGCTTGTGATGTGGTGATTTACATGAACAGGCAGAATAAAACATTAACGGAAGTTAACTGACGAGAGGCCGTATCTCACAGGTTACGTGTGATCATTTGCCAATTATCACACCGTCGTCGCTGCTCTGGTTTTACTCTCTGTGCCTAAGTCTTTTATACTGACCTAATATTATTAACCGTGATAGCGTCATAAGAGACAGATACGGCTGGATACGCCACTGGACATGAAAGAGAGATTGTAATGTCTCTCCAGCATTTTAGATCATATCCAGGATCATTTGACTTACACAATGGCGACCTGTATTTTCAGATGAGACATTCGGGAAAATACCACAGGGAAAGCACAGCACGTCATAACAAACCAACTGATAAATGGATTCGAACGTTCCACACAACTAGACAAGGATGGTCTACTGCTTCACACGTCAGATATTACCGCCAGAGGATTTTTAATCATCATATGACAGAGAGAGAGAGAGAGAGAGAGAGAGAGAGAGACAGAGAGAGAGAAGTTAGTTTCTAATTGACGTAGTATAGCCCTTATGTACCTTACAAGTAACCAATAAAGTAGGGCATCGGGAATGTCGGGCATAATATAAAGTCTTGCCGAAGTACTGTCAATATTTATGACGTCCTCCACGGCCAGTGGTTTTCATGTCTTCTCTGTTTGCTGCTCCTATAGGTTAGAAAGACTATATACGGACTGGAAGACCTGTCACCTGTGTGGCAGGAGATTGCCGGATGCTTTCACCAGCATGGGACGCGTTCACTTCTCGGTTGTTTCACAACACCACATTCCACGTCATTAAGCAAGTATTTATCGAGGCTGGTTTGAATTTATAAAGCCAGATATTGTTATGCAAGTGGGCTGAGCAGTAGAAGTGCTAATATTTCCCAGTATCTGTTGATTTTTCCCTCTCTTGTTGTGGTTTATATAGCTTGCGGCATGCCCATTTGCAGGCGTATACTGCAGGCCACGACAGGATGATCCTGAATGAGAATTCCATTAAAATTTCTTTCTCCAAAATGGGTTGTAAAGTAAATACCTTTAATGAATATCTTTTTGGACATAAAACACCTAAACGTGTGAAGATGGGTAGAGAAAGACAAATTCGAGTGTTTTGACACTATGACTAGTCATTTACAACGGCCAGTTATTATAAATTATACGATGGCGATATTAAGCTGTGCATGAGCTGCAAGGGATATTTAACTACTGGTAATATAATCTATATTAACCCAATGTCATAATTACATATAGGTTAATACATCTTAGACCCAGACGGAGAAGGGATTTAATTTGACATCTAATTTTATGACAAAGTCGAATGAACTTTGAAATTCATAGAACAGAAAAGATAAACTCTCTGTTCATAGAATACAGGCCTGTACATACATAGGCCTCTACTTAACTAACCATACTGACTTATAAAAAACGCCTCTTAAAAAAATTCCAGGAATGTTTTCAGACTTTCAGTCTGAGCGTGACTTTTAAACTGCATTTAATCTGTGCTGCAAAACACAGTGCAACTATGCAATGACTGGTTTTACTTCCAGAGCGCCTTCCAAACTTTCTGTTTCCGTTTCTCTAAAAAAAAAAATGCTGATAATAATACTTCCGTATTGCGAGTTCGTGCTGCCTAGCGTATTGGTAAATGGAAAAGTTAGTTTTATCTGAGCCGATTAATCTGTTTGAAAAGAAGATAATTGTCATTGTCTCATGTCCTTGTCAACAAATTGATATCATGCGGTTGCCACTTCAGCAGGTCGTGTGTGTCTCAAGACGCTTTGTTTGCAGAGCTGTCTATGTGCCATCTCCTAGCGGGTCGGAAGTCATCGGAGAGGACAGAAGTAATGGTATTTGTGGACTCGACCCCGGCCCATCTCCCGTCAAGCCGACTGCAGACGGGGACAAGTCAGTGCGGTCAACCGAGCCATCGAACCTCATCTACACATATCAGTATATGGTAAGTCAAATAAACTCACGGTCGAATTTCAGTCTCGCAAACCAACAGCTGTATACAATTGTATATTTGCACCAGGCACTGTGTTTAGTATGGCGCACTGCCCAATCGTCAGAAATGTATAATAATCAATATTATATTTGATGAGAGGGACACCTAGAACGTTTCCTGTCAGACAACGATTAGCAGTTACACTCAACTCGCAAATGCAAACCGTTCCATGTAACGGCAAAAGCACTTGAACAATTTGAACGTTTGGCATGCCCATATGCTGCTGTATATTTCACAGCACGGGAACGTTGCCTTGCAGAAAAAAAATAAAAGGTTTGCACTGAACGAAGATGGGTGCTGTTTTGATTTAAGCACAACTAATGCAAGCAATTTTATCTGTGCAAACAGAAGCAGCAGTTTGTGAATTCTGATTTAATTACGTAATAACAAGAGAATACTTGCATGATATAGTCTAGTGCACTGAAGCTGCAATGGATGAAAAAGGTGGGAGCAGGTGGGTTGGTAGTGAATGGCCTATGGGACTGACTGCAGATGAATCGGTTGAACGCCACTCACATATATATGCATATCTGATTTGAAAATGTATTACATGTAGGCTTACATCCTTTCACTATTATTCTGAACCTTAGCAATTTTGTACGTCTGTAATTTTATCTCTTCGAGTAAACTGACGGTAAAACACAAAATATTAAGGCACCGGTGGAGACGACGGAAGAATAGTGTTACAGGCTAAAGCTTACCAAGCACTTGCACAGACAGCTATTTTCTTGATTGTACGAAGTTGAATCTGTCTTGATTTGATGCCAAGGTACAGCTATTTCCTTTTCTCACATATGCAACGCCTGTCGTTATTTATATGTTATTAGCCTTAATGATTATCCGTTTTCTTATAGATGAATATTTTTATCTATTGTTGATAATTACAGGCGTCAAATCCCATCAGTTATCGATAATTTCAGGTGTCAAATCCCATCGTTTTTCAATAATTATAGTTGTGAAATTCCATCGTTTGTCAGAATTCCCAAGCGTCAAATTTCAATTCTTCATTTTTCATAATGACGCAAAAATAGTCGGAGACCTATTCTTGGCCAAATCAATGGCATTTTTACAGTTTTCTCATGTCAGGGAAGGCTATAATTTTAAGTTAGGCATTATAGAGACATTTTTTGGCATCAAAAATAAAAACGTGTGAAATATTTGATTTAAACTTTGTTGTCTATCAAGAATCAAGGGGAATTCAAAACGCCAAGGCAATTTCTTGTTTGGAGGTGTGAGGAGGTGGATTTCATTCGACGGCATCACGATTTGCAGTATTTGCTGACTTGCCTGCCAAGGGCCATACCGTATAACCATGAGGACTCCACCCCAGCGAAAGCTCAGTCCAGTCTCTAACTTGTGAGGTCACGCATGTTAGGATAGCTCACAAGACTGTTTTCTATCAAAACACATCTGCAGGGCTATGAATGTAATTATGTAGTATTTAACAGCTTCGATGCAAAACATCACATTTCTGTGTCGAAATTTGACGTCATTCTTGAATAGATTTCTTTTGTATTTCATTTTAAATTCTCTTCAGCTTTTCTAATGCAGTATAACAGATGCAGTTGAAAGTGTGTATCAATCAAATACATTTTAAATTTTAGTCAACGTTGCAGGGGTCAAAATGTTTGGTCATTCACTCATTTTTAAGAGCTCAAATAAAAAAAAATGACTTCAAATTGAGCCCACAAGGAAAATCACAAATCTCATCACAAAGATGAGATTATACAATGTAAATATTCAAAGTTTTAGACACTTATTTTTTGTATTCAACAATAATATGAATGGAATCTAACACATTTTACAACTTAAAAAAGACATTACATGACCAGAGCTTTTGTTAATGTGATTTCTTTGAATAGCTGGAAATATCAAACATTTTGACCCCGGCCTTTAAAATGCACGGTATTAGTGAAAAGCTTAAACTGCAAAGGTGATGTTACAGGCACGACCTCGCCCTCCCCGAATAAAACTGCACTTATACAAAGGTCATGTTACATGCACGTTACATGCACGACCTCACCCTTCCCAAATAAAAAAGTATAAAGAAGGACAAAAGATATACGTAAGAAAAAATAAGCCGTTTATTTATCAGTGGCGACTTACATTATGGTAATGTTCAACTATTTATATAATATAAACATAGTTCCGTACGCCCAGTAGCGACTGAAGAAAAATTTACACAGTTTTTCATGCACATGGTTCTACAATGGTTATCTTCCTTGATCAGCGTTTTGCCTTCAGCTACCAAATAGAAACATTCAATAGATGTGGAGTGAGATGGCCTGTGGAACACTCAATAGGCCCGTTACGTTTCCTTAGTTTGGTTAAACATTGGCAAGATTTAAATCAGGTCTGTTCTGCTAACCGGAACTTGTACTTAAGAAAACTCGTACATTGTCAGTGTTTTCTGATCATCGTCACAGACGTTCTGGCCGCATTTGCTTACGAGAATAGCACACAGTTGTGCAGGTAACCCTAAATAACCAGTGCTTTAGATTGTTGCAACTTACCTTTAACTAGTAAATATTACTTGCCACAGCTGGTAAACGCGTTACTTTGACAGTGTACGAGTCAATGGGCCGACATTTGCACATCACTATACATAATTGTTATAGAAAGACTTCGCCAGGCACTTAATATATAAATAGCAAGAGTTCAAACCCATTCTAAGTATACAACATATTTACAACGAGAGAAATCGAGTTAGTTTGAGCCTTATACATCTTGATTTCCAACAGATACTACCGTGCTTGTAGACAGAAAATATCTGATTTCAAACAGTAATTATAACACCACTCAATATTATTCACACAAGTGTCGGTCATTTCGCTTGCATAAACTCTGCATACATTCTGAAAGCCCCCAAAAGGTTTGTATATGGTCACATATACACAGACAAGGACAATAGCAATTGCCGTCCCATTGGCGACCACCCTTCGGAAGGACAGTTACATAAGTTAGCTAAGTACCGTCAATGTTAGAGCGATGTCAAACCAGCAGAAAAATGTCAGTCGAGTACAAAACGTGCGCTATGTATGGTTGTAAGAGTGACTTACAAGCCGTTGCCAGACTGGGAACATTTGCAGGAGACATTTCGATGAAGACCACACGGTGACATTACCTCGCCATTTTTGTGTTTCGCACTTTAAATCCCCAATTACAAACGTTTTACGTCCAAAAAATCGATCTCTTATCCCAAACTTTCACCTTTTTCTTGTATACTATTTTGAAATTCACACGTTTGTTGTCCACATCATCACTAAAATACATCTTGGATTGTTTACCCTGTTGCCCTTTTACCCATTCACACCGACCTCACACCCATCTATCCCCGTCATACTTTACCCA
The DNA here is from genome assembly GCF_032854445.1 of Liolophura sinensis. Classification (NCBI taxonomy): domain Eukaryota; kingdom Metazoa; phylum Mollusca; class Polyplacophora; order Chitonida; family Chitonidae; genus Liolophura; species Liolophura sinensis. The sequence continues at coordinate 44,698,032 of NC_088302.1, read as the reverse complement.
TGTCCCCAGACTTGTGTCTAGCGTACGTTATCTAAGACTGGTCACCCCTCAAACCCGAGACCCCAGGGGCCTGTTTTCAGTTGACTCGTTCTTAACTTTCAAACCAAGTCCTTCAGGCAAGTATTGCCCTAAACAATCACACTTACATCATTGAACCTAAGAACCATTCCACTGAATTCCATCGCGCCTTTGCTCTTCTATTCGCTAATCCAATTTATTTAAAATGTTTAATTGCAGAATTAAATTAAAGGACAATTTGTAGTGCAAATGCCACTGAGTCCTCAATGTACGATCACAAGTGCCATTTGAATCCATAGTTTTTATGCATAATCGTTACATCTCTCTCTTTCTGGCGATATTTCCTTACACCCCTTATATCTGGGCTAATCCTAATACAGTCTGCATGACAGATTGGAGTATGCTGAATCGACAAGATATTTAACTATTTACATAAATATGACCAATGGTGATGCTCCTCCACCGTCAGTGCGGGCCTGTGTCAGTGATCTCCGCATAGAGACGCTGATGAGGAACTCTCCGTCATTTCCGGTTGCTCCGAGGACGCCTGCTCGGAAGCCGGGCTCCGCCTTAGTTGTGGTCTTGAACGCGAACGGCGGAGGAATATTCTGAAAGTATATCAAAAAAAAAAAAAAAAAAAAGAAAAAAAAAACAATATTATAGATGCAATCAGTGAATGATAAGATTGTGAAAGCTGAAGACAAAGCAATTTATTAACAACTGCAGTTTATCAATTGACATGTTATATGCTTGGAACTTAAACTGGAATAACAAAACATGTACTATCTTAAAACAAGTATATAATTTAACTATCTTAAAACAAGTATATAATTTCATGTCGAATATACCCGTCATTAATTCGTGAAGAAAATTTTTCCCATTAATGAGCACAGTTTCATATACCGCGGGCCTGTTTCCTGCGGAAATGTGTTGGGAATTATCTCCCTTCCGTTTACTTAATATGACTAGTACACATATTGATTGTTTGAGCTTGAATTCAGCTTTCTCCACAGCTTTCTACAGGGACTGGCCGTTACGACGTAACGTTCTGGTAGGCACTTATCAGCCTCTAGGTGCATGTACTTTAGACGTTACTTAAATTTAATCAGTATTCTCTAAATATAATACCAATTCTTATTTTTATTTACTTGATTGGTGTTTCACGCCGTAATCAAGAATATTTCACTTATACGACGGCGGCCAGCATTATACTAAGAGGGAACCGGGATTTTCTTATGTGCAGTCCGCATATTTAATAACTGAATATACATGGATCGTTAAGTTTAATTCTTACGTATACAACATTTCACAGCTGAACTGAACACCTATATTGTCGTCGCCACAGTAAAGCATAAATACAAACTCAACGCCGAAATTTCAACAGGACTTCAAATTATTTATCGTTTTATTTTTCTTGTCTCCTAGTTGTCAGGTAGTGGAAGATGTATCGTTTTATTTGTATTGTCTCCTAGTTGTCAGGTAGTACACGATGTATCGTTTTATTTTTATTGTCTTCTCGTTGTCAGGTAGTACACCATGTATCGTTTTATTTTTCTTGTCTCCTAGTTGTCAGGTAGTACACCATGTATCGTTTTATTTTTCTTGTCACGTCGTTGTCAGGTAGTACACCATGTATCGTTTTATTTTTCTCGTCTCGTCGTTGTCAGGTAGTACACGATGTATCGTTTTATTTTTCTTGTCTCCTCGTTATCAGGTTTCGTAATAATCAAATATCAAACCTTACAACTTCTGTATTGCTTGAAATTAATGATTTTGCTTATAGCCAGGTGTTCAGTTTGGCTCATGTCTGAGATCAATGATGAACGTACAAGATTACAATAATTCGCATAAGCTAAAATACTGCACCGAACAAAGCTGGGAAAGTCCGCTCAGCCACCAGCTATGTTAGACAAATTCTTGGCTCTGCGCCATTTTAGTTTTAGCAAACAGAAGGCATGACGAGGGAACATGGCGGTCGGTATAGCCAGTGCATTATCGACCTGTCCATCGTCTGGGAGCGTGATCTTTCCTAACCAAAAACGCACCTCTCTATTCCCACAACGTACAAATTCTAAATAGCTATAAAATCTTTGAAAAAGTCTGAAAAATGGCTTAAATTTAACAGGCTTTTTAGTTGATGGTTTTTGAATTTCTGCCTAAAAGAACGGAATTTGGTCACCCCGTAAAGCATGTCAGTTGGAGTCAAAAATTATCACATTGAGTGTTTTTTCTAAAAGGTTAATCGTTGTGTTCTGTGGTTATTACACTATTGTACCCAACTAATAACAATTCTGCGCTATGGCGGGTTTACATATCACATTTCAGTTAAATGTGTTTACAGCGGCAGGTAAGCCTTTGTTTAAAAGAGTTCATCATAGCATAGAAACAAAGGTAAACAAAGAGTGTAGGTTATGGGTTCGGGTGCATGCTAACATGATTAGGGGCATACAAACCAGCCCTACAGGGTCAGAAGGACAGTGTGTTAACCAGACGGCAAAGCAATCCATTATTTGGCCCATTTTTATGGAAATACGGATTTGATAGTGATTTCTTCCAACCATTGTAGTTTATCTTTCATTCAGGTCACACAAATATAACACTTGTATGGGAGTGGAAAGATTTCTTGATGGGGTGGGGTGGAATCCAGCAGAGCCGTGGTATACCTTTGCACACCGTGAAGATGAGCTACACAGGGCGGATTCGAACTCTCTTTCACTGGTACACTTGATGTATTTATTTATTTGGTTGGTGTTTTACGGCATACTCAAGAATATTTCTTTTATACGGCCAGTATTATGGTGGGAGGAAACTGGGCAGAGCCAGGGGGAAAACAACGACCATGCGCAGGCTACTTGCAGACCTTCCCACCATAGTGGATGTGAGCGCATGCTTTCATGCCACTTCGGTAGAGAGGGTTCTTCCAGCTACTAACTTGTCCAGTTTGATGTAACAGAATGACCTGTCGTACTAAAGTGTAAGCCATAATCTTATTTTGCACACCAGACTACTGGTACCAGGTAATCGTAATCAGTGACGTGCCAGTACATTCTCACTGAACTGTCGACTTTGCCGTTTTATGGTGACATTCCTGTGGCCTAAAATATCGTTGACATGCATACAGCATGTAAATAATGGTGATGTACACGTCACATATTAGTAACACAGATGTAGTATATTATAACATACATGTATAGAACATTGGTGACATACATATAGCATATTGGTGACATACATGTAGCATACTGGTGACATACATGTAGCATACTAGTGACATACATGCAGCATACAGGTTACATATATGTGGATCGTACATGCTTTTAACATGTATGTAGCTCGTTGTTGACATACAAGTAGCACATTAATGACATATATATAGCACACTGGTGACATACATGTAGTATTTTTATGACATACATGAAGCACTCTGGTGACATACATGTAACATATTGGTGACGTACATGTAGCAAACTGGTGACATGCATGTAGCACACTGGTGACATACAAGTAGCAAACTGGTGAAATACATGTAGCTCACTGGTGACATACATGTAGCATATAGGTGACATGCATGTGTTATACTGGTGACATACATGCAGCACACTAGTGACATACATGTAGCATATTGGTGACATACATGTAACACACCAGTGATACACATGCAGCACACTGGTGACATACATGTAGCACACTGGTGACACACATGTAACATACCGGTGACATACATGTAGCAAACTGGTGACACACATGTAACACACTGGTGACATGCATGTAGCACACTAGTGACATACATATAGCACACTAGTGACATACATGTAGCACATTGGTGGCATGCATGTAGCACACTTGTGACATGTATGTAGCACACTGGTGACATACATGTAACACACTGGTGACATACATGTAACACACTGGTGACATACATGTAACATATTTATCAGAATATCATATAGGCGACATGCATGTATATGTTGCATATTGGTGACAGCATATATATGGCTCATATGTAGTTTACTGATTAGATACCACGTCGGTGACACAGCATATATATGGCTCACATGTAGCATACTGATTAGCTACCACGTCGGTGACCACAGCATATATATGGCGCACATGTAGCATACTGGCTAGATACCAAGTGGGTGACACAGCATATATATGGCGCACATGTAGCATACTGGCTAGATACCACGTGGGTGACACAGCATATATATGGCTCACATGTAGCATACTGATTAGCTACCACGTGGGTGACACAGCATATATATGGCGCACATGTAGCATATTGACTAGATACCACGTCGGTGACGAAACATGTTTTTGACATAGCATATTGGTGATATGACATATATGGTGACATACATATAGCATATTGATGACAAAGTATATATGTAACATATATGTACAAAAAGGGAAAATGATAAAATTTTAAACTTCTGGAATAATGAACAAAACACTATAATGAAGTTTAAAGTATGGCTTATGAAATGTCCATCGAGGAACTTTTAAAATTTACATTAAATAATATTTACCGTATTAGTCTGGATAATGAGCCAATCGAATATAAGTGAAGCAAAGCGCTAACCACCCTGTCTACAATCAGCGCTCACAAAACATGAGTCAGACAGTAATATCTGTATCTATTGATTGTCCAAAAGTGTTAACAGCTGGAAGGTTGAAAACAAACACCACGGAGTGGACTTTAGCTATCGAATCATGTCATTCCTACGACTCAAGAAGACTCATAAGCCAACGCATCTTCGAAATTGTTATTAACACAACTGTTTTACGATTTACTTTGGCAGGACCCTCTCTGACCTTGTGGCCTAATGGCTGCTGGCGTAACTCCATTAGTACTTGTCCTGTCAATGAGGTCGCAGGTTCAAGCCCAACACCTGCTTGTTCGATCGGGATGGCAGCAGATGTGTTACGTAAATATATATGATTTTCCACTACCCAGTTTCCCCCCAACAATAAGCTTGTCCAACGTGGTCAATATGGTCAATCAAATAAATAAATAACTTGCTAAAATACATATGAAGAGTCAAAAGTCTAAAGATTTGATTAGGTTGGAATGTTGGAATAAGTGAAAGATTGATAGACTCAGTAGGCATGGTATGTAATGACTGTGCAAAGTTTGATTGACATCATTTTGACTTTGTGGGAGGGTCATTGTTTTCGTCCTCCTATAAATGTAAGAGTGGTTCATGTCTGACGGACTGCATTCATGATGTGATTCCTTTATGCTCGTGAAACATCTTGACCATTTCTATTAGTATAATGTATGTTAGTACTTTAATTCAAACATGTGTGCAATAAAATGAAAAGTGTTATGGTTTCATTGCTCTACACATATATACTTTTGAATTTTCTCCATGGCGTGACAAGAATTCCGATCACTACGTCCTGAGAGCGTATATGGCCATTATTCAGTTTTCAGTGCATTCTTCATTTCAGTTTCACACATTGTTCTTTCTACAACAACACTTCATGGTAGAGAATGTTTCAAAAATATTGTCACTACAGAATTGCTTTCTGTGATTTAAAACAAATTAACAGTGATATAATACGTATTAAGGGATCAAAGTTTCCTTGATAATATTTTTCACATTTTAATGACTATACTTGGTATATGTAGGTATATTTGATTCCAGAGAAATAGTGGGTAATGTGATCAAACCACAAGCTTCTGACATTGAATGACATGCTTATGCCAAAACGAGATTTAAAAGTATAGGTAGTGTTCTAGAAAACTTATTTCCGTAACTCTTAGGTATTTTGCTTCTCACGTAGTATGTAGGCAAATGGCCAATGATAATCCCTCATTACGAGACTGGTGAAGTGAGAGTTGATAACGTGTTAAAACAAGAAAAATCACGAACATACTTTGATTTATTTATTTATTTATTTGATTGGTGTTTTATGCCCTACTCAAGAACATTTCACTTATACGACGGCGGACAGCCGTGGGAGAAAAACGCAGGTTGCTGCAGACCTTCCAATGTACGGCAGGAGAGCAAACGTGCTTTGCAAATGGTAACATTTAACCAATACATCAATACATCTACAAGGCGACATGCAAGCTTCAGAAGCATCAGTCGTTTAGGAGAAAACCAAAATAGTTACTTTTGATCAAGAATGATTTTGATCAAAACAGATCGACACAAAAGCCATTCAAGCACATAAAATCAATATCTGAAAGGAATGTTACTTATGATAAGAGTTACGTACCTTTGTTGTTTGCATAACACAGATGTCAAGATGGCTGCCGTCAGGAACACCGCTCCAATGAATGATCCTAGAATGGCAGGCCAGTATTTTTCTACCACAGTTTTAAAATCTAGAGACTTAGTCCTCTTATTGTGATCTGCATTTTGATACACAGGCGAGGCCGGAGACACTGGCTTCGACGAACTAATGGTTTTTCTACCTACAGCACGCGGGGTTGTCCGCACAGGTATTTTCACACTGACTAATGTTATTAAGTCCGGCAAAATCTCCCGCCATTTTGGCGTCGGAGGTGGCGTTGGCGGGTCCGTCGGCTTGGCCGTTGTTGTTGTTGGCCAACCACCCGCTGCAACTGCACTAATCTTTATGGGCGGTCGTTTTTTCTTCACAGGGTTAGCATTTAAAACAAAGTCTGGTTTTCCTCCATTTCTGACACTGCTCGTTGTGCCATTATGTAAACTAATTAAATCTGGCAGTGTCACTTTTATTGAGTTTGGGTCCCTGGTAGAATATGGCGTCCTTAAAGTCGATAACAAACCGGCATTAGAAATAGAGCTGTTCTTCTCTGGAATTATTTCTTTTCTGGTGATATTCAAAGTACCATTGCTGCTCTTCCCAAACGATGATGATGAAGTCGTGGAAGACATTGTAGAAAGGGAAGAAGGTTTTACAGTGGGATCATCAGTAAGAGGTGCTTCTGTTGAATCCATTTTTACAACTGAACTGTTTAATACAGGAGACAAAGTTGAGCTTGGTTTAGGAGAAGTGGATGACGTTTGTAACACAGTTGAAGCTTTGGTTGATGAAGTTTCTGAGACAATTGTAATTGGGGTAGAAGACGTGTGCAAAGCAGTTGCAATGTGGCTTAAGGAAGCTTGCAACACAGTTGTAGTTGGTGTGGAAGTGGATGGCAAAGGCGATGTTTCAAAATTGGATGAGGTCTCTGATACCCTTGTTATGGAAGTAAGGGAAGTTCCGGATGCTGTTACGATAGGAATTGATGCAGTAGAAGATGAAATCTTGGTAGATGACACCAGATCTCTATCCTTCATTGTTGTAGATTTCGCTTTTGGCAGAGTCTTTGAGGGTGTTATTAAAGTCGTTAATAATATCGTGCCATCAGCCAACTCCCCAATAGAGGGCTCTGAGTCGGTTATCAGCTTTGTGCTATTTGGCACTTCTGTCATGAATGGTAAGTCTGTGGGAATACTTTCGTCTTGTCCAATTCTGTTAGCTGCTGATGTTGCTTTGCTGGAGATTTCAACACTAGGCTGATCTTCGTTGGTAGGAGACACTCGCCTTATGTCTTTCGTCGTTTTTTCCACAGAGATATCTTTCCCAACTTTTGATTCGGACACTGTGGTCGTTCCAGTTACTTTGGATGTTTTAAAGTAGGTTGTACCTGATGTAGCCAGCAGGTCGAGGAGTTCACCCTTCCACTTGACTTCGTCTTTCAAGTTTTCTGTTATAAAAGCCAGCGGACTCGTTATGATCGATGTGTAATCTGGTGTTGGCTGTGTTGTGGTAAACCATTTCCTGCTCGGTTCTTGGCTATTCAGCATATCCTCAATCGAGGAATCTTTTTCAGCAGGCTTAGTATTACTAGCCACAGCTGGATATATTTGGGTGTCTAAACCTTCCCCTTCCTCGGTGCTAAAATCTCTGTACGTCCTTTTTGACGTTGGAAACAGTGAAGTTTCAAAGTAGTCATCCTCTTCCTTGGGTTCTAAAGTTGACTTTGTTTCGTAATCATCCTCATTCACCGGATCTAACTTCAAATCATCAAATATATTTTCTGTGGTTGGGATTTTCGTGGTTGTAGTCCTGATTTGTGTGTTTGGTGAACGAGAGTGGGCCTCCTTTGTGGTCCTATATAAGCTATCCTGTACTTTAGTCGTTTCAGGGGTGGTGCCAGTTGCAATAGGCGAGGTCCATATTGTGGACAAAGCGAATTCTTCTTCCATTGGATATTGTGAAGTAGGGATTGTAGTTGGTGAACTCTCTGGCGAGACGGGTTTGAACCGTTTCCATGTGTTTCGAGTCCATGGCGGTGATGTAGTGCGAATCTTTCGAGTTGTTGAGGGGAATTCAGTTGTATGAAATCTTGTGCGTGGTACATTGGCTTTACTAGTTGTCTTGGTCGGTGTTCGTCGAACCACAGTTGATGTAAACTGCGATTGGCGTATAGTAGATGTTGTGGATATTCTTTCCGTGGTAGGAACTGATTTCACTTGGACTTGACCTCTTTGTCGCGTCCTAGTGTTTTCTTTCCAAGGTGGGAATGTAGTTATGGGGTTCAGTTCAACGTCTCCCTGTGTAGATACTTCGGTGACAATGGCTCGTCCTTTAGTTGTTGGCATAGAAGTTGAGTTAGTTTTACTTCTGGTGACGATCTTCTGGGTTGTTTTCTTGTCCTTATTATTTCTAAATGACGGGATTGTTGTTGTCTGGATGCTGTGTGTCGGGGCTCCAGATGACGCTATCGAGTGTTGTGGGACATTAGTTTCTGTGGTATCTGAGGTTTCCATCCGCGTCGGTTGAAATCGTCTCCAGGTGTTCTGCGTCCATGGGGCCAAGGTGATCTCTTTAGAAGAATCAGCATCAGGAGCAAACTGTTTCCACCAATTCTCGATTGCGCCGAGGCTATCATCGTCGATCAGATTGAGAGAGGTGTATTTAGTTGTTGTTGCGGCAATAGTATCGACAGTGTCGCTCTCCTTAGTCACTAATGAGCTTTCAGTTGACATTGGGAATCCTTTTTTTGACATCGTGCCTGTAGCTGTTGTTGTTGGCCTGCGTGACTTCTCACTACTCTTAGGCATTACATTTATCCTTTTAATATTCCTCCACCTCGGTGTTTTGAATTTTGGAAATCTGGACGATCCGTACATTTCTGTTTTTGTAGGAATGTTTATCTTGGGGTTTAACAAGGGAGTGTTCCACCACCATGAGGTTACAGTCTCTACATTTGGGACGGATTCACTTGCATTCCACCCGGTTGAACTGGATTTGTCAAACCTAGTTGATGAAACCTCATTTTTTGAATCCACTGATACTTTTGAATCCGACTCTGTAGCAGTATCAACTCTTTTGATATCCTCTTTCGTGGCATAAGTTGATTTGAATCGTCTCTTGGGAAATATGGAGGTTTTTACTTGTGCGGTGGAAGTTCTTGGAAAATTATGGCTTATTTCAGTTCGTATTGTGTTAACTTTTTTACCAGTTTGCAAGGGCCTGTCATTATCCAGCATGGACGGTCTTGGCCAGGTTTTAGGCATGAGAGTGGTTGTCACCCCATGCTTGTCGGATATAGATTTTGCGGTTGATGTTGTCCGAGTCGTCGGTCTGGTCCATGGAGCTGTTCGCTGTGTATGTGTCCCGCGGGTGTAGTGCCCATTGCTAATGCTCCTCTTCGTCGTTAATTGTGATGATACTGTTCGAGTTAACGACGGGTTTGTTGATCTGGAAGTCGTCGTTTGAGGGTACATTGATGTGCCCATTGCATGCTTCCAGTAGTACTTTTTGTCTTCAGAAGATGGTGACGTTCGTGTTATTTCAGAAATAGAGTCATGCTTTGATACTGTAGGTCTTGTAAACATTCTTCGAGATCCTTTACTGTAATATGGAGATTTGACTGTAGTTTTTCTGCTAATTTGTCCCTTGGTAAACTTCGGAAAGAGAGTATGTCTTGTACTGCTAGTAGCGGTCTCTGAGGTGAAAACACGCGTTGTTTCTCGTGAACCCACTGTTTCGGGTAAACTCATCGATGGCAAAGGTGTTACTGTTGTCTCCTTGTTTGCCACATCGTGTCCTGTAAACAAAGGAGTTGGTGAATCAGGCCATGGCTCATTTGTTGGACTTGCGGAAACTTTTCTGTCTGCATCAGACTTCTTTGGCGTCAACTGAGGAGATGGGGCTCTGGTTGGTACATGCGGAAATGTGGGTCTTTTACGACGAGTTCCTGTACGCAGCCACGGATGGGTCGGCTTAACTTCTGAATCCAATGGAGATTTATCCGTGCGTCTGTTTTTATGATATGGTCCTGTGGCTGTAATATGTGAAGGCGAAACCCCAGTTCCATCCGTTGTCGTTCGTTTCGGAATAAACCTCTCTCTGAACTTTGGAACATTCTTGCGATTACTTCCTGGTATTATTTCTTTAGTAGCGGGTCTAGTGTTGCCTTGTATTTCCGTGAGCCAGGCGTCATCCTTAGAGTTTGTAGATGAAGGCTGAGTTGATATTTCTTCGGTGGCTATTGCTTGTGTTTGTTTAATAGTTTTCATGATGTCGTACAAATGATCGGTGTCCTTGGCACGGTACCAGGGCTTGAGATTCTTTGACTTTTGTCCAGTTGAAAACCGACTGGGACGCGTTGTTGTACCTTGAAAGAAATGTCCTGGTCTTTGTCCATTTTTCTTGGGACTAGCCATAGAAGCGCTTTCCTCGACGTTTTGTAGCGGATACACTCGCTTTGTGGTTTTTCTGAACCAGCCTATACTGTTTCTTCTGTCTGGCAGATCACGTGTCTCTCCTTTTAAGCCTGGCTTCCTGGTTGTAGCACTGCTGAAAATTCCATCGTGACCATTGGTCGTACGCTGTTTTAATTTTTTGTCCGTGTCTTTGGATGTAACGAACATGTGCAGGTCACGTTCGGTAAAGAACTGTTCATCATCTACTGTTGATCTGGAATCACCTTCACTGCTGACATAATTAAACGTATGAAAAGAATCGGACATATCGTTTGTGTCGTGCAGTGTCACACGAGTGTCCTTGCCGATGTTGGTGAACTCATTTGAAGATGCGAACCGAGTAGTCGTTGTCACAGTAGTGCTCTCTGGATTTGAAAACTGACGTTTGGTTGTAGCCTGGAACCTGGTAGAATCTTTAGCGTGCTGGTTAGTATTGCGCGTGACATCACCTAGTGTGTGTGTCCGTGTGGTTTTCATTTTTGAAGGCTCAGCTGTGTCCTCCCCTTGGGAAAGCTGATCTGTACTATGAACTCGACTATTAGACAAGGTAACGTCATGTACGTGCGTAGATACCTCCGATTGTGACAGTGAGGCGACTGTGGTTGCAGGTTGTATTATTGGTGCTGATGTTTTGAACACACGTCTATCATCCTCTCTGGGCCTGGGTGTTAGACGTTTAGTTCCTGATGTGACATGGAAATGTTTCCCTTTGGGGCTCGGCCGAGTGAAAGGGTTTCGCCTACTTCCACCTAACGATCCAGTGTGCTCCTTTGACTTCCTCCCATTTGCAGTGTCCACCGGTTTTTTTGATGGAACATGGAGGTTTTCACGCCTCTCCGCCGATTTATTGTTCAGTTTAGGAAATGCTTCTTGTGGGGGTTCCGTTATTGGTCTGGGTTCATCATGGCGAGATTTGGTGGTTGGTATTCGTCTCATAGCTGACACAGACTGGAAACCATTCCTTGACGACAGGTCATAATAGCTGTGACTAATGAAGTCTGGGCTACTGCTGGCTGCTGTAGTCATTGCAAGATTTTGTTCCTGTTCAGATTTTGAAAACGGACTGTCCTCTGTTTCGAAGGGAGGGGAGGCGTCTTCGTTTGTGCCATTTTCGGATGAATTTCTGTAACCTTTATGCTTGTCTTTCAGATGTGGTCTAAGACCTGGAATCTGGTGGTAGCCATGCCAATGCGACAAGTTCTTGCTGTTCTCGTTCTTTGGAACATCTGGTGAGGGTTGGCTGACATTTCCTCCCCAGGACTGTTCACTCTTCGATAGGCGACCATGCTGTCGAGGTTTTGGACGAGAGTTTTTCTTTCTGCCAGGCAATCTTGGTCTACCACGAGGTGGGTATTTTTTGCGCTTTGGAGGTTGTCTGATTTCTGGATTTCGGGAAAAGGATGGCATATGATCTCGAGGTACATCAAGATCTGGGGTAATATCTCGCGCTGCTCCGTTGAATCCTGGAAGAGGAGGGTGGCCGTTAAACGGATTTTTATTTTTTCGACCGCGATATGGACCCTTCGTAGTAGATGGCTTGGTCCAAGGTGATGAACCAGTTGTTGATGGTAAATTGCTATTAATAGTCGTTAGATTCAGAGGAACTGGTGTAGAAATTGTGGGAGACGATAATGGTGTGGTAGGAAAATAGTCTTGGGTTAATATAGGATCTTGCGTAATAACAGCTGTGCTCGTCTTTCTGGGCATAGTTCTAGTAGCCTTAACAGCAGCCTTACTTGGGATTTTCGTTGACCCACTCTTCGTTGCAGAACGAGTCGCCTCTGTAGACAAATGATGTGGAGAATTCATCTGTATTACTTTTGTCCGCTGATACTTTGTTGATGATTTATCAAATGGGTGCCTTGTTATCTCCCGAGTTGCCTTTGTCGATGCCGATACTAATGTTACTGGCGTTGTTGGCGTAGTTTCTGACGTTTTGGTATTCAGTGACTCTGGCGAGTTTGTCATCGTTTTAAACCTCGTGACACCGGTGACTGTTGGCCGAACCTCTGGCACGCCTGTAATAGGACGGCCGGTCACAGCTGCGGACGTGGTTCTTTTCCACCCCCATATTCCGTTGGTAGGCGCAGTTCGGGTAGGCATGGTCTTATTGGTCATGATTTTCACCTCCTCTCCTGTCGTTGTGCTTTCGGTATTTTTTGTGGACATGGACTTGGGAGGGTCTTCACCGGATGCAGCAGCAGCACTGGTAATGGGGTCCTTAGAGTGGAATTCCTGGTTGTCTATCCGATCAAGAAATTGCCTCACATCGTCCCGTATACAGTTCGACAACCCGGCACAGCTCACTGCCCAGTCAAACGTTAGTCTAAAACGAAATAAAAATAAAAAAGAAAAGGAAATTAATTTCTGTTACAAACGAAAATGTCAACGATGGACGTCCACACTATTCATTGCATTTCTTCAAACGTATTATGTACATTTGTTCTGTCGGGCTAAGAGACACAAATCGGATACATAATTTTCAAAATCTTCACAATCACGTCGAACCTTCAAATGAAACATGACGGCTTGACATATGACGTCAGATTCAGATCTTGCTAGTTCCACCACAGCATTATGTGATATGCGGACATGGCTACGTTCAGTTTGTTTGCTGACAATGTTCAGTTTTCATCAGTTATGAATGAGTTATCTACAATCAGATACGTAAAATGTAATTAATAGTGTAGAAGACCTAGAGCGGTAAAATAAATAAATATATTGAAATAAAACCTTTACCTTCCACTCTCCTGTATGGGCCTCATTAAGCTACGTGTACTCTAGTTGGTGAGTTGAGGGCAAGAACTTGAGGGCATGTTGATATTACTCTGATTAATTGAATTACCTTGTTTAGCTTTACAATAGTCTAGGATCCTTTTATTTTAAGTGAGCTTAGCGAATAATTTTCTAAGTTAAATAACCATGGGAAAAACTCAGATAGGACTATAGTCTTATGCGAGATAGAATTGTCTTAAGAGATGGTTAGGGATATTGGATTTATAACTTGCTGAAGTTAGTACCTGGTTTTGTAATTCCTCCGACTGCCAATGACGGCCATGTGGCGGAACTTAGTGGAGATGGACTCCTGGCGTAGCCGTGTATCAAACCAGTCCACCAGCAGCGTCGTGTCGTCATGATCATCATAGTCATAAAAATATGCGCTTAATTCTACCTGGCCCTGAAAAGAAGGCAAAAGAACAATGGGTAAAGATTGTAAACAAAATTCATTAGCTGCGCAGTGTATTTGTGTTCACGTAATAACTCTTACCCACCCAAGGTTAGCCGTAGAATTCCTTGACGGTGCTATACTAACTAAGCCCTACCACAGCCTCGTGCAAGCCATATTTCACAACCCCATCATTTGGAAACGTGTTTGCTTTCTCATATTTGTAAGCTTAGCTAAACAGGAGAAGATTACGGTAATCCTTATTAAGTGAAAAACAAACTCTGGGCTCTTGACAAAAATGCCAATGTCAACACGAAAACAATGATACTACAAAAGATCTGGAAGTAAATGTCAACAAAGAATTTCTTAAAATTATCTTGGCTGACTAGAACCCGCCAAAATGGAGATTTTGTAGACTACAGGGTAAACCTGAACTGAATACATATCTCCATATATGTGAATTTTGCCGAACACGCAAGGTAAGCCGAAATGATACATAGCAATCGCGTCGGCAGATCAAAGGATTGTCAAAGAGATGTCAAAAAGCTTGATCTGAGGCCCACGTTCACGTGGCTTTGACGTATATAACTGATGGGCACACAAACGACTGGCCGTATATCATTACAATAGTCCTTCAATCGATTCATGGCCAAGCACGATTCGTGAATACAACAAAGAGACCTGAATCTGATCAGATCTTTCGCAGTATTGCTCAACATTATTAGAGAAGGTGCCAAGGCCTCGATGTATGAGCTATATGAACTATGCTGGTGGGGCACAGGCAAAACGCCCGTGCCATGATGATCGTGCAAGGTTGGAAACACGTGATCTTTTGGCCAATCACCTGTTTAAAATTGTTTTGCATGTTCTCATTGTGAACCGTGAACATGGCCATCATCGCTTCCCCAGGACCCTGTGTTTATAGCATTTAGCACAACAGTCAGAACTGAGCAGAATGAGGTGTCCAAACATTGCCGGGGTCGGGCTTCGTGGGAGGAAGAAGGCCGCCCTTGTGAGACTCAGCTGCTGTTTTTAATTACCCTGTGAAAAGAGAAAGGTCACTCACCGGCCAAGTGTCGAAAGGAATACTGAGCTCGGTAGCCCAAGGACAGTCGTCAAAAATTATGTTGTTTTTGTTGTACATTAAAGGGCGATGGAATAAAAACACATGGTCGTTCGCCCTGAAAAAACAAATGAAAAGAATTGTCACGTTTGTGCCTCGTCAAAGAGAACATTTGGAGCTCCAGCTCCAACCCGAAACAACAACTACATTATCACCAGTCCCCTGGGAGCGCAAATCTTTGTGTTGTGTTGTAGTTTAACAAACATAAGGCATGGTTTAGATTCCCACATTCTACACCACAGCGGTTATTCTCTGAAAACACGGAAAAACCATACACTGGAAAATTTTAAAAAATTTTAAAATGATAACACAGATAAATTATTTAACAACAGAATTATTGATTGAAAACTCACGACGCTAAACCAACATGATGTCGGCCATACCTGTTCGCACTTCATAAGATAGTTCGAACAGGCCAAGGAGTCGGCGTACTACATGATATTGACTTTATGAGACTCTGTGTTATATCATGACTTCATAGTATCAACTTTAGATTACTACATAATATAAAATTTAGGAATAATACTTAATATTTGCTTAAAGTTTCACTCCAAGATATTGAGCTAGGAAGTCACTACATATTATTAACTACAGCGGTGATCGTGATTTCAGTATCATGTCAGACTACATATTATTGACTTCAGAAGTGACCACATAATAGGAATTTACTACATGATATCTGGTATTATAAAACAATGAAGTAGATAAAAATAATACACGATATTAACTTCAGAATGGGTAAAATGATACCTAGGGGGAGGGAGGGTGTGAACTGAACCTTGCCTGTCAATATCTCTTTATGATTTGAATGAATAAATGATAATGGCTTTACGATACTTTGGCAATATTTAAGCCGTATCGTGACCTTAATAAAAACAGTTGTTACGAGAAGTGGATGTGCAGCAAGGGCAAGGACGTATATGCATATTCTACTTTAAATTTTCATCTCGTAACGTTGGTATTTCAAAAACGTGTCAGCTAACGTAAGTTAACAAACGGAGGCTGATAAAAACAGCCACAAAAGGTGACGAAGTATATATATGTATGTTAATTATTTGTGTTTTTTTCAAGGTTTTTTCATTGTGGATTGTATATGGAGGTCGCAGATCAATAATTCCACCTGCTTCATCCAAAGCTAAATGCTACAAAATATGAAATCACCTTATGAACTTGTCTGATGTTATGTTTGTTCATTCCGGAATTGTTGAAAATAAACAAACATTTGGGTGTTGCAAAAACCAGTAAATCAAAAGTGTCAGAAATTATTGATTTTTACATATGAAATGTTTTGAGATCGCCAATCCTTACAACACACAGAGCATTTCCCACATTCTTTACACTTTAACAGAGCTGTAAGATAATCATGGCGACACTTTCATGCCTGTTACATGATGTGTGGATTCTAGTGTTGACCAAAATCCTACGCTGAGCTATGTATCCTTTTAGCATTTTGTTAAGGCTTTACGTTTTCCAATAGTTTAGTCGGACAACTGTTAGTGGGGAACATACACACGTAACTAATGTAACTATTGTAATACAGATAATAATATATAGCTGTAGAACTGACAAAACAAAGCTACCGAGAAGAACGCCTTGCCGATCGTTGCACTAATCAGAATGGAGGACAATAGAGGATCTCTCGCCCCCTCATTGCCTCGTTAACTCGCTGCTTAGATGTCTGGCTACTTTGTCCGCTGTAACGAGGTAGCCATGCACGGTATGGTAGCGTGGCCGCGATATGATTGCAGCTAATTTGAGTTAAGAGTTCATATTTTTTTATGTCTCGATTTGTATAAAATATCTTAGGCTTAACTGTGGTCCATTTTCTGTTTTCTGACGTGTGCTTGGGTCACAACAAAATCAACCTCTAATACAGTACACCACCTTAGCTGTACTCACCAGCCCAACCACTGACACACAGTCCACTGTTCTACTCACCAGCTTAAAGACTGACACAGGCCTATTGTTGTACTCAACAGCCTAACCACTGACACACAACCTTATGGTCTACTCAACAGCCTAACCACTGATACAGCCTGTTGTTGGTACTTTACATCCTAACCACTAATACAGCCTATTGCTCTACTCAACAGCCTAACGACTGACACAGCCTAATGCTCTACTCTACAGCTTTACCACTGGCACAGCCTATTGTTCTACTTACACACTTACGCATAGCCTATTATGTAGAACGGCACCTCTGCTCAACTTAACAGACTAACCACTGACACACAGCCTCTACTGACTACCAGTTTACTGTGTAACATGGTACAGTAGTCCTTGTGGAGGAGGGGGTATATAAAGCCACTTCATCGGAAATTGTCAATGTGTACGATGTTATAAGAATTCGGAATTTTAAGAAGTTGATGACCTGAGAGGAAATAGAGCAGGAGGTGCCCTTCCACTGAATGCCGGACAACATATATTTTTATGTGATTTCGCAGCTGTTCAGGACTTGCTTTTGTTGTATCGTTTTACTGAAGCCTTACACTCGATCAGGCTGTCCTGATGAACCATCCGTGGCACTTCAAGGCATCGTGACAGTTGTGATCCTATTACTGGAACTAGGCCATCGGGTATGGGGTGAGTAATACCGTGGTCAGCCATGCAGTTAACCCAACCACTCTAACCCTATGGTCCACTGAGCAATACAATGAATCAGGAAACCTGACGTTTTTGTCTTCTTCACTGAGTATACTTTCCGAACAAGCACCTCAAGTTGTAAGTTTGTCCTGGACTGTGCCTAAGGCGTTTATTATTTCTACATTTAATCTAAGCTGTCCAACATTTATATGTTCAATTCACGGATCGATCTATTCTATATCAACGCCCAAGCCAGAACAACAAAGCAATGTATTGGGCTTTTTGAAAAAAATTCAACCGAAGGCATTGCTTTTCTTCAATTTTACTTAAACAATAGCGCTATTTCACACAAATATATTCCATGATTGTGTTGGTTTAATTGATTGTCAACGAATTCACTGGAGGAGTATGCCACGCGGCCTGACAAGATGTTCCAGTCCCCGCCGCTATGCTACCTCTTGGGGAACCGTCAGGAATTGACAACCGCATGGCGTATCTGTCGTTACATCAAAGACCAGGATTGTCTGTTTTCCGGACAGGAGCATATTATCCATACTCATGTAGCTGCAAAGGTTGCATAATTTTGCCTTGAGAATGTTCTCTGAGTTGCCTGAAGAATTAGCGGGTGGAGATCAATACTGGCTGTCGGAGTCGTCGGCGACAAACAGCCTCAGGAAGCAAGCCCCTAACACGTGGTGTACCCCGAGGTCTTGAGTCAATTCGGACCCGAACTCTAATGGTTTCAGATACTGTTTATCCTCCGCTAATCCCAACCCTAATATCATAACTGTTGACCCAGCCACACATCGGGTTATACCAGCAGGGGATAGGCTCCAGCAGACACCAACCACTTGTTGGAATTCCGCTTCCGTTCGCGGTGACAACACAAGAAATACCGCTACCATCTTCCTTGACCGAACTGGACAGCCTGGTAGCCATTGAAAATAAACATGCTGTTATCACATCTGCAAACTCTACCCAGCAGTTAAGCAAAACTATTGTCTTGAATGCTTATTGGATACAGTCAACACTGCCAGTTGTTGCTACCTCCGGTCAAACTGGTGTGAAGATTTGGACGGATCGATAACTGAATTTGTTTTACAGATGATGTTTTTACGTCCTTTTTTTCTCTGTCCTAAAGATTCCTCCCAAATCTACTAAAGCCTTTGCTCCCGCTCGAGATCTCTTCACAGCATACGGCGTTACTTTAATCGTATAGCGGAGACCCATCGAACTCTAACCCACATTCGTCAACTGTTTTAATTTGCATTTGGCGGAATGATTAATTTGCTTGTACATATCCAATCGTGATTAAAAAGAGACTTTTCCTCCATCGCTTGTTTCTCCTACATTACGGGAAGTTGATTCATGTACACTGCAAACTTGTTAACTATGCAAACAGTAAGATATGTTTTATACCTGAAAGTAATATTCTATATGGACAACAGTTTGTGACTGGCCAGTCATAGGACGTAAACTCGGTGATCTAAGTCTCTTATATAACATAAGTTTACTTTTCTGAACTGAATGCGAACTTAGTCTTCGGTGTTGATTTTCACCTAAACGACAGTAGGATATGTAAAATATAACATCCCAACAAATCTGGGACAGTAAGTGACAAATTTAAAGATATTCAACCGTGATACTACAAGACTGAATGTTCTTGGGAACAGATGTTCATATTTGGATGCATTGTGACGTTCTAAAGTACTTGACGTTGGGCAAAGTCAATCATTTTGAAACAACGCCTAGTAATAACGACATAATTATCAATACTGAAGCTGAAGACAGCTGGGTTTTCAGAGAAACATATAGTTAAAAGAAAAGGCAACAAAAAATATAGCATGAGTTGTTTAGAGTTATGGATGAAAACAGACCTAAATGTTTATAGACATTTCTTCTGACTGCTTGGTAACTCTGTCAATCAGCTTCGAATAAGGAATTCTTACAAGGCCATGGGATCAACCAGAAACACGATGTCACGTCATTCATTCCCCACTTACATGTGGTGAAAAAACAAAAGAGGTTTCGGGTGAAATTTGCTGAAACATCTGCGTGCTCAGGTTACAGAAAAAACTCGCGTCTATTTGGAGAAAACTGCATGCGCTTTCGATTTCTCAATGAGTATGATTCGTCTAACTTTGACCTGTGATATTACGGTTGTGTAACATCACAAAAATAAAAATTATATTTTTTAAAACTTCTTGTGGAATGCTTTATTGATGCATCTATACATTCGGTCTAGTGTTGCATTTAATTTAAGAATTCCCAGTTGTCGTTATACAAGGATAAAGATGTGGCTTTATTGAAGTAGTTGTCCTGTGATAACTGTATTTTAGAAGTGCATGTCTTATTTGGAAAAGAAGTGATCGTTCCTTATATCATCAAATGAATTCAGAACTACTTTCAACATTAACACACTAAACCACGGAATATCACGTGACTAGTTCAATAATAATTGCAATATTGGGAAGATATACTACATATACTGTTTCCTTACAACAAAATCAACATTGCTCGGGTCAATTCTTTCAGCACAAGTTTCGCCAGTGTCAAACGGAAACTGAATGCATTCGCCATACACGCTTCCGCCGATGATGACGTCACTTTAGGAAAGGACAACACAAGTTAACGACAAATATTTAGCTTAGAAATATTTTCTGAAGATTTGTTCCGAATTGCACAACAATTACCAACATTACTATTTTCAAAGAAAGATATAATCTGCAGTAGTGCGATTTATGAATCATATGTCTTTGATATTGTATTCCTGATTGATATCATAACTGGGGAAAGAACCAAAGCAAAATTGGCAGTATATTAGTAAACAACGAGAGAGAGAAAAAAAAAGTAAAATTGGAAGTATAGTTTTAAACCAAAGGTAGCAATATAGTAGCAAAGGTGATACTGTGGCAGTAAACCAAAGCGAAGGTGACTATGTAGGAGTAAACATAAGCAATGGCAGAAGTATGATAGTAAACCAAAGCAAAATTTGCATTATATCTGTAAACCAAAAGAAACCTAGCAGTATAGTTGAATACCAAAGCAAAGGTCGACAATTTAGCGGTTAACTAAAAGAAAAGTTGCATTGTATCGAAGCAAAAATTACAGTGTAGCTCTGAACCAAAGCAAAGTTTACAGCGTAGTTCTGAACCAAAGCAAAGTTTACAGTGTAGTTTAAACAGATATAAAATTGAAGTAGTGGATGGATGCATAGTGATAGTATAGTATATGGAACTTTGTAGCACAACGAAAACTATAATTTTACTAACTAAGCGATGAAAAGCTTCAGAATTTAATCTCACAAAATAACTATTAATCTAAAAGTCTAGACTAAAAGTCAACCTGAGGTGAATTCAACAGAGTAAAAGAATGTCACTTCATGGCAAGCAGGGAGGTTTATCAATAATCTCCATGATGCTTTACTTTAAAGGAAAAATGAAACATTTTAGCAAGGTAAATTTGTTCCCAAGGGCAGCGTCACGCCAGAGTGTAAACACAATGCAGAAAAAATAACTAATCTAGGAGCTTAAATTTAGTTATCCTTTGGAAATCGAGGTGTATTTTGCTCACGTATTATCTACACAAATTTGACTTGACCTTCTGTGTAAAATAATGCTGCATTCATCTTTACTAAGGATGACAGCTCCAGCAAGCTTTGAAACTGGTCGATACGAAGGAATATATGAGTGAATGAGTCAATAACTAGTATATTTTTTAAATCAACGTTGGATACTACACAACACTTAATTTATTTATTTATTTATTTATCTAAATTGATTGATGTCTAACTCCCCACATTAGTATTTTTCATTTAGATCACGTCTGTACGGTTTAAAGATGGAGGACATGACAGTTAAGGTTGTAACTGCTATAAACAACCCGCGTGTGGAGAAAACATTCCAAATGAATGCTCTAAAGGTAAACATTTTTCGAGTAGGTGCAATTTGACCATAAATAATACTTACACGTCCTCGTATCGTATTTGGGTATTCATGATTGGATACCACACCTGGTGTTTGAGTATTTATGATTGGATTCCTCGCTTGGTATTTGAATATTTACGATTGGATACCTCACCTGGTGTTTGGGTATTTATGATTGGATACCTCGATTGGTGTTTGGGTATTCATGATTGGATTCCTCGCTTGGTATTTGTGTATTTTTGATTGGATATCTCGCCTGGTATTTGGGTATTTATGATAGGATTCCTTGCTTGGTATTTGGGTATTTATGATTGGATTTCTCGCCTGGTATTTGGGTATTCATGATTGGATTCCTCGCTTGGTATTTGAATATTTACGATTGGATACCTCGCCTGGCATTTGAGTATTTATGATTGGATTCCTCGCTTGGTGTTTGGGTATTCATGATTGGATTCCTCGCTTGGTATTTGAGTATATTTATGATTGGATTTCTCGCTTGGTGTTTGGGTATTCATGATTGGATTCCTCGCTTGGTATTTGAGTATTTATGATTGGATACCTCGCTTGGTGTTTGGGTATTTATGATTGGATTTCTCGCTTGGTGTTTGGGTATTCATGATTGGATTCCTCGCTTGGTATTTGAGTATATATGATTGGATACCTTGCCTTGTGTTTGTGTATTTTTGATTGGATACATCGTCTGGTATTTGTGTATTTTTGATTGGATACCTCGCTTGGTATTTGGGTATTTATGATTGGATTCCTCGCCTGGTATTTGAGTATTTATGATTGGATACCTCGCCTGGTGTTTGGGTATTTATGATTGGATACCTTGCCTTGTGTTTGTGTATTTTTGATTGGATACATCGTCTGGTATTTGTGTATTTTTGATTGGATATCTCGCCTGGTATTTGGGTATTTATGATAGGATTCCTTGCTTGGTATTTGGGTATTTATGATTGGATTTCTCGCCTGGTATTTATGTTTAGATACCGCGCCTGGTATTACAGTATTTATGATTGGATAACTCACCTGGATCGCTACAGCCCAAAATGTATAAAATAAGAGACGAAAATTTTTTTTTGTCAATGCATACATTTATCTTGTGGATCTGCCGGGGGAAAATTGGTATGGGAAAGACATGTCTTTGATGCTTTTCATTCCTTAAAATGCAACCCAAAACCATATGCCAAAGTACTTCAGGAAAAAATCATAAAACGTTCAGCCAAATGCCTCACAATTTATAACAGCAGCATTCGTCACGATGAGTAAGTCAGCCGAACAAGACTACCCCTACGGTGTGAAGGTGTCCTCTGGAACGAGATTTAGACAAGAAGTCACACGGAATTATCGATGACGAACACCGTGTGGTCTCGTCACACTGAACAGAACCATTGGCAGATCCGGCACAAGCGGTGCGTATTCAACCCATTGTCGAATGAGTCAGTTGTCGTTCGGTTTAATCCACCAATCAGCGGCAGTGTGTCAACAGGAGTTCCCAGCGTCTGACATTCATTAGGTCACTGTGATACAGCTAAGCGTCTTCTTCTCAAATACATGTGTCAAAACGAATACATTGAACATCAATTAGCTTCTCACGACCAGATTGTTTACGCACTGCCTTACAAGACCTGACAAGGATCGATTTGGTGAGGTGGTGACAAACTGGCCCAGCAGCAGGCATATGACGGGCCAAACCTTAAATTAAATACCTAAACTTGTCATCTGATAAGTGAGAGCTATTTGTTCAAACACAAAACACATCCTGTGTTAACACAGATACTGTCAATTCATTGCACACCGTTGATACAATCAAGTGAACATGTCACTGCACGCGGAAGTGTCTTTCGCATCAGTTCGTCAACAGGTCATTCTAAGACTCGTTGTATTTGGAAACTAGGCGGGTTGTACAATCTAGGGCAGTAGGGAATCGTGACTGGCTTCAGAGCCTTCAAGGTCGCCCCAGCGCCCAACCTGCATACCATTTCCACAGGAAGCCCCTCCGAAATGCCCACCGGTGTCAGCTAAGGTAAAGGGGTCGGTTGCTGTGAGTGGCACGTAAAGCACATTGTGTGAGGCTGGCAAAGTTTGCTCTCCTATCGGTGATTCGTGGAAAGGTGAGGATACCAACAAGGAGAGGACTGTGTAGCATGTCCAGACATAACTACAGTCGCAGCTAAATAGTCCTGTTGCACATGTACCCGTAACTATATATTGGTTTCCTGAAAACATTACCGACCTCTTCTATCATATTGGGCTTCGGGTCAACACCCACGTCTTTACACCACAACACGTCATATATACCCAGGGGAACTTCACAAGTCAACAAGGAGCATTCATTTCTGTTACAACCAGTCAGTATATATTGGTAACACGCGATAAGGGCAATATTTTCAAACTGTAATCAAGGATCTATGTACCTAGCTAATACTCTAATCGGCAAACACACTAGTTATACACATTTGCAGGCCTGGAAATGACCCTGCAGACACTGCTCAAGCAGAAGCTGGCCTTCCAGACAGGTTAAGCCACGGTCTTTCAGGTGCAAGTGACTAACAGACTTTTGTTATCTACAAGTGGGTCACAACAAGCGACGGTACGTCATCTTACGTGAAGCCACGAGACACAGGTACATTAATATTGGTTGTGAATATCAAACTATACACTGGCTAAGTTACTTTGGTTAAGTAACTATAAGCGGTCAAAGCCTTCGTGTGCACTAATATCGCGTGCAAACCTGCAGGTCACATTCTTGAATGTTCGTCAGTATCTTGCCACAGTTCGATAACTTTCCCCAGGCAATGTGGTTGCCTCCACTCGTAATACTGGATGCCAGTGTATAAATGAAAAATTCTTGAGTATGGCATTAAATAACAATCAAGTGAAAATATGAATTATGACTTTTTCTGACAAACCTGTTTCAGAGTATGAGAGCACTAGTACGGTACACCAGGTGTCCCACCCGATGTCCACATATCACAGTATCGACGCCTGGAGTACTCACAACTTTTAACCCTGTCATGTATTGTGCACTGTTAATAACTAATAACTAATGTTCATGGCCACTGACGAAAGGATTGTGACTTTATCATCGCACACAAGAACTGTGGAACGGAGGAATGAGAAGAAAACTATTGTATTACAGAACGCTAATGAGAAGTGTATATGAACATTTGAATTGGGTCTCGAGTCCAAATGCACGATGACACTGTTGTTACGGTTAAGTATTACCCTTACAAGTTCACTATGTATTCTGTATAAGCCTTTGATGAAGTGTAGCTTAACCTAGATGAAGCTGGCTTACGTTAGAGAGGCCAAAGCAAACACAAACATGTATTACGTAAGCTTTCGGGAGTACATGTAAAGGCAATGATTGGCACATGACGTAAGCACCCTAGAGGAACAGTTCTCCTTTGCGTGCCAAATATCTCATGCGCAAAAAAGCAAATGACACGTAATTAACAAAAACATTCACCCCTTGTCTAATCTTCTATAACATTTTTACACGGCTTAAAAAATTGGGAAAATTCAGAATTTTCTGAAAGGCTCTGATTTGTAGCCATATGAACACATTTACGAATTAATAACTCATGTGACAAATATTAAGGTACATACATTACATGAATAGGTGAAAAGATAGAAGCGTCTTGTGGAGAGTCACTGATAGGATATCTCTCTGCATAACGGGATTGCCCCAGTAGCTTTACTCAACACACAGGAGTTTATAAGATTTTCATCACTCAAAGGGTTAGACGTCTCTATGAATACTGCTCATGTCCAACATACATATATTAAAGAAAACATTCTAAAAATGTTCTATAAGCGTCTAAGTGGACATTTGTTAGTGAAGGGTCAACCGAAAAAAAACCTAGTATCAGTTTATATTTTGGACACCACTGAGAGAGTAATGGAATGATGTGATACTGTTCACTACACACAAAAGTAAATGGTATCGTCGTAGAGCTATTAAGACTGTTAGTTTCTTCAGAGTTAAATCGTGGGTGTATTGTGCTAATCTTGTGAGTGAAAGTCATTGGTGGTGGAAACACTGGGTGTCGGTCGTGTGCTTATTATTACCTGTGACTGGAAAAAAGATTTACTACCGCTTGCAAACACGTCTGCGTGTTTAGATGGACGCTAAATGAAAATCATTCCAGCTGGTAATCTACAATCACCAATGGCTTGTAATGTGTTACCAGTTTTAACTCAAAGGGTCCAAAAATCGCATGGAAATCAACTTGTTGACATAAGTCCAAAACCGCTTTTGTGCAATACGCCGTCATTTCTTCATTGTCCCATTTTGATGACAACTTACATGACAACATTCACCGCGAATGATGGAACGGAACCTACCTGCTGAGACCAGATATGACGACTCTCATGACGTAATCACATTTCTGCATACACCCCCATCCCCTGGCCTGCCAGTTATCACAGCATCCTCCGTCATAGGTCAGCCCATAGTCGTTATCAAACGACACAAGGCGGATCGTTAACTCGCCACGCCCTTCTAATCCCTGGAACTGAAAACAAGAATGCATTGATGACACGGTTAACACTACACTAAAGATGTGATTGTTTGATTCTGACATTCTAACCTTGTAAAAAAGAAAAGCCCGGTAATGACTCTTCGAACTTTGTTACCTGTAGGGCCTATAGACAACAGTCGAATAAATGGAAATCCGATTGTAATGACTGGAGATATACAATGAAGCCATCAGTGGTTACTCTTACTAAGTAACTGTGAATTTTTAATTTAATTCTTTATTTATTTAACGATAGCAAAATATAGCAAAAATTAAATATAGATAGGTGTGTTTTGGTAGATACCATTTGCAAAAAGGGAATCCCAGAAGAAAGCCCAAAAATAACAAACTAATAAATTTATTAACGACTGGAGAGGAAGCCAGCATGAGATGGACTTGAACTAACAGCGACCGCATTGGTGAGAGGCTTCTGGGTCATTACGCTGCGCTAGCGCGCTAACCAACTGAGCAAACTAATAAATTACGTGTTTCTTTATGTTGTTGTTATTGACTCCAATAGTACAGTCCTTGCCCTGGGTTTAAAGTTCTCCAGCAATACAGAGCAAGAAAACATTAGGAAATGGCACATGAGTTTCACAAGACATTCAAAGCGCATGCGCACCTGTAAATAACGTGCATTTGAGGGATTCCCACGATGTTCCAGGTTTGTTATCTCTGCCCTATGCTCTCAGGCAGCCATTGTTTAACTTTCAGTTTGATATTAAGTTTTCCCATTTGAAGGGCACATACTGGCATGCACATGAATTCCAATATATATCACGCACTGAATAAACATAAGTCGTCGTTTGTTTAAAAAAAATCAATCCATATCAATTTTCCAGATACTCCCTGGGTTCCCATCCACTGGAGTGTAAATGCCATTCATTTTTAGTTGCTCGCTGTAACTTCGTGGACATGACCTAACCGTTTTCATTGTCTAACCTCTTTTTTCTGACAAAGTACGAGTTCTCACTGTGTGAAACAAACACTAATGTATACTGTTTTACAAAAGATTACTGTGCTCGCATGAAAACTTCAACATACCAAAGTGAAAGTACTTTCACGTAAATCTATATAATGTGAACCTTTTGTCAATGGGATTGATTTATGACAAACTTTCCTCTTGGAGACATTTTCCGCTGTAAATGTTCAGTTCATAAAGCAGTCACTAGGAAGTCAAACAGTGTCGTATTGGCTTGCTTTGTGAACGATTCAAAGCAAATAAATAAAAAAGGATTTCATCAAAGCGAAATATGAAATAACTGATATGACTGTCATTTTTGTCTGCGGCGAATTTGGAAACACGTGATGTGAAGACAGTTAACTGTGAGGTATGCAAGTTAAAGCTCTAATGCACTTTCACCAAATGTAAAGAGAGGCCAAAAAGCTAACACATGATGATGTAACCCCACAGAGTCAACATATAGGAGTGCGAACTGTGCCAGAAGGCTTGCTGGAGTCAGGTCTGGGGCACATGCTTGTGTTGCGCGAATCACACAGTGTTACAGCTTTGGCCACTTCCACGTGTGTTACTGGGCAGAACACCCCCAAAAGGCAACTAGTTTTGTTAAACTTGACACATGGAATCAGGCTAACCTCTCGAAAAACCGCAACAATGTTTCTTTGACGCCGTTGACCATCCTCACCAGCACGGCCTACCTAGATAAATGTGACCGCCGTTACGTGCGTTTAAGGCTTTATACATTTGTCTAAACTGGAAGTAAAACAATGTATAGCTAAAAGAAGCATTTGACACGCTGGAACCGTTCCGGGTAAAGGTTCTGAGTTAAATTGCACAAGTAATATTTAATGGATAAAATAATTCAGAGTGCAAGAGTTCAGCCAATATGAAATAATTTATGCCATCCGTTATTTTTTTCGAGATTATTTCGAGAGGATCTTTTTCCAGAAAAAAGAGCATGTCCTTTGACAAAAAAACTGCGGATAAATACAAAAATCCTTGATATTAGTCCGTATTTGTGAAGGTCAAAAGGTCTTTTTTTAGGGAATGCGGCGAAAGGGTGACAAGAGGGAAATAAATCACCAATTGTGATACTTCAGGTGTTAGATTAATATCTGCGGCCTGTCTTCCAGTTCAGGAATGTTTCCTGAAGCTGTCGGACAGGTCAAGGCGGGAACTGCAAACAGTCCGGCGAGAATCTGGACAAAGCTGTGGTTGTTGTTAGACGCAATGGGATGTAACTCTCGGAAGTATCTTAGCTGGGAGCAAGGAATGCGTCAACAGGCGATCTCTTACGGAGAAACACTGCCTAAAGCCTCTCTACGATTGCAGAGATTATCGGAGATTTCACTTCTCAGTAGCTAAAGAACAGCTCATCTCATTTAATCACCCTGATTTGACACCCTCTCTGGTGGGAAGTCAAGGTTTTGTTTGAGCGACACTCAACAGCAAGTTCAAAGAGAAACCACAAATGTATCACCGTCATACTGTGAATCGTTATGATGAAGTCGGTTGCAGTCTGGGCCTAACACACGATAGTTTCTCATGGCATGTTACTTTTCTCACTGACGAATTATCTGAATTTTGTTTTCTCATATGCATCCCTTAACATCTAATATACATAATTAAAGGCACACAGCACAGAGAGTAAAACCAGAACAGCGAGGGCAATGTGAGAGGTCACAAATGGTCACATAACCTGTGAAATACAGCCTCTTGTCAGTTTACATCAGTGTTTTATTCTAATTGTTCATGTAAATAGAACTATGTCTTATGTAGAATTACATAAAAAAGATATTGCACTGATGTTAATTGCAATTACTGGACGGCACATGCCTAGAATTACTCAAAATGCTATGGTCTAGCAGAGATAAAATAAATTTTGTGTTAGCAGATGACCAGTGCCACCTCTACCTCTGTCTCATCAAAAGATTGTAGAATTATAGTCATTGTAAAATTAATAGGCTTGAGCACTGGACGTATTATGAGTCTTAACACAGCCACTGATTTGGTGCACATGTACTGTTAAAAAACGATGGAACAGAGATGCTATATTCACAAGACATGAAACATCTCTTATTAACCCTTCGTGAGATTTCATTTAGTCGAAAGAGTAACCTACTACAGCTATCTGAAATTAAAATATAACTTTCATATAATTACATATGCCTTATTAGATGATGTTAGCTTTCGTTTGGGAACACGGAGATTCAAAGAGTGATCGCTTTGTTTGAGGAGCCAATATTTTATACTATTTACAATAAAAGACAAATGATTTATTTGACATTCCTCAGAATCAGGTTATGATGTTTAAAGTTTTAGAAGATAATCATGTTCCGAAGCCACAGGCATTCACGTGTATTTGTTATTAAGACAAACCGGAGACCCGCATGTTTGACAGATGTATAAGTATATACATCTCAATGTTCAGCGTGGCACTATGTCCCAGATACAACGGTAGAGGTAGGAACATATGCCTTCTGAATGAACTAATATTGTGACCTGCACAGACGACAGTGTACTTAACATTCATAACGTGACCTTGGTGAATCAGTAGAAAAAATAATCATTTTGAAGAATGCGAAAGTTGAAATTGTAAACATTGATGTCTTCAAAAAAAAAACGCAAGATTATGCGTAGAATAAAGGCATCAGTCAAGGCTGAAATATAGAAAGTCAATTTCTGTATACTCAGAATGGATACTTTAGTCGGTGTTACAGCCATTCCTCCGCGAAAGAAAAAAAAAAAAAAGCAAAAACAAAAAAAAAACAGTTGCTGGGTTTGGCTGATGAGTGCTATAAGCTATGTGAATTGGAACCGACGGTGTACTGGAAAAGATGGTGACCGCGGTGTTAGTCAGAAGTCACATATCTGACTCGACTGTCAAAATATCAAGACGCTGTGAAATATGGCAGTTTGCAAACTGTATCGACCTTCGGCGGAGAATAAGAACAGCCATGTTGACTCTTACAGTTCGCAGACTCGGGAGGCTGGGGACTGGTCTTAGCGGCCAATCAACACCCAACGGTTATTGCCCTCGTGCCTCGGGGCGGTTAAACTTTTAATCTACAACTATGACTCAGTAGCTCCCAGCACTTAGTAGCCTCGTTCTCACAAAACAAAACTCTCTGTCAACAATGCATCTGAACTTTTTGACCACTTGGCCGTTCGTCTATAACATCGAGATAATGCTAAGACAACAAGTCTTAGCAGTGGAAGAGATTTTACACACAAAACCGCACGTTTATGAATACTGTCTTGGAATTTGTCGGTTAGGGGATGTGGGTGTGTCCATCCGAAGTTGTCAGGGTGGGTGGAAACTTTATACACGAACGACGTTCACAACAACCAAACAGAAAGTATAAAAAAATAAGAAATTTGGAAGTCGCTAGAGCAGGAAATTGGTGATGGAATCGATCAAACATGGCCGTCACTGCTCCGCCCTTCCTATCCTTGACCTGTCAATCATCCTTACGTCGTTCTTACATACCAAATCTATTGTTAATGGCAGGTGTAAACATTTTTATTTGCAATTACGGAGAAAATGTAAGCTTAATGGTTTATATATTAAATCCGTTTGCTTACCGGTACACCTTAAAAATTCTTTTCTATACGTATAGATATACGTTTCACCAATAAGAATGGGTGTATTTATTTGACTGGTGTTTAACGCCGCTCTTAAGAATGGGTGTAGATGGAAACAGTACTGTAAACAAAAGACAAAGACTATATGTATATGTAATATAAACAGAAACATTCACATGCATTCTAACATTATATAAATTAATACTAAGTTGTAAAGCCTCGTTAATAAAGAGGACTCCTGTGACCTATAAAGTTTAGCGTGCAAGCGCGTCATGGGCTTCCCACCGGCTCCGCCCGGTTTGCTCCCACCATAATGCTGGCCATCGTCGTATAAGTGAAACATTCTTGAGTAGGACGTAAAACACCATTCAAATAAATAAATCATAAACACAATGAGACCAAGTCTATCTATATAGTCGAACTCAAAATTATCTTCTTGGAAAAAGGCGTCTGTCGACGTGGATCATGACAAATAGATTAATGAACGTGGATGTCCCAATCCAGTCCACACTGGTTGTATATTTAGACCGTTAGTTAGTCAATGGCAAAATCACACAATCAAACCATGTTTATACCAGTTTTTGAACATGCGGTAATATTGTAAAGTTGATTTAATGTCATCACCCGCCTCCTCAACACCACACATTATTATATGAGTGATGTCCAGACGTGTGTTACTCGCTGTAAATTTGGTCAGGATTTGTTTTTGGAGTTTTCTCCTACCAGTTAACAATTTAACATGACATTCTCTCTCTAGTAATAAATTTGTATGAGATTAAGTTGAATATCTGGACATTAATTTCCATGTGTTGTGGATTTTGTCATTTCATGACGAATCTTAGCTCCCTTTTAGCTGGGCTCTGTTTGCATCTATGTGCATTTGTGCAGGAGTAGTCGGCGGTTAGAAAATCAGACAAAACAACATCTGTTATTTTATTGGGCTCTGTATTTGACGTATTCCCGTTATGGTGGCCTGGATGACTGGGATGCGCCGGGCAGGACGTCGGCGCGGTCTCTACAACTCGACGTCGTGACAGTCGTCAGGGAAAACCAGAGTTCAAAAGCACCAGAAATCAGCCCATCAAAGTCCATGTGTTTACAGTGGTTGTTTACAAGGTTTTATTGCATTGTCAATTCTCCTGACATTCGTGGCTGATACCCGAACCAATTCACAAGAGACGGACGAGCCACTTTGTTAATCGTTTACCTAACCCTTTTGGCAAAACTCTCGCTGGATGCTTTCCTATGCTTGTTATGTTGCGACATAGTTTGAAATCAGTGAGGGCAATCTATGGAATCCCGTTTGATTTTAGTGTGGGTCTGTTAGAGGGGATTTAGTGACACACTGACCCTTGTCCAGGTAAATCAACTCCGGGAGCCGGACTAACAGAACCCGACTCAATTAACTCAGCCAACTCTATATTCTGAGGTAAATTGCCAGGAAGCATGTCCCAGCACGTGTTGATTTAACAACCGCCTTCATAGGCAAAGTTAAACTGCGTCTTCAAATAATGTCCATGTAAATGGGTCGCTGGTTAAGTCAGGGAGAGGGAATGTGCTTTTACTCTTACATTACCGGACAACATACTCTGTAATCAGCTATCCTCTAAAACACAACATAAACACAGGCTGGAAGAGGGGACGGTTGGGGGCTTCTATGTTACAATGCATAACCGAAGGTAACCACTGCGTGGTTTTAAGGATTCAAGGTTTTGGTGGCAACTTTATCGACATGTTTCAAAAGAATTTTCTTAAAATGTACCAGACGGTGGCAACAGTATCAACATGTTTGAGAAAATACATTCTTAAAACTGTACCAGGCGGTGACAACTGCGTTGACATGTTTGAAAAGAATACATTCTTAGAACTGTACCAGGCGGTGACAACTATTTCGACATGTTTCAAAAAATACATTCTTAAAACTGTACCAGGAGGTGGCAACTGTATCAACATGTCTCAAAAATGCAATTTTAAAAGGATACCAGGCGGTGGTAACTGTATCAACATGTCACAAAAATGCAATTTTAAAAGGATACCAGACGATGGTAACTGTGTCGTGTTTCCTCCAGGGCTAAAAAACCCCTTACACAAACTATATCATACATACAAAGTTTTAGTCCGAATTTGATGATAACACAGAAATACTCAAGGGGTTTCCAAGACCGAAGGCCACTCAATATGTCTGACAGAAATAACAAGGCAGCTTTAGCAATGTAGACAATC
Source organism: Liolophura sinensis (assembly GCF_032854445.1). Classification (NCBI taxonomy): domain Eukaryota; kingdom Metazoa; phylum Mollusca; class Polyplacophora; order Chitonida; family Chitonidae; genus Liolophura; species Liolophura sinensis. Next base: position 44,665,227 of record NC_088302.1, on the reverse strand, counting down.
AGATTAAATTCATTTTCGTGTAATGCGTCTGTTCGACCTTTACGGACAGGGGTAAAAACGGTGCTGTCAAACACTACCAGATCTTCCCAGTCAGCTTGTACGCACTGACAACGGTCCGTCTGCCAATATTGTCGCCAAACCCTAGGAGGACGGACAAACAGCCGTAAATAAAGGCCTGCTTCTATGACAAGACAAGAGATGAAAACCGCTTATCTTTATCTTGGGGCCAGAGCGGAAGTCAGCGGAACTGCAAACTGCTGATGATGTAAGGTTGTATTGATTATTAGGAACGTGGTTGGGCGAGCACTGTTCTGAGGCCCGATGAAAGAATCATTCAGTTACCATGATGAGTGGATGTTTAGTATAGGAGTCAGCTTGGGATGAGATGCCACCGAGTTCATCTCTTTACATGGGCAACAGGGTATTGAAAATGAACTGTCCCCGGGATGGGGAACGGAGTTTCAGAGGAGGGATGTATAAACAGTTAGCCTGGGCATACGCCAGGGAAAAAAGCCTGTATGTTTGATTATCACCTTTGCTTGCCTCCCCCAATGATGTCCTCAGCTTTCGAAGTTTGTCGTGATGTTGATAACGGAAGCTGACCAAGGATCATACTGTCACACGGAGTGAGGCAGGTATTGACTGACGTCTTAGAGATGACCAGTTCTCCGACCAATGGTCAATATCATCTCATGATCCGCCAATAAAATCTGAATTCCTGAGGCGCGTGATCATGATTTTCTCTTCACTGCAGGGTGTGAGAAACGAGTTATCAAAGTTCGGCTCAACTCCGGAAGAATTTGACTGGGCAACACCGGACTTGAGTAGTACGGGGCCATCTCAGGTAACACCACACCTGAAGTGTCCACGCGGGAAATCCTTAATGGTGTTAACAGAAGCGCTCCAACACGTGCAAAAATTTGGGGCAGAAGTCAGTCACAACACAGTTAAAAGTATCCACTCCGGAAAAACTCACCCATTGACTGGACACTTTAGGGGATTTGGGAACTCGTAATCCACATTGACAGGGATAGTTCCAAGATAAACTCTATATTTACGTGCCGGGTGAAGAAAAAAAAAACAAAAAAAAAAAAAACAAAAAAAAAACAAAACAAAAAACAACAACAACGAGCAAGATGTGATGGAAGGTGATGAGGTTTAATTTTTTAAACACTATGCAACTCTGCGTGATCAAATTGTTAGGTCGACTCCATCAAGGCATAGGTAAAGGTTATCAGTGCGGTCTCTGAATCGTCTATATCATCAATAATATTTGCAATATCCTTTGGATAAACATTTCCATGTAGACTACAAAGATGCTTATCTATCCTCTGGCCGCCATCACTGCTTGTGGGGCCATCACTGCTTGTGGGGTGATAACAAGCGATACATTTAGTTGGTGCGGCCGTTTGTGCAGTGCAACGTTTGTTGAAAAGCACATGTCTTCCACTAATATGGTGTGCATATCTGTACCGTACGTTATATGTGCGAAAATTCGTCAGCAAAAGTTCGTCGGGCATTCCGGTTTCTTCCATCCACACTATTCAACGCCATCACATAAGCGCAAAATTCTTGACTACGGCTAAAGCAACACTAATTATATAAATATAAAATATCACTGACTTTTTGTATCTAATTCTGCTTCAGCCTCGGTGTTTGTGTACTTCTGAGTTCCAACAATTTAAGCATACACATGAACAGAATAAAACGGGTTACGTATAACCATTTGCCAGCTATCCCACTGTCACCACTACTCTGGTTTGCTCTTCATGCACCGGACTTTTATATGGTATAAGTTTTGGTTAATCAGGACGATTTTATACAATCTAGCACATCTGACAAAGGTGTGCCATTGGTGTTCATACAGGCAGTCATCTTCCACCATGTAGCTTGATTGTTGTGTAGGAAGGTGGTTGGATAAAACGTGTCAAGTACGAATATATTACTATTTCAGTTGCTGTGTTTCCAGACTTTCACAATTATCAATAATTTGTTCTCTAACTAATATTAGAACACTTATATGTCTCACAGAGAAACCAGATCGTTACATTTAAAAATACCGATTTTACTATGATGGCTAAAATGACTTACTATGATGTCTAAAGTGTCAGCACCGCTTTTTGCAGACAGTTATCTTTAAACATGTTGCATATTTAAGAACGTTATTGTTCTGTAAATGTGAAATGACTTCTTGGTTTCAGAGCACTGTTATAACGTAAGTTTAATCGCACGCTTAAAAATACACACTCTTTAAAACAATATCAAAAAGGCTGTACCATTCTGATTGGGGGAAAACATTGAACGACATCTTTTTGTATGTTACTGAACACTTCTTTGCTCTGTTGTTCTACTTTTGTCTGATTTGATCTTTTTCTGTTTAGCGCGTTGGCGATAATCTCCCACAGTACAACACTACAAGGCGAAAGGATAAGATTAGGTGCATTACTTGTTGGTAATCCAACACTCGCATGCGCCTGGGCAGTCTTGCTATTTTCCCTCCCTGATTTATATTTACTCTGCAGCCACGTGGTCGTCGATGAACTGCAGAATGAAAAAACATCCCCTCTCGGCAAGTAAACTTAACAGCATCGAGCAATTAGTAGCAACCTTGAAATATCAAATGGCGGCCATCTTGACTACGCCTGGACTTTCCACGAACTACATTGTTTTGTCGGAACTCAGTTCACGAGTCTTTGAAACACATCGATCGGGTTATCACGTGTACTTGTGGTATCCTCACAGACAAATCACCAAATACATATTGTATCTGTCAACAAAATACAGCTTTTGGCACATATATAAGCCACTGTCATTAGGTAAAACGCAGCATGCTTGCTTTGGTAAAATTTATTTCTTTATTTTGATTGGTGTTTTACGCCGTACTCAAGAGTATTTCACTTATACGACGGCGGTCAGCATGGTGGGTGAAAACTGGGCAGAGCCGGGGGGAAAAACACAACCATCCGCAGGTCTCTGAAAGACCTTCCCACGCTTGGGTAAAATAGTATATAATAATAATGGCAATGGCCTAAAGTGAATGAATGTCATTTCTTTGAGAAAGCCAATCACTGATCTGTATTAACCAAATTTGACGAGGACAGGGTGGGAATATATTTTATGTTTTTCTTCGTGGATGCTGACAATGAGGTTTGGAGACAGTGTCCATGAGATGATACCGCTATAGTCTTTTTGTTTTAGCGAGTTGCCTATATTCAGCTGTCTGTAAAATCAGTCGTACTCGCTGCCAAAATTGTCTTTCCTTAGTGACACGCAACAACACAAGATCTACACATTGATATGTTGTCACCCGAGGCAATGACTTCTTGGTGTCGAAACCAGGCTTATGGAGTTTAAGATTATAAATTAGAAAAAAATGTTCCAACTTCATTTTCTTTGCAAGAATATGTACTTCCAACATATCCATGTGTAAAGCTTGTGTTGTTACGTGTCACCGACTAAAGTGAATTTTGGTTGCGAATATGACTGATTTTATAGACAGCCGAATATGTAGTTTACAAACAGGCTTCCCCCTTTAAAATATATTTTTTAAATTTTTTGTTTACGATATCGAATAACTAAGCTTAACAGCTTCAGGGTCATTTTCTTTGATCATTTTATTGGAGTTTATATGATATATTTAAGGCGTACAGCATAGCGAGTAAAACAAGAGCAGAAACAGCAGTGTAAGAGCTGACAAATAGTCCCACAATATCGGTGAAATACATCCTCTTGTCAATTTACCTCAGTCATGGTTTTATTCTAACTGTTTGTATAAATGCATAAGTCGTACCAATTTGCACGCCCCCTAGCACCATGGCTAAAGCCATGTTAATTGCAATTTATTAAGCGTCACTGGCCTAGAATTAATGAAAGTGCTATGTTTTCATCACATTCCACCAAGATTCTAGGAGAAGGAAGTTAATCTCTCCAGTCCAGTAGTTTGGATGTTATAGATATATGCTAATGGGTAGCTCTTTGGTGTCCATCGATCAGACCTTTAATTCACATTTTAGTAGTTATAAAAATTCCAAATCACCTTAAATATTTTTTCGCTAATTTTAGCTAGGATTGTTGAGGTTAAAAATATGTATAAAGCATAAATATAAAGTTTCTGGATATTTTAGATAATTCAAAATAATTTTATTGAAAGTAAATAAATTCTCCTAGGATATTGTAAGATTTAAATCTGTGATTAGTTTTTACGGAAGCTGGCTTTGTCTTTTTATGCTTTTCTTATTCCGTTCGCACCAAGACGGATTAATGGAGTGTGGATAAAGAGAGAGACAGGACAACAGCTCTGTTGACAGCGTTATGTGCTTTTAGACTTCTTCAATATTTAGAGCTTCATTAGTGACCAAAAGCGTGTTAGTCTTTCTCAGGCGTTGTGCAAAGATTCAGGATAATTGTTCAATACCGTTGATCCGATTAGATTGGTTTGCTGAGGTGAAGCTGAAACACACAGGCTGGAGTGCCAGGCTAGGGCGGGTATACCGAGGGATTGAGGGGAATGTCGGACCACCCTCTAACACTACTAAGTGTTAATGCCATCCCCTGAACACATCCTGTAGAACAGTGGCTGTAGCCACTGTCGCATGCTCTCAGCTCCTCCAAACACCAGCACACGGATTAACATGCGCTCCTATTCAATACCACATACATACATGTTTCAACGGGAAAATTCTTGCCGGTGGCTTACAGCCTGGACATTGCGAATGGCTTTAATTGTGATCGATTTAAATCAATATCACAGGTTCCTGTCGCCAGTCAACTTCAGAAAGTTGTTTGAAAGTCAGAGAAGCGTTGTTTGAAAGTCAGAGAAGCCAGTCTTGCCACTTAGAACCCAACCTTATTTTCATGGGTTATAGGCTGAAATTCCAACATATCTGACATTCTAACTGAATATCAAAGTTACATTTGGCAATCGGAAAACTGAATCCTAACCTTCTGGACTCAAATGTAGGTAACACTTATGAATTGGGCGCTTTAATTTAAAACTGTCACATGGATAATTTTGTGGTCACGGGGTGTATTGTGAGTTGACAGATGTATTATAACTGTAGCTTAGTATTTTAAAAAAGGGATTTCTGCTTAAACCCACACCGAATAACCCACTAATAAACCCACATCGAACAACCCACTAATAAACCCACACCGTGCAACCCACTAATAAACCCACACCGTACAACCCACTAATAAACCCACACCGTACAACCCACTAATAAACCCACATCGCACAACCCACTAATAAACTTACACCGTACAACCCACTAATAAACCCACACGAACAACCCACTAATAAACCCACACGAACAACCCACTAATAAACCCACACCGTACAACCCACTAATAAACCCACACCGTACATCCCACTAATAAACCCACACCGAACAACCCACTAATAAACCCACACCGTACAACCCACTAATAAACCCACACCGTACATCCCACTAATAAACCCACACCGCACAACCCACTAATAAATCCACACCGAACAACCCACTAATAAATCCACAAATAAACAAACCTAAATTCCAATTACAGACTAGGTTTAGCGCAGTGATCCTTTTCCGGAACCATATATTTGCCGAATAGGAATTCCGGATGTCATTAACATCCCTCCATACATATTGCGATAAATGAATTAAACTCGATGATTTTACATTTTATTCTAGAGCATTGTGGACATTAATATGTCAACGGTTTATTACAATTATAAATTATTGACAAATAAATTTGTAAAACTGTTCTGAAATACGCAAAAATTTAAAAAATTTTAAATGTCGAGTGAGGAGTTCAAACTGGTGAACACGACCAACATGTGCAAAAACTGTTGTGCCAATGGCTTTGTTTTTTTGTTGAGCAAATCTTATCTGGGGTACTTTAGCCGCTAATTCGGTCTTACACAGAGCACAAACTGGTTTTAAATATAGCAAGACCCTAGTTTGAGGCTGGATATTTGCTCCTAATTCATAACTTTGCGAACTCGGCTTATTGACCTCACGTTAAGTTGCCTTTTGCCTTGAAAAAAAAAATGGGCAATCCAGCAAAATTTGCAGAAATCCCAAATTTTCGTCAACAAAATGATGTAACTTCCTCATCGGCAAATTGATTGTCATTCAAGTGATTTGTTTGTCACGAACATTCACAGCTTGCAAAAAAATTGTGACATTTAAGATGCCATAATAATTAGTGTTTGTTTTTTCAGACAATGGGAACAGAAACCAAAAATCCATTTGTGTCATATTAAATAGTGTAAAAGTCAACGACAAGCTGAGTGTGATGAAGACCCTAGGGTTTTAGTGGTGCAGTCCGTCACCAAATGAAAAGACATACGTGCATGTACCTCTTAGGGTTACAGACCTATCAATTTATCACGTTCATGGTAAACCATATATGAGTGAATCAATAAGACTTTGAAATAAAATAATGCTTTTTTACATGAAAGCTCAGCATACCAGAATATGTTAGAACTCTAACCAGGCTTAATTTTTAGGCTATTTTGCAACCAAAAGTGAAACTTTCTTTATACCTTGCACAATAAAACTTTTATATTTTTGACATACTAACAGGTTTCTGACTTTAGGATTGCCTATGAGTATCAGATGAAACAGGTTATTCCTCATAATATTTGATAATACATATGAAGTCTTCGTGGTCATTAGATTGTTTGAGTTCACTTGTTTTAAGACACAGCAAAGAAATGTAGGTTACAAATGCTTACATCGTCACTGCAGCCATGGTGTGTTTTAGGAGCGATATCTTTGGTGTAGAAAAGATCTCAGGTATCTATTGTTTGTAACCGTGTATTAGTTGAAATCTCGAGGCTTCTTTTTTCTAGAATCATCCTGAAAGTTCTGAGGATAAATAAAAGGGTTAATGGTCATCTCTACAACTGATAAATAAAACCTAAAGAAATGACCAACATTTTATGTAGGGCTACGTGGTAGAGTTGGTAAGAGAACTGAAAGAAAAAAATCTGAAATTATTATAAACAAACAGTCCTGTGAAATCCCTATGACCAGAGATGTTGATCCAACACACACATCATCTGTTCGTCTTCTACATTTTTGTGTACACAATGACCTTAACGCCAACTTTCAGTTGAATGTGTTTCCGAATTTAAATGTGGACTTATGTCATGGGTATCCTAGTACGCTGAGTTTTGACCATTAGTGTGTGGACATGGTTGAAGATTAGGCCAACCAAAACACTGGTGCTGTCAGCCAACTGACTTGAACCAGTATAGCATGCAACAAAATTGGATCTATCAAATGGCTGGTAAGGTAGAATGACAGAAAATGAGCTCAGCTAACATAATGGCAACGGAAGATAAGGTCAACCAAAGCACTTGCACCCGTAACGGAATATAACTAGTAAACGAAATCTCTACTATAACACGACTGAAGATGAGGTCGAGCAAATCACTAGTACAATATCATAAAGGATTAGTACGATAACATAGCGGAAGATTAGGTCGACCAAATCATTATTACTATAACATAAAGGAACATGAGGTCGACAAAATCATTACTACTATAACATAACGAAAGATGAGGTCAACCAAATCATCATTACTATAACATAACGAAAGATGAGGTCGACAAAATCATTACTACTGTAACATAACGAAAGATGAGGTCGACCAATAGGATGGGGAAGTTACCTCGGGGATTTGACAGAATGCTGGAATGAGGCTGATAAGACGGAATCCGGCCTGTGATATCAACCCGGGAAAAAACCGATTAAGAAGAATTAACAGGACATCTTCATCTTCCTTGGAAATAGCACATATTTGCTGAGATTAGAACTAGTGACTTTCTCAACCCTGAGAAAGGACAAAGTTATTCGGCGAGAAGAGAAGAAGTTGATAGAATGTAACAAGTTTCTGTTAAGTGCGTTTAAGCTGTGCAAAAATAAAAGCTTGAAAAAGTGTGAAAATAAAGACAACTGTCATGTTGGGGTTGTAGTTTGCGCTAAGGTTTCGAACAAAAAGAACTGAGGAGCAGTTAAGCACGCCATGTTAGCTCGCTCTGCTCTTGGTACACACGTTAAAGTAAATAAGCAGCCTTTCATTGGGTCAACAGTTTTGTCTGCCATGGCGAAAACTTGAGCTGCATTCCTCCCATTGGAAGCATGTCAAAAAGCACAGCCAGTATCGCTACTCTGTCCTCAGCCCAGCTACAGATAAGAGATCGATTGCATATTGCCAACAAGTTGGAAATTCTTTCCCCATTGACCCAAATATTGTCATATCTGCGGAACGTTGCTGGGGTCAGAACATCTCCAGATTTGTTCAGTATGAGTTCTTTACGTAACCCGACTCGCATCTCCGCTCGTCTTGTCAGTCGCGAGACAAACAATGATTCATATACTACACTCAATTATCATTTCCATGTCGATAATATCGGTAAAAGCTGTCTACACTGGGTGTCAAACAAGAATGAAAATTACGATCTGGTGTCATCGGGTAAGGCTCAGAAGACAGCGTGATCCAAGTCTATCATGTATCATTCGGACAGGATAAACATCAAATAATGGTGTATGAGGGTAAACTATCGCAAGTTTGCAACCTGGCGCACACATAGGTGAAAATTTGTCTTGCGTCATAAGCTTGTATTTCTTCTGTTTAAGTTGAGAGGAGTGAGAGCATTACCTTTTCTATGCAGCACAGATGCATATATATATATATATATATATATATATATATATATATATATATATATATATATATATATATATATATATATATATATATATATATATATATATGTGCATGTTTGCATCATGCATAAGATCAATATTTAGGCATAAAAGAAAGAGTTTCGTCATAAAAGACGCTATATACTCGTGCACTAGGGAACTGGTAGAGAAACACTGGCAGTTTACGTTTGTATGAAAACATACAGTATTGTCAACAGGGCTGGAGAAGTCTCTCTATCGCCGTCTTGCCACAAGGCAAACAGATAGGCAAGCCTGGAGCACGTCTTAGACCGCGAGCAGAGTGACACTGTTCTTATTCAGAGTAGGTGACAATACCTGCCTTAGCTTCCTAATTACACCTGTTGTTGTGTTTATCACACAGCCATGTTAAATAGGCGTGCTCCCCAGCATAGCCACACATCTCTCTCATTCCTCACTGGATGTTAGCTGAGCCAATAGCCACATTTGTTGCCAAATCACCACTGCTGCGGCTGGTTGATCGTGTACAACGTATGTAGCTCAAACATATGTTAATTATACGATATACATGTCATTACATGCCAAAAAATTTGGCTTGTACCAATGATGCGCGGTATGGAATTTTACAATTAAATTTTATTCCTGAGCCTCTCAACTAATTTTGCGCCCAAAGGTAGTGAAAAGACAAAAGTAATGCGTAATCTAGATAAACAAAAACAGCTAAAGGTGATTTATGATTCGAAATTATAAGTATTCCAGCACAATATGTGAGTTGAGATTTTGCCTTGACAGAAGCAAACATTTGGACATATATATGCAAAATGTGAGTTGAACTTTCTCCATACAGTTCTCCAGACAATATATTTTGGCCTTGACACTTCATCAGCTTTGTCGCTCTTCTGCCTACCTCGATTAGAAATTCAGAATACTATGATCTATTCTTACATCTGAGAAATCGTCGTGTTTGATTTCTTTCTCGCTCAACTTAAGATGTATCTAGAGTAACAGAAGCAAAGTGTACCTGAGACAATTGTAATCAGAAGAACAGAACCCAAGGTGAAGACAATGGCCTCCGAGTAAAGATTTTCCTCTACATCCCATGCAAGTGTCCCGTGTATTTACCTGCCTACCGCCCAGACAAAGGTGCGCTCTGAGACGTAAAAGTTAAGCGGTGATAAGGTCATTACGAACAATATGAAAAGCTGGAGTGGAATCAAATTTGGTGTGCGAGCACCTCTCCGATTTGCCCGGCTTGTGTAATAGCCATTGGAATTGCCCACGATTTGGTGCAACTCTATTGACACTAATTTAAAGACATAAATCATATGGTAAATATATTCTGGAATAATGTAAAGATTTTCTTGATCTTTGGATAACAGTGTTTAAGATGGAATCGCAGGAGCTTGGAAGCTGCGTTTTGAACCCTATTAAACCCTGCATAAGCTAACTGATGAAGCTTGGCAAGGGGTCTGGATGGATTTACTACAGGCATGTTGAAGAGCTATTGCAAGCCCATTTTGGCACTTTAAAGCATGTAATTTTTTTTTCAGAATGACACTGCAAAGTCATGACGTTACTGGATGTTTCGGAGCATAGCTTGATTTGGACAGACAATGCTTAGTGTGATAGCAACAGGCCGAATAACTCACGGCATTTGCCTGAGATTTTACCCACTGGTTTGAAATTAAGCCAGATAGCATGGCCACGAGTTTGAGACAAGCTTAACACCATGGATCAGTAATCCAACACCTCAAGGTCCTCCGATTTAGGACAAATTGTAAGGATTTCACCAGCACCGTGACATGCACTTGTCGGCAAACTGTGTCCAGTGCAGAAGGACAGCAAACATGCCTGGAGAGTAGACTTAAGCACAACTTCATCAGTCAGACTATTGTGTGTAACCAATTTTACCCGCCAACCATCTTTCTTCATTGTTGCGTATACAAGTTATCCAACACAACAGAGGGACAATAGGAAAAGAAACGGCGAAATAGAACAAACGCCTGGCGTTAGCTACACGGATACTCGTGTTATTTTTACCTTGCTTTAATCAAACAGCCAAAATCCGACATTCTAACAATCGACAACCGGCGGATATGGAAACGAAACTCCGCCACATGGCTTTGTCTAAGTAAGCTAAACATCGCTTTTCTGTTTTGCGGGGAAAAGGCACAGCGCTTTTTAATTAAAAGACAATACTAGATTTAAGGTCTTCGGCGCTTTTACTTGATTGCCCGAACGTACACTAAATTACATTACATAAGTACATTCGTTCAACAATTCTCAGTTAAAACTTGATAAAATGTAATGTTGTTAATAATGTTAATAAAATGATTACAACATTTCTGAAAACACAGTATGACTGTTGAAAGTCTTTTCAAAGTGTAGACAAGAAGTGCTCCGATAAAATTGTCCGCCAGAAAGTCAGCAAGAATCGCTGGTGTAGGAACAGACCCTGATGCCAGAATATGCCTCGTTGATATCGCTCCTATATCAGTTGTGTCTTCAATTAATTTGTAATCACTCTGGCCCAGAACAATCAAGAACACAGCTTATTGTGTTTCGTAGACAAGAAAGAGTCAAAGCTATGCTGTTTATAGGATTGATTTGGCCTGCACTTAAATCAATACAGTGCTGATTAATCTCACTGTTTCACAGATGTTGTTGATCATATGGTTAGTAAGCCAGCCTCTAGGTTAGCACGGCTTGTGCAAAAGGCAAAGTCGGTAAAGGTAAATGTTAGCTCCTAGGCGTAGAATTATAAACATGGCGAATAAAATTAACGGCCGACCAGCCAGGTCGAGTCTGTTATCGGGCGTACCTGGATTGTGATTGTGTTTGTACCACGGCCACCCCAAAGACTGACCAATGTACCTGTCACGATCGCCCGTGACTCATCCCTTGTCTGTCCGTGTGAGCCAGGACAACCACTATGTTAAAGAGTTCTCATCATCAGGTGTAATCTGTTAACACTTGATTAACACTTGATTAACACATTTTTGTGTGACATAAAGTGTGATGTTGATAAGTCAGTTTGATGAATTCTTTCGTGAGTTACTAGCTCCATGTCCGATATTTTGGTAAACCAAACTTCTTTTGTATGTTTAGTATATGGTGCCAGTCGTTTCCATCTTATCGTGCCATCCTCATTGTTAAACCGAATGTCGCTTAAAATAAAACATCGTTAATATATGTTTTACTACGCCTTATTAATTAAAATCTCACCTGTATATATTTTCATCGAGTCCTATTAATTTAAATTAATTAATTTAATACTTGTATGTAAGTTTGTCATGTGTTGTTCGTTAAATTTCATATAAATTTACTATGCCTTATTAGTCTAAATCGCATTTTTGTATACTTCTGTCCTAATTTAATGAAAATTTTGAACCCAACAGAAACCTATGAAAGGAAACGAAACTTTATTTTCTTTAAAGAATGTATTAATTCAGTTCAACAGTCTAAAATTTGAATAAACAAAAGCTGAGTGTGTCTCATGTGACAAACGGGACGATTGAAATGAAGACTTGTACAGGCCAAGGCGTTTGTAGATCTTACTGATATTAAACTGAGACAAAGTCTACCAAATTTATAACGAACGCCTCTGAAATTTAACACTAGTTCAGAAGGACTTGATGCATTGGTTTACGATGTTTTGCGATGGAGCCTACTGATATGATACCAAAATCTCAAAGTTTGATTGTCATGAAAATAAGAGATGGACATGTCTACGAAGAAAACGGACTCTTTCAGTCTTTGTACACAAAGTGACCTTTACAAGAGTGAATATTAAAACAGAGAAATAATAGTACATTTCCTTGGTCAAGAAACCTAAAATCAAGACAGTTCAGTTGAAAAGTGTCTATTATAGTAATTACTGAGGCAATTCTGATAACAAGGACAGGTTCTGCAAAAAATGATCCGCCACATAGTAACAGTAACTAACCATTCACGTGAAAATGTGTAAAGAAAAGTATATAAAGTTACAATGGTCATACAAATGTAAGTTTTCCGCCATTAGAAGATGGAGGTAAAATGCTTACGATACGAAAAAGTCTGATTCAATCAGCAGAATGGTGAACTTACCTGTATGTAGAGAATAATTAGGAAAAGCACTAAAGTCCTGTTAGGTATCATCACCTTCGGCAGGTTCCAACGGCTTGGGAATAAGGCCGTTCACATGTCCACGAACAGACTGATACCTTTCTAGACATCAACGTGAAATCCAGCCTTAGAAATCACAACACACAAGTCTTATCCAAGAAGAAGCAAGGTGGTCACCGACCCGGCAGGACAGTCAGACCGCATAGGGCCGGCAAGACGGGGCAGGGAAGCTCCAAACCACAGGTAAATGACCGATAGCAACAGCCCCAACGGCACCTGCTTGCCGTATGATAATGCTGTTAAAAGATCCTTAATGTTAACGTGTTCTTTTAGCAAATACCGGCTCGTAAGAGCCGCGAGGACATTATCCCGTACTGAGCTCGTCTGTCACTCAGTTGCCGTACTATTGGTCTTCCTCGGGCAATTGCTCAGAGCCATGTGAACGCTGCTCTCATTCGCTCTCTATACTGGCTGCGCTGCGTCGAAATCCCGCCGCTCAACACTCAATGCGCAGGCGCGCTCTGACGAAGCACTGGATTCTGTAGGCCGCGTGCGCGAAAACATGTTTGATGGCAAACTGTCAAAGTGGAAAGAGGGGCATGCCTGTTGAGTGCGTAACAGCAGACGAGTTTAAGACGAAGACTGCAACAGACCACCTCAGAGTAAACGGTGGATTTTTGGGAGTTTCTGAGCTGAGAGTGAGAATTTACTGATCCAAAGACGCGTAGAAGACCGATTCGCGTTGGATTTGAAGGAGAATATGGCCCAAATGGTAAATAATTCTCACAAGCCCTACTGTCAAAACCTGTGAACAGAATGAGATCGACAACGTCTCACGGTATAATTCCTAATTATTCTGGAGTTTGTTAGCTATTGTTCTGTGATCGGAAGGATGTTCAGCGTTCGGTATCTAATAAATGGCTTATCAATAAAACTCGGGTACGTGAATGTTTTAGCATCTCATCATCAACGAAGGATAGTCAATCTTTGTTTCATCTCGGCGTGAGATAATTTGGTGTTAATAGTTTGAGATAAACACTGACAGAGGTCGGAATGGGTAGGACTTCCGCTGTCTTGTCCTGAGTTGAGAGGAAGCGGGTTCTTCGTGAGAGCGGTACTTGGGATGCGGAGAGTAAACAGCGCCCTGTAGACGCTGATTGCTGATCACACCGCTAAAGCACCGGCCAAACTCAGCCCAACTCAAAAACAAGCTCAAAAACACGTCCAAATAAAAATTCATAATTCACAACGCCTGAGGGTTGTGACGATAGCAGCACGCGCGTAACAGGAAGTAGCATGGAGCCAGAGTTTTCAAGAAAAGCGCGAAAACTGGTTAATAAACAACACATTCACAACACCTCGGCGGGTATAAAATGATCTCAGATTTTTTTTTGGTTATTAAAGTGTTGATTACTACAGTTTAATAAATCTAAGGGTCGTACATTCACATCCCAATCTTCAACCATAATCAGCTTCCTAGGCGAAAAATCTCAAGATCGTTTTCCAAAACAGTGCTCAACACTTATAACAAATAACTGAGAAATTATATCAAATAATTAATAAGTACAGATTGTTTTAAAGGGAAGCAGTCAACAGTCGTTAATCAAAATTATGCATCTTAGTTGCGCTTCGATTACAACGGTTTATGTGTCCAACGTGGCGGTTTTTTTTAAAGAAAATGCGTACTTCTTCTGGGGTTAAACGGTAGGCCGGGATCAACGGTAGGTGGGGATCCTTTCGGTTTCCCGAACCACAGAATAATCGGAATTAAACACAGATCTGAATCAGAGAGGCAGATATCCTGGCTATTTACTCACAATTCCTTTAAAATACAAGTTATATCTCATTCTTGTCATAACGCACATTTTAAATCATTGTAATTGCAGGTTCTGTAAATACTCTACAGTCATAAAGACAGAAAACATTGATTTCACATTTTTAACACAAGCTGTGTCCCGGTAACCTACATTTTATGACTTGTACTTCTGTGTAATTTTAGTATCAACAGACAAAAGGAAGCCTCACGTATGGAGAATACCCAGATGATGTCATATCACACAGTCTATCCATCGGTTTTCAGTGGGTCCACAGGTCAAGCATGAGTGCAGGCCGACTGGATGTGAGTGGTCAGTGACTGGTCAGTTACTGGTCATCGTGCCTTCAGACAAGTGACTTTGCTTTGGGTACACACTGTCTATCTTATCGGCCAACGAACAACGGCCGTTTTAGAAAGACCTTGTTTATTGACATGTATCCACTCCAACAGACATTCTCTCTTCTCTACTACGACTAAGGTACGACGATATTGTGACTGCAGACTTTGCCATTATACAACTGGCAGTAGCATAAGCTTACGAACAAAGAAATCGGCGGGTTAATGGAATATCAAGAATCCGAGTTGTTGGTACAATCCCTCATTAGAATGGTATACATCAAACAATAAAACATCGTCCAGCGAACTGGAAGTTTCATATTGCTCTTTGATTACTCCGACTCTTAACAGTTCCTGTATAAGATCTTCTCTGGCGTAGATCAGACAGATACCAATCTGAATGACAAACACGTTGCACCATATATGCAGTGTAATTCAGTTATAAACCCGTCTGACTTACAACTATGTTACATTCGTTTTGCAGTAGTTCAGACAGAAACTGGATTGACTTACAAGCATGTTGCACCGTTTTGCAGTGAACTTTCTAGACAGAAACCAGTCTGACCAATTAAATACGTCTAAATGTATTTTAAAATGTAAAAGGTTAAAACGCAGAGCAGCCTAGACAAACCAGTCTGACCTGTTAAATCTGTTAAAATACTGGCTCCAAAAAGTAGAAGGTTGATAATAATTTTATCAGAATAACAATAAAGTTAAAAAAGGGCTGGCAACAATGATGTTTACATCATTAGTATAATGCACCTAGAAATAGTAACAACTGTTGATACAGATTACTAGCCAGGATTAACGACTTTAAATACAAGTGGCTGACAATATCAAGAAACCAGTGCTTATATGTAACAGCAGTGGTCAATCATTCAGTCAAATGGTCACTGTTATATTCCTACGGTGTTTAGTCGTGTGATCAAATCAAGCCGCACACTGATTTTTGCCTGAAGGTTTTGCAGGTAGAGGTAGTAAACGAAAACCATTGGTTTCTGAGCTTTGTCCATTTCCCCTCTCAACTCACCTGCTCGTTTTGATATAGTGCAATAGTAAACAAAGAATCTAAAAATTCAGGCCGTCCGCCGGTAAAACAGGTTCCATCAACACCGTCAAGGAAGCAGCAATGGCCTCAATAACTAAATGAGCAAGCCCTTTACAATGAAGCCTTACACGTCAAAATTAATATCGATAAGTTATCAAATTAGTGTTTTTTGAATCAGTCAATCTGTCAATCAGTTAATCAGCGAGTGATTTGTCTCGCTTGTGTTCTTTGATCGCCGTGTATGGCTTCCATGATACTTTTTATACAGGTTTAAATCACATGTGACGTAAACGAGAAACTGATGTCATGAGAGAGTACTGAGGTGGCCAAGAGGTCAGAGTGTCCGACTCCTAAGCAGGAGACTTGGGTTCCGACTGGATCGTGGCAAGTCTCAGTCTTTTAACTTATCAATCTAGGCATTTGGCATAAATCATTTAGGTGATAGAAAAAGTGCAAGTCGATCTGAAAACAAGATAGGTCCTGTCACGTGTCTTCCACCTGACGTTTCAGTGAGGCAGCACTACAAATATGTGCATATTAATACTGGCCTGCTACACGGTGAGACAGAGTCATATGACTGAAATAATGTTCAAAGCAATGTTAAACGCATAAAGAAACCAATCATGTATCGATTATATTATGTATGTGTAGGATAAAAAATAAAATATACATTATAAATCCAAGG
Source organism: Liolophura sinensis (assembly GCF_032854445.1). Classification (NCBI taxonomy): domain Eukaryota; kingdom Metazoa; phylum Mollusca; class Polyplacophora; order Chitonida; family Chitonidae; genus Liolophura; species Liolophura sinensis. The sequence goes on along the minus strand of NC_088302.1, from coordinate 44,648,559 downwards.
AATACGGTCTAAATCAGACAATTTCTATATTCCATTATAGCTACTGCCACCAACTGAATATTAATCAACGCACTGGTGCCATCCATACAAAGCAAAATTTGGGGAGGTCTCTAAAGAAATGTGCTTTCTGTGCAAATATAATTGTCATACAACGTAAATAAAAAGGCATTCAGGATCATCATTTGTGCTACAAAATAATGGCTTATCCAAGAATAGTGACGGACACGTACTTATTTCATACACGATTTGCTGAAAAATGACCTTTTAAGGAATGACGTGCAGCGTTTGAGGGAAATTTGAACAGCGATGGGTTGAAAAAAAAAGTCACTTCCTTTTGGAAAGTTTGATGTGTAAATTAAGATAAAAATGAGGGTCTAATTGAGGGAAGGGGTTGTGTTTCTCCGGAAATGTGCCCTGGGAGACGATGCTATCATCACATAGTTCAAACACGACACTGCACTTGACTGTCAGAGACAGAAGATAGAGAGAGTTAAAAAAGACAGAGATATTTTGGGTGCGATGAAGGGGCAGCTGGCGAGATGTCCAGTTTATGTCTATATCTATCTGGTGCTAAGGTTGAAAGGACACTGACGCATAATGCTCTTATCTTTTTACCGAAGACATAACTGTCTGTCTCAGAGAGTTGGAATCTGGCAGGATCATATACCATCCGTGCCTCACAGAGCACTATCAATATATTATGCATTCCTCGGGATAAGCTTCAGAAGGGCTTCTGAATCCAGAATACGAAGCCGCAGCTAGCCTTTTTCATCTTCGCCATTGTCAATATTGTGATGTTTGGATACCGCCATTATTATTCGTCTGTGCTTTTTGATACAAATATGGATTTGGGCGACTTTAGAGATGTCATCTTGTCCCCTACCAACTGTTGTAGTCGATGATCAGCTTGATTCTCGACCATATCGACCATCTCACTAACTTTTCCCCACCGGCCGGGCCACGTGACTCAGTACATGTTAATCTCACAAAAATACGCAACTTTTATTGGATCATCCTCAATCGAAACTTTGCAGCTGGCAACAAAAAGATTTTGTGCTCTTGCAAGAGCAATTACTGGATTGTTACGGAAGATTTCGCTCTGGGCCCTCAAACTGGCACATTGAAGGGCACCGAAAGGTGTGATCTGTTGACTAGCACACACAAGTCCAAATGCCTCTACAGTTGATAGAAGCAACGTGCATAGTATAACTTCAACGGACAGGATGAAAAACTGCATACAAACGTCAGATGTTGTGTCTTATCCACAAGGTGCCTGCTTTTTACCTCTATCACACGTTCGTCGTATTGGAGAGGAGAAGATATTTTCATGTGTAAAAAATCGCTGCCAGAATTGGGTTTCTAACAGGTTCGACCGAGACGTTGATTTTAGCAGCCTGAGCGTTTACCTAGTGATTAACATGGGACAAGATAGATATTTACCTCCACGAGTTTTTGAGGGGATGTGGAGAGGTTAGCGATTATGTAATGTTGACAACAAGTTTTTGCCCAGTTCTTCTTCTTGAAATTAGTTTTTAATGAGACAGCTAATTTAACAAGGCCAAGATGTAACACGTGGACTGGTGGATTTTAAATGTCGTTTGTCAATGTTCCAATAACGGACGACAGGGAATTCATTTGCACTAAAAGTTTTAGACATCACCATCCTCAGAGCATTATCAACATCTTAATTATGCCTTTTGTCAGGAATGTTTGACAAATTTGTAGGCGTTTTTATGAAACTGCATTATGTTACAAACTACTGGGTTATAAAGCAGGCATCCTCTAATCATTCAGTTAAACTAAACCCAACCTGTAATACACGGAAAGCTTATGTGACGCTGATGAAGGGTAAATATAGTGGAGGGCCTTCGGGGCAGAGGGGGATGGCACGCCAGCGTGGCGCAATTGGCCTCTCACCAGTGCGGTCGCAGTGAGTTCAAGTGCATCTCATGCTGCCTTCCGCTCCGGTCGTACTTGGTAAGGTCTAACAGCAAGCTGCGTTTGGTCGTGGGTTTCCCCCGAGGCCTGCCCGTTTTTCTCTCACCATAAATGCTGACCGTCGTCGTATACGTGAAATATTCTTAAGTACGGCTTAAGGCACCAATCATAAATAAAAATAAAATTTTAGTGTACATTATTTCTAATGTATACAAACCGTATACAAATATTAAGGTATAATACAAAACAAAGCATTTATGGATACAATATCGTGCATTTGTAAAGGAACGTCTTGTCGTACTAGAAATCTAAAATATCGTTAAGGTTCCGACTAAACAGGATCCAGTTTTATCGGTTACTTATAACAATGTGGAGAGAAAATGTCATGTCCAGTACCAGAAAAACTTCTTTCAGTTTTTTAACATTTAGAAAGAAACCCTTGTCTAGAGTTTGCTTTTACTGGTTTACAGTCGAGATCCATTTAGAAATTTTGCTAACAAGTCCTGTATGCCAAGGTAGGCATGTTATCCTTGAGTCTAAATTGATGTAATGTTTATTGTCTTATGATCTAGTTGATTTACGTACAGGACTCTCAGTCTCATTAGGCATTCCCCATTCCCGGCCAGCCCCCGGTCCGTAATGGACAAACAGTAAGTTTGCTGGAAAGCGATATTGCAAATGTCAGTGACACTGAACAGGCGCTTGCTGGAGGTCTGGTATGTATTTGTCAAGCCCGTGTGTAGATATACACAGACAACTGGCCACCTCAGGTATGGAAGACAACAACTTACAGAACAGTTGCGCAACGGCGAATCGGCAATTGAATGTACGTGATAACATCCCGAACTCGCCAGTGTCCCATGGACGACGGTGAGACGCGGTGAACCCGACGGACACGTCAGGAATGAAAACAATACATCTATATGAATATATCCGTGTTTTTGCACGCCACATGCTTTCAGGTGGACACATAGGGCAGGGGGTAAATCTCCGAAGAGATCATATAAACCCTGACACATGCCTCAAATGCCGCGTTCACTTGAAAGCATTATTTTACTGCGGACAATGTCCAAGATGGAGTTTTTGACACAGAAATGTGGCATCGTTTACATGTGTACACGGACAACGGTTTCAGAATCCAGAACAGTTGACCTCATGTTGTCTGCAAAATACTGACATGAACTTGAGTGGAATATGTTTCTAGACTGTACCTTTGAAATTCATATAGCAATCATTAGCATTGATCACAGACATTTGTCTTAATTTTTAATTTATTACTAGTATTGCAGAACTCATTTCTAAAACTGTTACGTAACAAAGAAGATATTGAAGGTCATGATTTCCTTCAGCTTTCGTAAAATATAATCCAAAACTCTATAACGGCTATACATTCTTTAGAATTCTGGCCCTGGTACCTTTTTTGGTGAAATACAAACCTACATGGGGTAACATCAGATTGTCAAAAGTTCGACATCCTCATGATTGTGATAAATCGCCATCAACTACTTCCCCAGTATGCTTATTATTGTACTTGTTAAATGATTGGGTTAGATTGAGACTATTCTGTTAGATTGTCTGTATGTGAAAGATATTTGATAAAATTCTTAACACTGTTTTTGTCTTATCATGTCGTCTTTTCTAAGTACTTTAGATTATGTGTAATCATGAATGCTTTCTTTGCTACTGAAGCTCATACAGAAAGGCAAAACTATGGTGGTTATATTTTCCAACGTTGTTCAGTTTTAATACCATTGATACACAACAGCAGAAATCAAAATTCATAAATGGTAAACATTAGTAAATAACCCTTCCTGAGCCTATTCGTGGTGTGCCTACTCTTTTCGAGGCACCTCACGCGAGGTCTTTCACGACATTGAACGATACTTATTCCACACGTGATTGTGACATCCCGAAAATTGACCCGCCCAGTTTCGCCCCGTGACCTATTCAGACTTCATAAACAGCTGAAAAATAAATATGTCCTGTCATAGCTTCCATTATTGGTGACCGTTCTCCTTGCTGACATGTGATATTCGAACCAATTACATAACACCAATTTGAGCTGCGTTTCTTTGCTTTTGATCCTTTGTTTTTAAAGTTTATGTTAGATAGATGTTTACCATCCCTACCCCGCTTGCGATTTTGGATGGAACACTACTCCCCCCACATCCCCAGTCTTTGCCTGAGTTCTTCTGGGTTGGTGATCATTCTGCACAAACAGAAATTGTGGCAGACACGGACCATAAATATGTATAACCTATCAATCATGTCAGTTGCTAATGTGCTCGTGAGTACCATGACAAGACATAGTGAAAACAGTGTTGGTATTTGGAGTCATCCCTGACTAGTGATGTCTAGTGAATTACTATTGACATCACTGCGTTTTTGCCTAATTGTGCTAAAGCCAGTATATTAGAGCGTGCTAAGTCGCCACTATTTAAGCATCTGCAGTTAGATTAGAACCCTAAATAAGATAAATTGGCAAGACTTACCTTGACTGAAAAAATGGCAAGTAAATTGACAATATCATCGCTGTTCTGTTTATACTCAGTGTAGTGTTATATTTTATGATAATGTCATAACATTGGTTACATTTGCTTTGTGATATCCGACCGAGATATACTTATTAAAGCCTGAAGAATAAATGAAACTGGAATGATCCTACATAAACAACATAACGTTCCTAACGCGATGAATTTAATAAAAAAAGTTTTGATTTGATTATTGTTGATAGGAGACGTAAGGAAATGTCCTTATTTCATTGTTTCATCAAAGATGTTTAACTGAAAATTTGACACACGCATAGAAGAGATAGGAGAATTTGTTATTGCTGTGGAGAGCTGTTCCTCCAAGCATATATCTACTATAGGTAAACTATATCTCCACATATTCAGTTAGTAGTTCTTCACGGATTATGAGCATTATTAAAATGTCTCATGTCTCAATCAGGATACAACTCGTTCACTCGAATGAGGTCAGGGGATGGAATCATCGGTATTACCCGAATGTGCACTGGACTGCGTGATAAAATGGCGAAGGCGTAATGGTTGTGCAGTTAGCCAATTTTTTTTTCTGACTTTTTCAGCCAAAATAAAATTGTCATTATACAGACAAATCTGAGTAAACGACTCTGGTAACTCCAACTACTCTATTCGTCTGAAGATGCCAAGAAAGTTTTTTTCCCCCCAAAACACATTCTAGAAAAAAGAAGCACTAAGTACACTATTTTTAATGCTCGTTATTGACCTTTTTCATTCTATGTCGTTTTGCTGTCACTTCTGTGTTTAGCTGAAATGTTACAATGGTGACACACTTTTTTTGCCAGGTCTGTGCAAGTTGTGCAATCAAGTCGATTTTTGGCATTGGAAAATTCCTTCAATATCACGCGAGATTGTGGTAGGACGATTTTTCAACGTTAGCAAGTAGAAGTGACAGAGCGTGGGGATTAAATATGTACATGTTGTGCATTGACTGAACATATTACTCAAGTTGGAATCCGTACAAGTGTATCCCTAATCACACAGCGCTGCAAACGTGCTAAGACTCGCGCAAATAAAAAGCCGGCACAGCAGATAAAGAAGTCACCGTGTTTCAAGTATAGACCTCGCAAAACAAACAATCTTGGCGGACTAAGGTGGAAGTCTTGTCGACTGTGATAATACCGACAGATGTGGTCATCTGTATCTATTGCTGCATCGGCAACAGCCAGGAAACTCACCGGACAGGAAAGCATAAGAAAGAAAAAGAGAAAAAAACAGTCTTACTTTTTCGACTGTCTTGCAGGACTTCTGCAAAGGACTTTTCCTTTAAAAGTTCGTTACTATGCTGATACCGTTTGAATCGTATAACAATACAGGACTTGTGGACTAGAGGAACTGCTTAATGCGAAAATGGCCAGGTTGCACACATGACCGTAGCATGCAGTATGCATGTTAGCTAAATACTTTCTATATTTGTGTACTCCTTTTGCTGCTTCTACGGAAACGTACCAAGAGAAATAATAATCTACATCTGTCTAGAACTGCCTTGTCTTATTGTATCATAACGAACATATGCAGTACAACGCTATGCAGATTAGCGGAACTTCACTTGTCCATCTGTTTTACAGGCCAATGTCAACAATTCTTAAGAAACTGCAAGCAAAGCATGTTGAATGCTCCTTTACATACACCATATTCAGGCATGGAATGACAGTTGATTAGCATGAAAGATATGATAACATGTGCTCACTCGGCAAATTGAGCGAAGGTGTTAAAGAGTTCTGACTGGTTTGAAAACTGTCTCAACTTAATTGTCGGTTTGCTGCGTGTCCTGTCCGGTTTATTCTTGTCATTAAACCGTTCAACAAATATATTTTGGACGACATTTTCATCAAGTAAATGACAGATACGCGGATTATTTGTGATATCTCACTCTCTGTACTACTGTTCACAACGCAGATTTAATTTAAAATAATTTCATCATTAATTCTTTCGTTGTGTGCTAAAACAGGTCGCACGTCACAAGTAACAGTCTTCTCTAGTTACCATTAAGGTTTACCATCCACGGGATGTCTCGTTCCTCATGGATTTGCTTGCAGTTCACATCAAGCAGTAACACGCATGTAGAATTTCCGCAAACCATATATCAACAGTAGATAGGTATTCTAATCGATGCAAAATGTTCCGCTCTTTCATCAAATCTGTTCAGCTTACTCTTTAATAAATTCTGCTTATGAATACGACTGTGGCAGCAAGTTATTAATGAGTAATCTTTATTAATCTCGATCCTTGTCATTTAGCAAATGGTATATTGATGATCTGCTAACTAAAACTAGCCCGTACGAAGAGTGAAAGAAATGCATTCTGCTTAATTGGATTTAAAGGGAACTACATAGACTGCTCATCTTATTAAGTCTTGTATCTGTGAAAACACGACAACGGTTTCCTGTCACACCACCTTCACAAGTTTCAGTTTTGACATTGATGATTAGTCTGACTTGGATAACAATGTACCGAAGAAAACATTCCTTTACTACAAAATCTAGTGATTCAAGTGTATTCCATCGAACCACTGTGTTTCACAAATAGTCCAGTGAGTATAATTCTCTCGAGCATAAACTTGGGTAACACACTGCTTCATAACTGTTTATGGATTGATTTATTGAATGATTTCTTGATTTATTTATTTGACTTTTGTTCAACACCACACCGTAGAATTTTTCACTAGTTCGGTTTTGTAAATGTCGGTGAAGCCGGAATTGTCTATAACTATAATCTCTCGGCTAAGAGGGTATATATACATCATATACAAAATAATTGCCATACTGAATCTTTGCCATAAATTGCCGTATTAGATTTTTGAACGATCTTGAAAACTTGTAAACTAGCAAAGTACACGATTTAGATAATTATGCTGACTAAATGTATACGGGCCTAAGATCCCTTGTAACTTTATGGCGTTATTAAAACCTGTTGAGTGCTTCAGTGCATTTTTTTCATTTTTGCCTCTCTTGTATGTGTATTGTTTGTAGAACGCATCATTTAGGTAAATGTAATAATAACTTGAAAAGCCAATCAATCATCCATTTGATCCACGTTAACGCTTGGCAGATGTGGTCAGTTTTATCAGTCGGAAACAGGATTAGCATACAGCAGCTTAATCATTGTGAAATGAATGACGTCTTCAACATGTAAATACATATACATACTAGTCGCGCGTGCATAATTTCTCAACGTAAAACGCCATTTGTTTTTTCGTCTGAACCATGAAATATTCACGCGATTGACCTTGACAGATCACGGTTTGCGTGTGAACGGGAAGAATTTTGTTACTTTCATTTGGCATAAAGAGACTATTTATCCTTTCTTGTGGAGTGTGTTTTTATTAAGAATGAAATTGTCAGCCAGCTACCTTAACTCTCGTCATTCAAGTAACGACCTGTTTATTCAATTGTATCGCTACACAGAGGAATGTATATATCTGGAGGTGTTGATGAGAATAACAGTGTCTTGTATGAGTAGTGATCTCCAATATCCGCTCGAGGGATCGCACTACACCAACAACCCCACATCTCATCGATACGTTAATTAGAAGTTAACCCGACATCCCCAGGTAAACTGGGTCGTGTGAGGTTACCCCGGCGCCGAGACATCCGTCCCCTTTTGCCCCCGGAATGTCCCAGATGGGCAAGGTACCTCGGCGGCTAATTCAATCTATTTAAGTATTTAACTTCTTCAGAAAACAAACTCCTAGAATATAAACTGGTTAATTGGTTCACCGTTTGCTGGAGTCCGAGAGACAGCACTTCCGCGTATAGGGGGATGGTCCAGGAGAACCGGGCAAAGTCAAATTCAATATCATATAGAAAGACGGACAATAACTATGGCACCAGTCGTGTGGGGTCCGGCCTGGTTGCTGCATGGGCGGGACACAAACACTGGACCGTCTCAAACGACGATCACCACGAGCGGACCGGTAGGGCTATTTACCTGCTCTGTAAATTAACACAATATGAACCGTGTTTGATCAATGAAAACTATTGACCGTGTTATTGGGGCCAAATTTTCACCTGTAAAATATCCACCTTTTATCAACATAAGCCCCCAAGATATCTACATATAAAGCCAGAAATTGTTTAATACATAGGTTATTGTGATTATTATGATTCTTAAATTATAAACTTCTCTTGAACAAAAAGGTAAGTGAAAAATGTTTATTTTCTGTATAAATTACAGTATAACTATTTGTGGGCTCTATATGTGTTTTAGTTTTCCCGTGAATAGTGAATACTTGAAGTATGTTCGGATGCCCTCCCTTCCGGGCCATAGATCTGTAACTATCGATGAAAATCAGCACTCCCGCAGATCAATAAAACGCTCCTTCGAATACTCCCATGGGGTTCTTGTGCATCAATATATATTCCAGAGCTTTTACTTGCGTAACAGCTTTACCTTTTGTTCGAACAGCTTGATATTCCAGTAAGATGATATAGGTAAGCTCCTTCTGTAAATCTAACATCCGATTCCTTATAATCAAGAATTACATCTGCAGAGCTAATGTGTATTCACCGGCCATGTACACCTCGATATGTAAACAAACCTCATTCGCTTGGCTGAATTTGTTTTATTCCGATACGCATTTATCATGTCTAACATGCATAACATTTAATTTCCACTTTTATATTTATCACAAGTAACAAATACCCAACTGCTCCACAATAAACAGCTTGAGTAAACCTGTGTATAAGTTATAAACATTAATTTCCTGTAAACATATGAATGGAGGCAATACCTTATTACTGTGTACCATCAGCCCCACTTTGCATACAAGCACCAACATCCATATTCTCTAGATCTAGCTCAGGTGTTCTTAAACATATTCTGACAGGATAACTGTTACACTGTGTTCAACATTCAAAAAGTGCATCTCTACGTCTCTGGAGCCAATGCCAACTACACACTCGTTGTTCAGTTCTATAGTTTAGTGCTGTATTACTTGAATATTCCAGAAGTGAAGCCAATCCATGCATCACGAAGCTCATATATATAAAAAGACTTATTTCTTGAACTGAATGAGATGCTTATCGATATTGTTGTTTAAATTTGTTTATATCTTTGCAGTTTGTTGTTGGCTCGCGTAAATGATGTACTAAGAACTTGTACTTTTTGCTGAATTAAATGTTTATTGTTAATTTCTTGTTAATATTATTGTGTACAAGGAATCGTTTGAAAGTAGTGGCATGTTACAGTCATTTGTTGTTGGCCCCTGTAAATGATATATAAATAGCTTGTATTTTGTGCTGAATGAGATGTTGATCTTGTCGTTGTTTACAGGGTGTTGCCTGATGGTAACTGCTCATATTATTGTCCGTTGTTGGTTCCTGTATTGTATTTGGACGTGCGCGATGAAAGTGGGTCAAAATTTCGGCACCAATCCAATGCTATCTTCCAGCCAAATTTGACCTTTGCATCTATGTTAACAACTCCCTTGTGTTGTCCGATCTCACATAACTATCGACGCACCCAGCCCAGTTGATATGTCCATTCCGTTCACAGGAAACATATAACATGTCAAAAATGCCCTTGGAGTGATGCTTAACTTCATAGTTTTATTCAAACTATGGAAACGTTGGTATTCTTAAGAACCACGATTACGAACGTCCACAAACCGTCGGCATTCAGTTTAGCAAACATCCATGAAGCTAATTTTACGACGAACTAATAGTGAACCCATTTCAGAACTACAAAATTCAAATGTTTAAGTTTTAAATGTAAAAAGTATATAATTTAATCCAAAGAAACGCCACGGGCGACGTGGCCTTGTCATTTTGCCAAATTGTACTTGACAAGGATGAGTTGTACTAATAGGTGACACCTTTACGGTTTATTGAAATGACCAAAATCAACCAAAATATTGAAAGCATTTAGCAACTAAGCCAATTCAAGAGCTAGGCCTGAGTGGTGGACACCTGGCAATAAAAAGGGAAAGTTCACAAAACAGGAGCGCCTTAACTAATACTCTTCTCCTAGTTTCTTAATGCCACTCAAAGGACTCACATGGAAGATTTTTTTTCTGAATTTTAGTTCTGTAAAGCCGTTTATAGCGTACTGCTTATTTGTCCAAGTATAAGGATGATCATGTCTTGGTGACATCTCCAGGTGTTTTCTATCCGTGCAGGAATCCTTAATTCCTGACATTTTCAAAAATGAATCTAGTATTTATATGTTTGTCTGAATTTCTTTCTGGAAATGAAGACTTTGGTGATAAAACACTGTTCAGAAGTAAGATAATGGAAATGAATGTGAAGAATTCTGATCGCTAGAACAGACCTTTTTGAACTTGTCTGGATGGTACAGGGTAAACAATGATTTGATTCTGAGCTCTCTGTTGCGTATCGAATATGTCATAAAACATAGGTAGTATTTCTCTTGCGCCATATATTGTTTTATTTGGGATAAGTTATCGTTTACTTAACATGTATATAAATGAAACGTAAGGGCAGATCCTTGAACCACTATGTCCACGTAGAAGTTTCTCTGCTCGGAATGTCCTCTAGTGTTGTTTTGCACGGAATGATCTGCGTCTATGACGTTATCTATTTATTGTCAATGTTCATACAATTTCGTCCATCTCACAAACTTTCCTCTTATCTACTTCCGTGTTTATTAGCACTGCGTCAAACAGGAGGCTCAAAGACAGACTTGGGCAACTGCATCCAAAGTCAACTGAACAAAAGGCTCCAATCAATGTATGGAAATAACAAAATCTATGGTTGAACGTCCCCGTCTGTGTTTTATACCCGGCTATTGAGTAATTTCAGTATGCTGCTCATTTGTTAACTTCATCAATAGCCCTTAACAACATCTGGGATTTTTGTGTAGAAATACAAGGCAGGAAGCCAGAAGAATTATTTCTATTGTGGGTGGAATGAAAATATAGAATTGTAGAAATGTGATCAATAATATAACAGAGAAATCAAAGCAGTGATTGTATTTAAATGTGTAAAATTCTAGACAAGTCACACTAAAAGCTTTTATTAAATGTCCAAAACAATTCATAAACAATCTATCACTAAATACCAGTAATGATCATGACTATGTCGCTTCAGTTTTCCAGTAATAATTTTCGTTTTCATACAGTGGAGTCATGTCAATAACAACAACGGTGTATTTACATTCGCTTTTTACATTGTCAATAATAATAGTTACCGAAGCTGGCATGATCAAGGTCCACGGTTTACGGTCTAAATTAAGCTAATGAAACAACTTCCACCAAATGAAAGATTTTTTGAATACTTGGAACAGCTATAGGCCTACTTTAGCTTTGGACTTTAAGCTTGTTTATTCATAATAGTGTTTATGAATATTAACTAAAGGTAGTGTCTATTGCGTGTAGACAGCTGATAAAAATCACTGTTGACATAAACGTTACCTGAAGCATTTGCTGAACTTAAAATTTTCCTTCCATAAATTTTGTCGGCAGAATACTAATCTCGCCCTGCTTCATGTGGCCCTATAGTGTATGCCAAATCAAACGAGATGCAAGTGGAACCGTCTTTTTAGTCTGTTTAGACCAAAGTCGTGGATTTATGTCTCTAAAAATTTTTATTATTTTAACAATTTGAGAATGAAAATTTAAATAGTACAATCAATATTTCCTAAGTACTTGAGCATAAGACGGCTTACGTTGTGTGCGTTTTCTATCCAGTGTTCGGTGTGCGCTCGGCAAATACGATTTAACATAGGTGTTCTAAAGAAAAAGAATGAACTAGCAGGGATGGCAAGGGAATTATATGTGATTCTTTTTATTGTTGTTTAAACATGTCTGGATGTCCGGTTAAGCGTGGTATTGGGCTGGCTACCTGACATCATCCCAATTATAACACGTATCTTACGTAGTTGTACAGTACGGTCTTTGCCTGTGAGCCGGAGTGGAGAGTGGGGCTAAAGGTCTAAACTCTGCAACTCCTCAAGTGATCACCCTGTACTGGTTTAAGTACGGCACAAGTGTATGTCAGCAGCATTCACAAAAACAATTAGTCTATGAAGGACCAGTGTCAACACACGTGAGACGATCTTTGCTACCCGATATAGATGCACATCAGCCACAAAAGAGAGGTTGGAAAACATGAGCATTACAAATAAATGGATCCACTAAGAAAAATTTTTGGGGAGGGTTTTCAAAGTAGGCAGAGTGCTGTTCCAGTTTGTCTTTTGTTTATATAGCTATACGCAGTGTAGAGAGTTTCATATCCTCGGATAATTCCCAAATACGGTGTAACAAGCAGACTGGCATCCGGCCACCCAGATCAAGTTCACTGCTAAACCCCATGTACGGACGTCGGTATTTGACCGAGCTTTCGGTCAGTGTCTGGCGACTCTGTCCAGCAGGAATGGACAAACGTCTGATAGGTTTGCTTCTTGGGCATGTGAACCAAAGATGATCCAGAAGGGACATACATAGGTTTGAAAACATTTTAAATTATTTAATTCGTTTCACAGAATAGGATTCCATGTGCATGTATAAACCAAGGGAATACAAGTAATTCGAAATCATTTTTATAAAACATACTGGCGATTTTTCTATAATTTTCATGGTGATAATTCTATAACTACCATCCAAATAAAATATCAGTATGTTCAGAATCGTGGGAAAAAACTGGACCACAAACGGTTGTTCCGGTAATGTACGACAGGACAGGTTTGACGACCCTTAAATGTGGAAATCCAACAACGGAAGTTCAAAACCTTTTATCATCGCCGAACCTATGTACCAATCTTTTGTCCAGCGTATACAAATGGCAATGTGTCGCTGTTTCTGATTAGTTGCCCTCACATCTCGTATAATCATACGCCAGTGCTCCTGTGGACTGTGACCTTTTTGCCCTAAGGACGTATCAGATTCTCGTGTAGTAAATAGGCCGACCAGTAACATCAAAACAGCACTATTGTTATACACGGAAGACGCTTATGAAATCCATGACCGGTTCTGCCCACAGTGACATCTTTGCACAAAGATGTGAATGTCTAATTCTGAAATCCTTTAAACTTTATATTTCTACCTCGGAAATATTTCCTGGTGCACGTTTTCAGCACGCCATCACAAAGAGTAATACATTATGTCATTAATTATCAGCTGATTAATGTTTCCCCTGTGCATGATACACATTATTCCGATACTTCACTGCAGTGGTTATTGTTGCACTGCGTCTTTTACACCAGCTTTGTCGATCCACCTGATTTTTTGACCTGCTCTGTAAAGGTTTACCATTTAATCTTCACACTGATATACGAGAATTTTTGGTGCCATGCTAAGGGTTTCACACATGATTACAGCTAAAGCTCGGGTATGGGGGCAGAAGAGAACGGGATGTAAAGGGGGTGGGGAATTCATTAGATTGGCCCCACATAAGTTAACACTCGGCATGGATTCTTATTTCGGAAGACGATAGAATTCCTGTGTAAATAACGATTTGTGAAACGCAAACATTCTCTGGTGATTTTTGCCTCTCTTCACAACAGCAACCTGTCTGGAAATGCTTATCTATCTAGATGTAGGCATTGGGCAGCAGCTATAATGGAGTATTGTTCCTAGGGACTTTTCTCAAACAAAATTTTCCTGCTTATATGTTAGTTTACAAATCTATTGGAGTTTAAAGAATAAGAAGGAGATTAAATCTCATAGACAGAAAATATCATTAAGGCTTCCCCAGTAATTAATGGGAACTTTGTGTACAATGTTCGGTTATGCCGACCGGTATGATTCGTGCTGCATGGTCAACTTGGACTTGCAATATGTATAATTTTCGGATTCTATTTCACAAAAAGAAAGACATGAATAAGGTGTTCGGATATTCTCATGTGTCACTATTATAGATTTTCGTTTTGAAAGATTAATTAGGTATCACCTTTATTAATTTCTCCACATCAAGTGATCGTCTCTCATTTGCAGAGGATAAATTGCTTCCTTAGTTTTTAATGGTGTAAGTTTTTTCAGTCATATTACAGCGCTGTCTCCTTTAAGTAACCCACTGGTTCAACTCTGTAGTATCCTGAAGCCCAAATCACAGTATACTGACATGGTGTCATCCCCCTATTGCTTGATCGCCAAGAGAAAAAGCCTTAAGAGTGCCTTAAACGTTATAAAGTCTTAAATCTATCTCAGTTAGGAACTGATGTTTGTTGTATATTACGATACTCAAGAGTTTTACTCGATGGCCTCCAGTCTCATGGTGGAGGAAACTGGAGTGCTCGGAGTAAATCATCAACGCTTGGCAAGTAAAACTTTTTCACGTGGATCATGTCGTATTTACTGGTGAAAGGCTAGTGCTTTTCCGCGAATTGCATATAAGACCATATTTCCGAGAGCCGTCGACCAAGACCCCCACGGAAAACAGAAGATGTCGAAAACTTCCTGCCTCAACATGGGGTTTACTCACGGTTCATGTGACCTCGTGAATGAAACGTAAGCATCTTAACGACTCGACCACGACACCCGCTCGAGTAAGTGCTGAAACTAAATAACGGATTATTGCAAACGTGATGCTAGGTGGTGTTTACGTCACAATTTATTTATTTATTTACTTATTTGATTCGTGTTTTACGCCGTACTCAAGAATATTTCACTTATACGACTGAGGCCAGCATTATGGCGAGAGGAAGCCGGACAGCACCCGGGGGAAAGCCACGATCGTCCGCAGGTTGCTTTACGTCACAATTTTTTAACTACATCACTATTACTTCACGAAACGCCTTCACTTTAAGTTTCATAAATTCTATAATGGGTTTAACACTTTGCTTCATAGTTGCCACAGTTGTCATTAATTCCGCTAATGGATCAACAAAATGCATTTATACATGAGCAGACGCAATCAAAGACTCACTGAGACATCTATATTTATACTCGAATTGGAAATGCTTTACAGACGACGAGTTTGAAATTTCAATTGGATTCCACGCCTAAAATATCGACTGCTTCCCTGCATCATTGGAAACAGCTTCTCTCCTGCATGCTTCCAAGTTTATTTACTATTTATGTATTATTTGGTATTTATATTCCTTTAGGATCTGGTGTTATATAATGTTTTGAAATGGGTCTGTTGATTTTCGACAAGGAGCACCCCTTTTTGGTTTACGAGTGGTATAGGAATGACGAAGTTATATTCGGATAATATTAATGACGACGCCGATATTCGGACAATTTCGGCTAATCATTAACCCAAATCCTCTACGCAAAACCTTCGACACCAAAGTTCATCGTCTGTGCATAAACGGTGTTGTAGTGAGAAATCGTTATACTTATATGCCCACATGCGCCTCTCCAGAGAAAGGAAACTATAGGACGGCATGCGGGCCTAAGTACGCTTCTGGGGGTCAATATAGAGCTGTTTTCAAGTCAATTTTGACAGGTAGTTCGTTTGTCCAGACGCTGACTTCCGCTTGGCACCTGAGAGAAGAGCAACAAAATGTCCGGCATGACAATGCACATTTCCATGCCAAATGTGATCTACTCTCATGTTTTGCACGTGATGACTGTTAAATCAACACGACTGCCTCCCTCCCTTCGGTTCCCTACCCAGTGGCCAGAGGCTTTAATCCCAGTTAAGACTCCAGAAAACAAGACCAATATGATGTTTACCTCTTCAAACACACTCTCACTTCGAAGGTATTCACCATGTAGGATTCTCTGGATATCAAGCCGCTGTTTTGTTGTCATTAACTCTCGCCACTACAGGAGTGTCCTGAGAGCCATACTTAATCTGTTTGCTGGACACTGTCCGTTACGACGTGACGTAAACAAGGCCAGCAGAACCATACGGGCTCTGAGAGTGCTGTTAACAAAAGTTAGTGCATGTGGATCACGCGGTTAGAGCAACGGTTAGCACTGATGCATCTGTTGGTATTCCGGAAAAATATCTCGACAATGAGATTTTTACAAGGGGTTAACCTCAGCAGCCTTCTCCACTCATTTTGACTTAAAATGTGAAAATGTGAAATTTAATTAATTTATCTTTTATTTATCTGACTATTTAACTTATACCACCACGGGGGCCAGCATTATGGTGAGAGGATATCGGACAGGCCCCGGAGGAAACCCACGGCCATACGCGTGTTATATTAGGATGAATATATCATAACTAGAAATCAAATTTGGTTGAATGGGCCCCAGTTTGTTAAAATCGATAACACTTTGGGTAAGTGGGAATGGTGAAGTATTGGTGCATCTCGTCCTGTCGAATTCAAGTCAAGAATTGTCAGAAATATGAATAGGGTTCATCTCAAGGTGAAATGCAGATAAAGTCAGGTCATATCAGGGTATTGGACTGGGGAAATTTGAACGTCGGCGGGGTCGGGGGTGGTGGGGGGGGGGGAGAGTGGAGCTAAGGTATAGTGACCTGAAGACATCTTTCGACAGGTAGAAATTACGAGTATGCGTTTACCGAACTTATTTTTCATATGCATATGAAGACAGTTTTGTTAAATTGGCATGAAGGGAAATTATTACAGTGCTGCTAAGAGAATCTCTTACAACGTTCATGGTCATTTATGAAGAAATGTGTCAAGTTGCTGGCCAGATTGTCCGGTTCACACGATGACAGAAACATATCAAATAAACGCGTTCTCCTAAATAGCCAAAGCTCCTGTCTTCACAAGATATGGCCGATCCACAAGGTTTCCATGAAGGAGTCATGTGATCTCACTGTTGTCTCTCGAAGGAACATAGAGAAGGTCAATACATCCAAAGCTGGCCTGTGGTCGACTGTTATTTGTGACAACACGGTTAGTTGGCGTGTATCTGAAATATATCAAGACCAATCACAATGTGTGTTTGACCAGTTCGGCTGTGTGTGGGTCAGCCTAGTGCTCCCGACTCGGACACAGTGTCCGGCAACACCTCAAAAAAAAGGAAGACAGTCGGAGGTGTTTTATTGAATTTTCATTTCGATATCAATATTGATTTTCATTGCAAAATTCATGGAACCGGGACGTGGTATTTTTCAATAGGACGTGTGATATTCAAGCCTGTGAAGAGATCTCACGAAACGGGAACAACCACGTGTAGAGACGCCATATTTCAGCGACATCAGAAAAAGTCTGAAATGAAAGATTTACATGGAAATTATCAAAACTTCATTTTAATACATATTTTTAGAAATAGTCTTTATCATGGTACTTTAATGAACCTGAGCAGCAGCTATAATCGTTGATACATCGTTATATTTGTGCGGTTTGTAAAATTCCTATTAAATTTGACTTAAGAGTAATGAGGCCTTTCAGGCTGACAGGAAGATGAAGTAATATCACTTCATGGGCAATCAGCAGTTTCAAAGTGCAATTATTTTGCGGAATTTCGAAACTTTGTGGTCAGAATGACGAGGGAAATTTGGCTAGCTTTGTGAGGCTTAATTCCAAATCTACACATACTTTAGTATATCCGTGAAAAGTCAACCAGTCTACAACTGATCCACCTGTTGTTTAAGTCTCACAGGGCTATAAGCTATGAGAATCTGCTCCCTTTAATGGCTCTTCAACAATTCTGTTCATAACACCTCGCCGTTAATACTTGAATAAACGATGGCTAATTTTTTTTTTAAAAACAGTTCTTTGGTAAGATCTCTGACGAATGCAGCATTTCTTAAGGAAAGATCTTCATAAGATCATATACTGATTGCCATTAATGGCACTAAATGAAGAAATTAATTTATTATTTAGAAAACGTTTTGCATATTTATAAAACTTTTCGCACATTCATAAAGCTTTTAGCACAAAAATGGCTACTGAAGGAACAGTTTCTCTTATAAAATAGCCTGAGGATATTGTGCGGTTGTATAAAAGCAGCACGTTGCCGAAAAAAACCCCACAAAACTACTCCGGTTTTGGTCTCTTCATTACAATTTGTGCAGGGTTGACATATTACAGGTGGTCTTCTTCTACACACCTCACACGACCAAGTCTGACAGCCAACAAACAATGAATTTACTTTTATAAAGAGTACACCTTAGATTTCTTGAAAACATCCATTGACGATTGCGAGACCCAAATTTGAAATCAAGCCCTCATGATAAATGGAGCTTAATCTAAAATAGGCATAACTCTTCAACATATCGCCATAAGATAAACTGAGCTCATAGAGCACTTAACCTAAAATAAGCATAGTTCGTTATCATATCTGGAGGTTAGGAATAGCTCCTCTTGTCCAGTTTACGGGTAATATCGAAACTGGGATTTATTTGAAATATGCACATAAAAACGTTATGACAGACGACAGTGCAAGTGTTATGTGTAGTGGCCTTTTGGCGATCAGACCGTCTCGACAGGTCACAGGGTCTCAAGTAAAGATAGAAATGCTGCGAGAGTCAGCCAAGTTGGATCTAATCTAAGCCGGGAATATACATGTAGATCAAAAAAGCCGGATAAATCTCGCGAGATCCCGCAGTTAGGCGTTGGCATCGACACGGAATCACAACGAGAAGTGGCGCGGACCCAAACTCCCAGACCAAGGGACTGACGGGGATTTCTGCTGATGTAGCAGATATTTTAATTCAGTCTGCCATCAATAACTAGAGCAAACAAAGAGCATGCGTGCTACCCACAGGTGCGGATATGTACAAACGCAACCCCGTCAGTAGTCACTGTTTACTAGATTTATACATTGATACTTAACTAAACATAACGCCATTGGATTGTTGGATATTTTGCAAAGACAAAATTGGAACCTGTGATGAAAAATTCAGACGGTTTATCATTGTGTCTATGCTGTCACATCTTCTGACACATACACACACACAAACATATATAGTAGTATACATTCGAATCAATTTCGCTAAAAGACTTCAGTACAGGTATTAAGATTGAACTCGAAGTCTTTTGTTCTGCTGAAAAATTCAGTCAAAAGCCTAATGAAATGTTTGATGTTTTGATACGAAAATTTAGAGATAATTTTTTTAATGTGTTAGGTTAAGTGAGGACGGGAAGGGTGATATTTTTATAGATAATCGAACGAAAGCAATCAGATATTCTTAAAATGCTATCAGTTTCAAAGCAATATATCAAACACCGAATGGAACTGGCTGACGTGTTATTATCCTCAAACCAATCTGAGGTAGCAAACCAACATATCAAACACCTGATCTCAGGTAACGAAAGGCTGTTCCTCTATTCCTCTGAGGAGTATACTTGACCAGGGCCTCTCTGACTTGACTGGGTCCCGGTAATCTTCACTACAGACCACAAAGTCTCCTTACAGAGCCAATCAATGCTAGCCCGTCATCTCAATGTCACCACTCACAGCTTCTTTCTACGTCCCCACGGATTCAACAACAACCTTCAAACGTGTTTGGAGCATTCGTTTGTTTCGGAACCTCTGGCCAAAACTTAGTGTCTGTGAGACATATTTGACATAATTCTGAACCTGGTGAGGAATGCCTGTCGACACTGTGTGTATTAACTATAGTCAACGTATCTGTTGCCAAGAGAGCACAATCAAATAAGCATATATGATTCTATGAGAAAAATTAAGAAATTTTTTAGAACATTTGAATAGCAGTCTAATACGGGATAAAAAGCTGGATACTAAAATGCCAAGGGTTGCTTTCTGATAGGTTTTCAGTGAAAAATAAAAAACCGCGAAAGTTATATCTATATCGGTAAATACTTTCATAAACATCAGTGTGCACGAACGTCATCTAACAGAACCTTTGATGACAGGACCTTTTCTGCGTTAATTAATAACAACGTCTGTTTAACAGCATAAGTCATGTCGTTTTGATATTATCTAATCTGCATAACATTGTGATTTTAGAGCAAAGATTGATTATGGGCTCAAGCTATATTGGCAATATTACAGTCCTATCCTGGTGACCCAAGAGTTTTATCATTGACATTTAAAAATCGTCTTTGACGATTGTACAGAATGTTACAAAAAGTATAAAAAGTTCAGAAAAATAAAAACGGACGAAATAAAAAAAAACAGGTTATTAATCAAGCCTTCAAGTTTAAAAAATGTGTAGACAGTGTATGTGTATTTAAAAATAGCATGGCAATTTTTCTTAGTCCCGGGCGTGACACTGGCGTATGATTGCACGGCTACTGTCATATTAGCTGAGGATCGGGCCTCTATTACCGACATTTTTATCTCCCTTTTGCACCGGATATGCTCTTTTTGTTGATATTCTGTTGTTTTAGTAAGGGCGATTTCGTGTTGTTTTTGACAACACATCCAGGTTCAAGTTTGTGGTTTTGCAGAGAGTCTAGAGCGGGATAAACAACATGATGCTACTGACCATATTTATATTGCTCTGTGGCTAGGCTCGATGTGCAGCAAAATTAAGAAAAAAATGTATGTTCAACCCCAACGACAAATTTTCACCTTAAAAACATGTGTGCATGGCTTATTTACTCATAATGCCATAAAATAATGACCTAGTTGTATGGGAATCTCAGGAAAAACGTCTGTGTGCGGGATTTGACGAGATAATACGATCAAACCAGCGTCTGAGAGCGAACAGTTGCGCTAGCCCACAGAAATGGGCTCCGCGTTGACAGGCAGTGATCTGTAGGTTCAACCCAAAACCACAACTCTAAGACTAAGCTTACACTAAATATGCACAGACTCCCAGACTGGGGTTTTATCGGCTAGGTGAAAAACATCGTGTTAAATAACAGGTGCACTCCAACACGGAGGAGAGTATGCGATTAATCAAGTGCGTAACCTGAACTATAAGTATACGATGCACTGTTGTCTTGAGGATTTTGTAGTTTGTGTCTGTATATTTGCATAAAACATAACTGATTGTGTGGATTTGCATACAACAAGAGACATAACTGAGTTTGCGTGTGTCTGTGTGTATCAGTGTATAAAACATAACTGGACAATGTCCCAGTGCACAACATGGATGTGACTGCGTTCAGTGAGTCTAGGACTGTCCTAACATCTACAGCCTTTCGGAAGAACCGTGGCCAGGATTGTGGTAGGATGGTGTTGGGTGGGGTGGGAAATTTTTCCAGTATTGAACCACAAGGAACCTAAGGTTTGAGGTTTTATATCCAGTAGAGCTAATGATTTATTTATTTGATTGGGGTTTTACTCGTACTCAAGAGTATTTTATTTAGACGACAAGGGCCAGCAATGTGGTGGGAGGAAATCGGGCAGGGCCCTGGGGAAACCCACAACCATCCGCAAGCTGTGTCAGACCTTCCCACGTACCGCCGAACTGTAAGCCTGCATGGGCTGGTAGAGCTGAAGAAGTTCTGTTTGAATATGTAGCAATGAGCACTTGAGGTACTGAACAGTTTCAGTTTAATTATAAATCGACATGAGAATACACAGAAAAAGACGTTAAGAATTGATGTTAAGTTATGTCACATGTATATTCCGACACAATGTTTCTTTCGAAAAACGATTTTCGAAAAAAAAGTTATTAAACCTTTGTCAACGTCCCGAAAAGTAGTGTGGCGTTACATGGTCTATGGATAATATTTAGAGGAGTTTATGACGTCACCTCCAGATCTGACGGCAAATCCGACTTTAACGTTGGAGATGACTAAAATGCTCTTTGCATAATTCTCGATCAAATTCACAAAAACTTCAGAAATTAAATCTCCGCAAACACTATATAAAACAAAAACCGTTTTGTGTATATTTTGTCTCTTTTTATTGAGTTTTTCTATAAACATTATCTTATGCCAGGTCGGACACCATACAGTTCATGTCCAGTTCATGCTGGCTTTTTCTCCAGCCATACGTGGGAATTTCTCCCAGGAATATTGCGGATGGTCGTGGGTTCCCCCTGGGCTGGGTCTGGCTTCCTCCCTGGCCGTCGTCGAATAAACTAAATGTTATTGAGTACAGCGTAAAAGACCAATCAAATGAATAAATAAATTACACCATATATAAGTGAGTGAGTGAATGCTTGGAGTTTAACGTTGTACTTAACAATTTTTCAGTCATATGACGACGAAGAAATCCTTAGAGTGAATGTAATGCGTCTCCTTGTTCCAGGACGGATTTCCACCGCTCTTTTATCTAGTGCCGCTTCACCGAAGGCAAGTAAGTCATCCCGCCCGAGTAATTATACTGATACGGGTCAACCAGTCGTTGCACTATCCCCATCATGCTGAACGCCAAGCGAGGAAGTTATATCTTCCTCTTTTAAGGTCTTAGATGTGACTCAACCCAGGATTGACTCTGGGTCTACCGCTCCAGAAGCGGACGCTGTATCAACTGATCTATCGGGGCCACACCATGTGTAATGTTTGGTGCCGAAGAATGTGGTTTTGATATGGAATACACATTGGAAAGTTTTTAGTTCTGATTTGGGATCGTCCATATGGTCTTATTTTTCACAAAATCCAACGTGAGGTTGAAAAACTAGACCAACGTAAGCAAACCGCGTATTGAGCACAACAATGACGTTCGCTGCTATATATTGGCTTATGAATGGACGAATGAATGAATGAAAGAATGTATGAATGAATAAATAAATGAGTCGGAAATGGTTTCGCCATATCGTGGCGAGAATACCGTTTAGAATCAGCCAGCATCCAATATGTCTGTTGTTATCTCATCGCCTCTTCTCAAGTCGTCTGTGCGGTATGTGTCCAGTGACTTTCCATCTGACCAGTTGGCAGGTAAACCCTACACCTGTGCTGACCACTCAGCACACGTGAGGTCAATATTGCCACATTGCTTGATGTAGCTCGACCATTGATTTTATCCCGGGGTTTCTCCGTGATGTTGATCTTGCTCAAAGTTTATTGCATTAATATCAAAGATTATGTTAACCTAGCATAGTCTCAAGCATAGCGGCATTTTGCTTGCATAGGAAACTATGCCTTGTACTGGAAGTTCCCCAGCCTTTTGTGAGACGTACAAGAGTTCGATTCCAGCTCTGGTAAATACGAAACAGGATTAAAGGGAACCACATATATTATTTATTTATTTGGTTTTGGTCATCTAATGCATTATTAATATCCTTTGATGTATTTTATACACCACAAATCACGTAAGGCCGCAGCGATAAAGAGCTCTACCTGTTTTTTTATAGTACACCACAACGTTTAGGTCACAATGGAAGATAATAATAACATAAATTTTACACTGAACACCGATCTCCAAAATCCTAAAGGAAAAACAACAACTGTGATGTGACTATACAGCATTGACAAAGGAACAATTCCAACAGAAAATTACTACGACTATGATTATGACTATTCTGATTATAAACGCTGTAGTCACTTCACTATAATTACTACTGCTAGTATGACTACAGTGACGATATTAGTAGTATTTGTAATTTGGAAACGGTATTAGTAAAACCAGCCCTTGTCTGAAATGCCCAATGCTTCGGCTGAGATAGACGTTGTCTTTGTATACAGCCCGTTAGCGGAAGAATTGAGCGTAAACCGTGTTACATCACATCAGAAGGTTCATTGCAATCGAGAGAAGCTCATGGACAAGCGCTGGTTTATAAAGATAAAGGCTTTCGAGCATCTGAAATATCTGGCTACTGTTGATCCGTGCTATAAGAATAGATGTAAATGTAGTGGGACGACGAATTCTTGGCTTAAGTTTGTGTACCATCAACAGGAGCTCCGCCCCCAGCCCATACAGAAGTAAAGTGATCTGTCTGGCTTAAGCTCCCGGAAACTAGTGTCTCATAAATACCTGACATACACTCTTGTACTTGGATTAATTTACTTAACTTTGCAGTGAACACTTTGTTGTGTGGCCTTTCTGTCACGGTGATATGTCTTGTTCTTAATAGGCCAGCAATTTTGTTGGTGTGCAAGCTAATCGACGCTTCAACACTCTCTGGAATAATAAAACTCCTAAAAACGGCCCCTTCCTGTACGTAAAGCAAATTTACAATCTTCACACTCTAAGTGATGATATCTCTTAAGCGCTTAGCTAAGTAGGAAATAAAGATTTGGCTAGATTTTCCGTAGAAAAAAAAGTTTACTCGTATCGCGTGTGTTTGCCCATTCGGCTTTGATTCTGCTCCCAACTGGAACGATGCTCGGGAGACAGCCAAGAGCTCAAACCTCCGCTAACCACCACGGGCTAGCAACGAGCCCATCCACAAAGCTATTACATCATTATTATACATCTAATTCTGGCTGTATACGAATCCATTTTTTGTCACAGTACATTTGAAGTTTACATAAACGACTTCTGTCACAAAAGATGAACACAATAACATATCAGCGATGCCTTTTCAATGAGTTTCCAAGAGCGACAACTGATGATGTGTGTTTCATGGATATATTCGACAATAAACCCTATTTATTAACGTGATCTTCTACATTCGTATTTTCGCACGCTAATTATTTCAGTTAAGTAGACATCCCTTGATAATGATTGAGGGACACCTTTTTGGACAGACACGGATTGTTCGTAAAAACATTAATTATCACACAACTTAGTTAAAATTTCTCAGTACTAAATGACAATAACAATGAATACCCTTTGGTAAAACAGCTAGCCGATGTATCATTGGCAATCAAATATCCAATATCTGAATTTATTTCGTAATAAATTTTAGCTTTTGTGATTCACTTTGAGTGCGGAACACCATTTCTGCCAATCACGATGATGTTGTCTGACATGCGCTGAGCAGTTGAACGTACTCTCGAATTGAACATTCTATTGAGGTGGATAAAAAATTACCGGCCTGATAAGTTTACATTATGAATGAAAGTGTTTGCATTGTCTCATTAAGGGATCGTCATTCATGGTTGTCGTGCATGGAAATAAGCCAGTAGACATGTTCTATGATGATATCATACCTCTCATCCGTGCAAGGCGTGTGACACAGCCCTTTCTGTAATAACTTGAATGTCTAACCAATTGCGTGTATGTAGGGATGCTGAAGAGTGCAGGTGGGGTGGGATGGGGCTTTCTTAGTCTCTGGCATACCTGTCACGTCGGTCCAAAACACGTGGACGACTTACCTGGATTGTTATATCATAGCCCGTGTTAAAGAGATAAATTACATAATGTGTCTGTGAACATGATGAGGATTCCCTTCCCAAACATCCGACACGGCTATTCCGAAAAAGCCAAACATTTAACCATTATATCTAGAAACAAATCTATGTGCGTGCCCGAGGATTTTATTTGAGAGTATTTCCATTATTTGTCCTGGAATGCGCCTTTAGGAAATCTTGATAACTGGCGGATTGTCAAAAATTCTTTATGCAATGGAAACTTTAAATGGATGTCGTCATCTCCGTCCAGTATGGAGGGTCGAAGTAATGGCTCCATCAAACAATGTCCTAACCGGGAAATTCACTTGACATTCACCTACGAATGACGCCGCAATGCTTCAGATTTCTTGCCAAAAGAGTTACGTAATCATTGCACGTTAAATGTATCATAATTCAAATGTGACAATTCAATACAGTTATTTTTTCGTGTAAATATGAAAAGTGTTAAAAAACCTTTTTAGTATTTATTTATGGGCTATTTGTCATTTATATAGAGATGAACAGATCAATATTAATGAATGCCGTTAGAATAAAGTCTTAATTTAAGTCAATTATATGAATTACATGTAAACTCTTAATATTAATACCATATCCGTAATAACTGAGAGTCTAATATATTCATAGCTACAGCTGACATGCCCAATCAGCCAGCACGTGGTGTTTGTAAACGTACGCCAAAATGCTGTTCCTATACATTCCTTTTGCCATCAGTAACGAATTGCGTTTAATTCGTACATTGAATACCAATGTCCTTAACAACGCATTCCAAAGTGATTCAATTGAGCAGGGTGTAACCAGGTTATTTGGACATGTTTGGATGCATAGAGGGTTTGCCCCGGTAAAGTCGTTATATACATATAGATGGGTTGATCAATTAAGCAAATTTGGAAAAATAGGTGAGTAACTGCATCTTGCAATATAAAGAAAAATTACCGAATATGATTCTGCTTCCTAATTTTTTCGGATGGCGTCTTCACAATATACTCAAACAAGTTTCATTCATATAAAATAAGAAACTTCCGTAACACGTCAAACTCTAGACTGATCCCTCATCGACTATACCAGGGATCGTGTCTCACCTGTTTTTGGCGGACATAGTTACGGATTTACACCTGCATGGTTACCTGGTCGGGAAGGTGAGATAGTAATCTAATAATACGGCTTAAGACACCACCGGTCAGTGTGAGGCCGTTAGAGTCCGATCGTAATCTCGTTAGGGGCAGCAGGAAAACAAATCAACTGCAACCATGTTTCCTTTTTTCGCGAAGACAAGCCTTTCAAGGTGAAGACATGTCAACAAACAAAGCCAGCTATTAATGTCCTTATCCGAGCTGCTTTATCGGTTTACATACACCTCACTGCTCCATCTGCCACAGTGAGGCCAGCCGCTGACGGGCCTCGTCAGACTTGTCACTGATTGAAGGAGCTTTGGTTACTGCTATAGGTGGATAAACCCTGATTTATCACGGCGGTGGGAGGCCAAAGGCCGGGCTGGACCTTAACGATGTCAACGCAGTAATCACCAAGTCCGGCAACTACCTGTGCGACCAAATATATCTGGTTTAACACGTTGGTGTGACTACAACAGGAAGTTTCCTCACAATCAACAATCCTTGAATCCTGAGAAATCACAATCAATGATGGAAAATACATGTATCACACTCAACGTAGGAGCCATATTTACAACTCTTACAAAACTTTGTAGCTTCGTGGTATTGTTGTCGTACGTTACTTCGGGTTAAATAGGTTAAAGCATCATAAGGTGACGTCATTTACAACAACTGTTATGAAAAAGTGACTTACGAAGTAAGCGTCAAGTCCGTCAACTACAGGGAGAATTCATCAAAACATCTCGTTTGGCACGTTGGTGTAGCGAATTCCGGAGTTTAATTCATTCTTTACGGTCAACAATCATTCCTGAGAAGTCCCAAACACTGAAGGGAAATACCACACTCGACACACTAGTTGCCACACTAACATATCAATTCTTTCAATACTGATTATCACAGAACGTTAAATCGAGGAGGTTTCTCCTTTGATGGACCTACTCAGAAATGCCTCTGAAATTTGAACTGGATGTCATGCCTAGAAAATCGTGTGTTTTCCTTGCGTCATGCCTAGAATTTCGTGTGTCTTCCCTGCATCATGCCTAGAATATCGTGTGTCTTCCCTTCATCATGCCTAGAATATCGTGTGTCTTCCCTGCATCATGCCTAGAATATAGTATGCCTTCCCCTCATCATGCCTAGAATATAGTGTGTCTTCCCTTCATCATGCCTAGAATATAGTGTGTCTTCCCTGCATCATGCCTAGAATATCGTGTGTCTTCCCCTCATCATGCCTAGAATATAGTGTGTCTTCCCTGCATCATGCCTATAATATAGTATGTCTTCCCCTGCATCATGCCTAGAATACCGTGTGTTTTCCCTGCATCATGCCTATAATATAGTATGTCTTCCCCTCATCATGCCTAGAATATAGTGTGTCTTCCCCTCATCATGCCTATAATATAGTGTGTCTTCCCCTCATCATGCCTAGAATATCGTGTGTCTTCCCTGCATCATGCCTATAATATAGTATGTCTTCCCCTCATCATGCCTAGAATATAGTGTGTCTTCCCTGCATCATGCCTATAATATAGTATGTCTTCCCCTGCATCATGCCTAGAATACCGTGTGTTTTCCCTGCATCATGCCTATAATATAGTATGTCTTCCCCTCATCATGCCTAGAATATAGTGTGTCTTCCCCTCATCATGCCTATAATATAGTGTGTCTTCCCCTCATCATGCCTAGAATATCGTGTGTCTTCCCTGCATCATGCCTATAATATAGTATGTCTTCCCCTCATCATGCCTAGAATATAGTGTGTCTTCCCCTCATCATGCCTATAATATAGTGTATCTTCCCCTCATCATGCCTAGAATATAGTGTGTCTTCGCATCACTGAATTCTGTTAACACATTTACTTTACTATTTACAAATTATTTCTTCCATATTCCTTTGGTAACTGGTATGTTGGGGGTGGGTGAGTTGGAGGAGGGGGAGTGGAAATAAGTAAAGCGATTATCGACTTGAACACCCTTTCATTATCCATGAGTTATGTATACAAATAATAAGACATTTTCATCATATCGAGCTTCCGTTGTAATTCGGCCTTAAAAAAGACGTGACCCACGCCTTTAAACCGTGTAGGATTTACACATGTCATACTTCAGAAATATTTCACTTATCCGACGGTGGTCAGCATTGTAGACGGCGATAACTCGAGGGAAATCCGCGAATACCCACAGGTTGCTGGCAGACCTTTGCACGTACAGCCCTAGAGAAAGTCAGCATAAACTGGAGAAACCAGTAAGAATTATTCAGTGAATTTTGTGTGTAACTGATGTTTCCTCATTTTTCAAGATCATTAGCCCCGAACAATGCGGTTTCCTAAAGAAATTTCCAAATCAACGTCATTCCTTATAAGTGAATATGTCGCTTTTTTCCGTGATATTGTAAAACTAATTCACATTGCGTGGGCAATAATTTCGCAAGAAGCAAGGATAAACTCTTGTCTTTGGCCGAAACAATTTCTTGACCCAAATATGGAAGCCGGTAGAAGACCTGTCGCTACCTCGATCTTCCTAATATAAAAACATAGAAATAAAAAAAAAATATTTCACCAAGGATGCACAGTACCCGCCTAGGCGATCAATAACGTTTTGGGTACGGTATCTTCTTGTCGCTCAGTCTAATCGGCTACATTGCTGCAGAAGTATTTGCTGTTTCCAACTGCTTGTTTCCAAGTTAACTATGTTTAAAGCCAGTCAGTAATAACCTTTGAATAATAGTAAAAAAAAAAACAAACAAACACAAACAATATTTATTTAAAATATCTTTGAAAAATAATGAAAACAAGAAGTCAAGGGAAACCAGTGTAGGACTATTCAGATATTTCTAAGTCCAAACTGTTATAAAGCGATTTTAATATCAGTTAACAATTGACTGTTAGAAATAAAAATATTATTTTCAAATGGCTGGCAGGGTATTTCAGTAGTTAAATATGTTTATTCAGAGCCATGTATCGTGTCAACACGAATCTGCCAAACGCGATATCAGGGAAATTCTGGGAATTCGGTCTTGGAAAACAACTGTGGGAAGAGTGGCTTTATACGGTCAAAGATTTAGGAGTGAGCAGATCCAAATCTGTATTGAGCCGCTGGTGTGGGGGATTTTTGATAAGTGACTGTGCACACTAATATGCACAATAACGTGATATGAAATGACATCGTCAGCGAGGGAGAGATGTGCCACCGACTTTAGTGAGCCGTGCTTGCTCCGAAAAAAATTCTTGTCAGCGACAAATGTTTTCTCGCTTAAGGCCAAGCCTAACAGTTACATGCCGCATCAAACACTACATACGTACATCAATATATACACACCAGAAAACAAGGGGGTAAAGCCGTGACATTGATTGGCTATTGTTTGGTCATCGGCTGTGTAGACGGACGTGCGAGGCGCTTCCTCTGCCTGCCCGGGGGTTGGGGAAGAGATCTGTGGGCAGGAGTAGGCTAGGATATCCGGTAGATTAGCACCGTCCAAGATTTGGCCGAGCTAAAAGCTGTGTGCCAGTTCCAGTCTGGAAAAGCTCAACAACTTAGCTTTGAATTGCAACAAGTGTTAAATAAAGCAACCTGACGTAGTCAATATAGGGCTGTAAGGTGTCGGGGTGTCGATTGCCAGCCTGTGGGGCCAGATGACAGCAGCCCCACACAGGTGATCTGTATACAGAGATTTACGTCCAGATTACCTGTCCGTGTGGCGGCAATGATCCCTAGTACTCACATATTGGCCGTGTCCAAGCTGGCCACTGATGGCGAGCCAGGAAGACGGATTAGTAGCTCTGACACAACCAGCCAAACAAACTATAGGAAATGTGTTTTGTCATCTTCCTTTTCATCGCATGATGTTAATACTTCTAAATGGCTCTGAACCATAACTAAGGGGAAATTTACAGCCCTTCTGACAATTCGGCGAATATTCATATACAGGAATTCTCATTAAATGGCACATATTTGTGTGTTTACGTAAAAAACACATAAATCTTACTTTAAGCAATTTTTCTTCCTATTAATTTCTTATATTGCTCTCACGAATGGTAAATCCATGGTGCCATTATTTTTTGTTCATACGTAGTTTCCATTTATATGTTCCATGTATATTCAAGGCTTTTGGCACGGCCAGACAACATCGCACTGTGATCATGTCAATGGACAGGTATGTTGGAACCTCTAGACCAATCTTGACATGACTGAAAATATAGGGCTTCAAGACCGTAATGGTGATCATCTGTTTTAACATACATCATTGTTACTTAATAAAGCGTAGGTAATAGCAAGTTTTCTTATCCTACTCTACTGTCACTACATGCCGGGACATATACATTGTGTTCGGCTGTATACTTCGACTATAAAACCCTACACTTTACACAATGTTACACAAGTCCCGTCAGAGGGAGACAGCATTTTACCATTGTCTTATTCCTACAGGTTTGAATATTTTCAATAATGCTTCACACATATTGATACCTGACTGATGCCGCTTTGTTTATTTATTTGATTTGATTTGTTTTTTAAGCCATACTCAAGAATATTTCACTTTTACGACGGCAGCCAGCATTTGGTGCCGCTTTAAAAACGTGGGATAATAACATCACATTTTAAGACTGGCATAAAGATACCTGGTTGGTATCGCTTCAAGCGTATAGCACAATGACACCGCGTTATTTAACTACTTATTCATTTGATTGTTGTTTAAGGCCATACTCAAGAATTTCCCTGTGTAAAATGGCGATAAAATGGATGAAAACAAGGGACAAAACCACCGACCTTTGACAAGTTACTGACGTACTTTCCCACATGTGACGAACAGGTATACACACCATATTGGTGGTGTCAACGAACGTTGGACGATGCTGACGGCCACACTAGGGTCGTCAACCGCTTATTGTCACCGAAAGCCCAAGAAAGAGTGAGAGAGTGGAAATCTACAAGCCCCTTTCTAAGGGCGGTTTTGAACCTGCCCCTCGTGTGTCCCAGCAATCGTGAGACAAGCGCTATACCATGTCCCGTTGTCAAAATCGATATATGTAGGAGCATGCAATGTTGACAGCTTATTCTTCTTAATATCCACTAAGGTTCTGAAAACAATGTACCTTATGGAAATCTTGAATGTCCCTATCCGAGAGTGGCATTGAATCCACGTCTACCCATGTAGCCCAGTGCAAGACAGGACTGCTGCGTATTTAATTTATCCACCAGATCTGTAACCATAGTTTTCTATAGCCGGGTGGGGCCTCCGTGGCCTAGTAGTTAGCGTGTTAACGCGGAGGGATGACCAGAGTTTCTTAAAGCTAAGTGGGGCCTTCGTGGCATAGTGGTTAGGCTGCCAGCGCGGCGCAATGACCCACGAGCCTCTCGCCAAAGCGATCACTGTGAGTTCAAGTCCAGCCCAAGCTGGTTTCCTCTCCGGAAGGCCTGCCAGTATTTCGCAAAAGATCGCACTGTGCCCGGTTTACTCCCACCATAATGCTGTCCGCCGTCGAATAAGAGAGATATTCTAGAGTACGACGTTAAACACCATTAAAATAAATAAATATAAAGCCAGGTTACACGTTTAATATTCACTAATATTTCAAGTGAATATTAAATATAGACGTACAGTACTATCCATCTTAATTGTAATATGTTGATTTCCTAACTTAGTTACCGATGGATCACTGTCTTGAATGATCATTGACACTCACTGACCACATCGCTTGTCTGCTCGTATGTGTCACGA
Source organism: Liolophura sinensis (assembly GCF_032854445.1). Lineage (NCBI taxonomy): Eukaryota > Metazoa > Mollusca > Polyplacophora > Chitonida > Chitonidae > Liolophura > Liolophura sinensis. The sequence goes on along the minus strand of NC_088302.1, from coordinate 44,616,329 downwards.
GCATTTATAATTCATATACTCACGTCACGGTTACTGGAGTCACTTACATTCAGGACAGGTTATATATTAATCCATTCTTCGCTGATTTACAGTCACTTTAATTATCACGGTTGTAAAATACAATTATCGCAAATCAGCACCAAAATAAATACGCACTACCCTATTATGCGACGAAAAAAGATTTATTTATTTATTTATTTGATTGGTGTTTTAAGCCGTACTCAAGAATATGTCACTTATACGACCGCGGTCAGCATTATCATTGTGAGAGGGAACCGGACATAGATGGGGGAAACCTCCGATCATCCGCAGCTTGCAACAAAGCGGCAACATAGCGCAAATGACTGGTGAAAAGAGTGACGTTTTGTGATTATAAGCCAAATGAGCTGAATAAATATCACTCCCTACGTAACTTCACAGATTGTAGATGAACAATGGTTTATCTGCACAAACCATATATGCCAGATTTGTAACGCATAGTCTCCATCTGTACTATTAACTTCTACCATATCTTTTAAAGCACGACAAAACCTATTTATAAACACGTACTGATTACCCGGTGGCTAGAGCATTTTGACCTCACGCCCTTGTCACTCACATTACCACATCAACTAATCACAAACTTGATGCCTTGGTAACCCCGTCGTTTGCACGTCAGATTAGACCAGAATGGCGTGGGGGCGGACGTGCTCATCAGAGCCTAAATGACCCCGACAGACTTTATTATGTGTGTTTTGTCCTTCGGTCTTGAGTTCGAAAGTAGATAGTTGTGTTCAGGAAAGCTAAGTGATTGACGCCATTCGCGAACTGAAAGGACCGAGAGCTTTATTATAATCCTATGGCAATTGCTTAGTCAAATACTGTTCATGCTATTGCTCATTACATACATTCATACTTCATTAGCAGGGAAATGTTTCAAAGTTACAATAAACAGTCATAATACAGAAGCTTTGAGCTTTATTTTCCGAATATCCGTTCCATACTATGACTTGTTATTAATATTTTAGGGTAGGGCTGTATGACATCTAACGTTTGCTGGCTGAATTCAAGCGCTTATGTTTCACTAAGCAATACCTTGAGTGATCACCAATTTATTCCAGCTTAAAATTGACATACATGACTGACATGAGTTGGTTTCCTCGCCTGGTTTCATCGGCATTATATGATTAAAATATAGGTATCATAAAATATTTGCATATGTTCGAAGCATAATTCAAATGAATAAATAAATAAATAAATAAAGATTTTACATAGACTCAGTGCATGTCATGAAAGATCATGGAACTGAATAGGTCACCTATGCAACATGATAACAAGAAGCTGCAATAACTGTTTCGAAAAAACTTTATGGCGAGTATAACGAAAGATAAAAATTATAAACAGTTTGTCCATGTACTTAATAGATAATGAACAATCTAACAAGATGGTAGTCATGTACCTGACGGGAAGAGGAAGTGTCACCTCTGTAAGTAAATTACGCAGAAGTCGTGTTTTTGTTCTCTGTCGTCTGATTTAAGTAAGACTTCCATGCATCGCTTTTGTGCCAGCTTCACTGTGATTTCCAATCGCCATCACATTGCCAAATCATCTATTCCATTGATGCACTTGGAGCCTTGGTAGCAATAAGAGGTCGACGGTGTTGATTTTTTTTTGTATAGTCTTTCAGGTAATTCCGTGAAGACCACTTGTTTTTTTATGTCACACGTAGAAAAATTCACCAGTATGATTTACCAAAGGTCGGTGGTATATTCCGGCCTCTACGATTCCTCCATCCTATTGTTCTGACCGACATCGTATAAGGAAACAATTCTTCAGTATGACGAATCAATCAAGTTTAATCGAATCCGATCATCAACAGTTTGACACTGTGCGAAGCAGTCAAGCCAAATTCTTACAGAAACATATAAGGGTAACAATGATTCAAGACATTGCAACATTGATTCAAAACATAGCAAAGATGATTAAACCATGGTTTCTACAAATCAAACCATGCCAGAGAAGAGTAAAACGATGGCAATGACAAGTCAGACCATAAGGTCTACACTGAAGTGATGGTCAAACCGTACCTAACAGTAATCTTGTCAAACCATGGTAATATCATATCAATCCAAAGTGATATCTTTCCATTCCACGGAGGAGGTCCTATATCAAACCATAACAATGTCATAACAAAGTTTTGTTTGAAAGCCGACATTTGAAACACCGTTATTCATGTTCATGTTGATGATTTACGACACAATCAGCGATGTTTACATAAATGATGTGGACACCATCAGCCATGTTTACATAGATGATCTGGAGAAGATGAGTCATGTTCACATTGATGATCTGGGACACCATCAGCCATGTTCACATTGATGATCTGGGACACGTCTGCCATTGATGATCTGGAGTAGATGAGTCAGGTTCACATTGATGATCTGGGACACCATCAGCTATGTTTAGACTGACAATCTGGGACACAGTCAGACATGTTCACATTGATGATCTGGGGGCACGAGCCATGTTAACAGTGATGACCTGGGATATGAGTCATGTTCACATTGATGATCTGGGACACCATCAGCCATGTTTAGGCTGATGACCTGGGACACCATCAGGTATGGTCACATTGATGATCTGGGACACATGAGCCATGTTCACATTGATGATCTGGGACACGAGCCATGTTAACAGTGATGACCTGGGACATAATCAGCAATGTTCAAACTGATGATCTGTGACACCATCAGCCATGTTCACACTGATGATCTGTGACACCATCAGCCATGTTCACATTGAAGATCTGGAACACATGTTCCATGTTCACATTGATGACCTAAGGAACATTGCTGATAATCTGGAACAACATCAACCATGTTCACATTGGTGATCTGGGACACCGTCTGCCATGCCATTAGATATGTTCACATTGATGATCTAGGAAATCATCAGCCATTTTCATATTGTAAAACACTCGAACATTTTGGTAATCAGTGTTTCCATAGAATTATTATTAATCTCTTTTAACAGAAGAAAAATAATATGTCGTGTTGCCAAAATATCATCAGAATACAACAGTTAAAGATACGTGCGTAACACACGCAGCAAGTCGATAATCATGGAGACAAATTAGCGATGATCGGTGGAAGTGGAGACAACTCTTGCCGTCATTGTCTCCACCCGGTAGATCATAACGTACCTTTTGCGCATGAACTGAAGCGCGGAGGAATTCTAAGCAGTTTGAAGTTGATTGTCAACAAATCAAACTGAACATTGTTTCGGGCTCTATGGCAACGCTCGAACCAAAGAACTTTGATTATTGACAGTTTCATTTATTTCACGATAACGACATTGAGAACAACGCGTGAATGGGGGCCGTCGATATCTTCGCATCCTGGCAGATTGAATGCAGCAAATATTGGACAAGTAGAGCACAGTTAATACCCAACCTCGTAAGTCGCAATTTTACAGCCATTTGTTCAACAATCAATCTAATCGAAGACTAACCGCCACTAAATTCACTCGGCTCTATGCTTCTCAGCTAGTCATCGCTCGATTTTTATCTCTGTAGCTCTCTCTCTCAAAGCAAGGTAATTAACAGCTCCTTGGAGAGTTAAGCAAGCAATAAAAACAAACATGTTTTTCGTAGTTGATAATTTTTTGGGTATATAAAATCTGCCTTTATTTGACGGTTTCATTATCACTAAAAGAGAGACACTTGAGAAAAAATCTTTAGTGAAAGAGATAGTTAAAAGAACTTGTTCCAAGCCTCATTGTTCAACACAACAAAACATGTTCAGTTCGAAATATCTTCACAGCTCTCACGTACTACATGTGTTTACACCTTTGTTATACGTCATTTTGTTGTACCGTTGAGCTAGTAAAGGGTGCCTCTTTTTGTGAGAAAACAATTTTTTGGGCCATAGATTCTGTATGGGTTTGACAGCACCAATCAGCCAGTATAATAGTGGTAAAAAGTGCCATCAAGCATAGAGGACAGAAGTATGTAGTTGTTTCATTTGTTGGTCACTAATGGTGTAATAAATAAACGGTTTCCAAACACACACTAAACTCTCCCAATATCTCCCTTACGCCACACGTCTGATGACACTAAATATCCCAATTTCCAGAATTCCATAGAACCGATCGCGCTTAATACTCCATTTTCCCTTGTGCCAAAGAACAAGTTTTAATGTAGTTTATCATAAAAATCATATTTGCAAATTTTTGCTTTCATTTTTCCATACATAATTTTCAGTGTTGAATGGTGTGGAGAAACCTTAACCTTATGTGTACACAATAAAGTTATTACATACCTCAGCTAGTTGTGTTGTACTGTTTACGGACCTTGATGTCTACCACTTCATGAAAATGCATGGTGAAACGGATATTGGTCTATAATTTTCGACCAGTTTTGCCAGTTTTGTAAATTGGAGAAACTTTATCGGCTTTAAAGCAGTGAGGGAACGTTCCACACGTGAAAGAAAGATTAATTATGTGTCTTAATGGTAAAAATATGAAAGGAGAAACTTGTTTCGTATAGACGCCCGGATGCCATCTAATCCAGTAGCTAAGGGGGATTTCGGGTGGTTAGACAGGGTCGTCCCAATACGTTAATTTGTTGAATGTATTGTTTAAAGGTTTCCTGTTCGGTATCAGCAAACCTCTTAATACTTATAGTGTCCATTGATGCTTTGAGTGGGTACGAAATTTTAGGAATGTGGAATATTGGAGAATGGTCAGTGATGTCAGATTTTTAGGCAAAAGATGATCATGGTGAAAGTTAATAAAGATAGTGTCAGTTAAGGTGGTAGAGCGAGGCAGAACTGTTGATTTTGAGATTTGGTGGAAGAAATAATAAGAAACCATGGTTTCATTGAAAGTCTTCGTGAGGCAATTTGATAAGAAACTATGCTGAAAACTAAATATTTAGCAGGAGGGAATATTTTCTATCATGACCCAGGTATTTACAATGATAAACAACACAGAAACAACTTTGTTTATGTGAAATTTGATCCATCTTGTGTATATAATGATATATTTCCCACTGTTTCTTCTTTTTTTTTTGCACCAACGTTTACGGCCACTTTATTTAGATATATAAAAAATGTATGTATGGCACCGAAAGCTCGTGACATTGATTTAAACACACAGTGGAAACAATTATTCCGTTGGTTTTTTGGGGCATTTATTGACATAAATCATTTCATTTCTTCAAAGGACATATGTCATTTTATGCAACGGAGTAATCTATCAGAAAAAATGAGGTTGTTGTCAGACGATGACTGAATCTATTCCAGCGAGTACCATATTAGGAAATGTAACGAAAGTGAAATCAGTTAACAATGCCCATTTACTTTTATTTTTCTTCCAGCATGGGCTATTTTGTAACTTGGATCACACTGTATAAAGCTGTAAGTTAACGAGAGGGAAGATTAAGGGGTGTTCAAAAGACACTTGTTTCCCCAGATTTCTCCTTGGAAGTTTTGGCTGCAATGAGCATCTCTATAAGAGGACGGTCATGACGACGTTGGTGCTGTTGTTGAGAGGGTGTTCTTCAAAATGGCCTTGATCGAGGGGTTCATTTTTGCACCATGCGTGAGTCGCAGCTTGTAGCCGAACTATAATGCTGGCCGTCGTGGTATAAGTGAAATGCTCTTGAGTACGACGTAAAACACCAATCAAATAAATAAATAAATAAATAAAAGATAGGATGTTAAAAACTGCACAAATGACCAACGAACCAAAACATGGAGAGGGATTTACAGAACTGCATGTCTGGAATAAAAAGCATAAAACTGGTATTCAATAAACACAATACTTTCAAGGATAGACATTCTACAGTTTTGCTGAGACAACACGGAAGAACATTTATGCACGACTGTTCCATCAGTTGATCACCCTTAATTACACGGTGGTCTTCCATCTGGGCGTATATCAGGTCTGACATGTGTAATCTCCATCTTTAATCCGGCAAGTATTATGCTGCTTTCCTGTGTCCTCTATATAGCAAACTGTTTCTCGTTGCCTCATCCCCTACAAACACCCAACATCACCAACACCCCCACCCCCGACACACCGTACACGCACATTCAGGATGATACAAAGGTCATGGCGGTCTGCGCGTAAATACACCCAGAGGGTAACGAGCAGAACCTTAGTCTATCTGTCTAGAGGAGGTTTGAGAGGTTGCAGCGAATCGATTAAACATTGAGTATATCAGCCCCGCGCTTCGCCATTAAGTCGGCATTGGACAGCAGATGTCTACCGTGTACTAAATTGACCTTATAATCGCAAATAATCCATAGCAACGCTTCATTCATGCGTGCCGATTCTCTTTGTCTTTTCATTGTGCGCTATTACTGAGTACCCCTCCTTGTGATTTATAGCAACTCAATTTTAATTTTCTTTATAAAGACTTTTTATATTCCTGGTCTATTCTAGTCTTATTTTCGGAAATATATAACACATATACTGGGTGTAATATTATATGCCATTCTAACTTACCATGGCAACCAGACACCAGAGGGCATACATATTAACCAAGTAAACGTCTCGTCAGCATTACGTGCTCGCACAACGATATAGTGTAACTGCTGATTAACCACAAGCATGCATTCATTCATTTAGAACTGAAGCTGGGCATTATGACATGTGACGAGCTACCAATACTGAAGTACCATGAACCATGTAACAGAATTAAAGAGACGTCATAGGCCTGTTTGCATAGAGACATCGTTGATCTTGTCCTTGATTGTGCATGGAGTAGCACGTGATACACACAGGTACATTGCTGGTTTTTATTATTATTATTACTATCATTATAATTATCATCATTGTTATCAGAATTAACATTATTATTTACAGCAAGTCCGACAAAGTCTATATCAGATGGATCCAGCTGCAAGTCTCTACAGGTCTACAAATACACATGAAACCAGACATCAGAAAAGAAACCTACACCTTCAATAAAAGACATCGATTGCAGATGGAATTTCATTGATTCAATCATTTATTGGTGTTTAACGCCATATGATTTTCACTTCTATGTCTTCCAACGCGAGACTATGTCGTCAAAGTCCTGCCGCCACTGAAACAACATGCCGAAGTCATCAGGCATCACACTCCACCCAATCACATTATACTGACACTGGGCCAACCAGTCTTGTGTCCTCCCTCTAACCTGTCAGTGGTGAGCGCCAACACATATACTGGGGGTAATATTATATGCCATGTCAGTGGTGAGCCAAGCGAGGCAGCAACAGGTAACATTTCTAAAGTATTTGGTGTGACCCGAACCAGGTTTTATCCCGAGTCGAAAGTAGAGGTGGACTCTCTAAAGACTAGGCCACCAAAGTGATCGTACATGCAATGCCAATTGGAATAAACATAAGCGTCCAAAACTAGCTGCATACTCTTCACACAGATACCTCAGGGAGAGCATTATTTACTGAAGTATCAGCGGATAGTAGAAAGAGTTCAAACTTCTCAATCATGATACAAATGAGCCGCTCTGGCAGCACTTTGGCTGTAATCAATAATCCAGCAGCAGACGTAACAGGAAGTATAGAAGGATAATCTACACCTGTGTCACTAAATATGGAAATTACTTAGTTTAAAGGGTCTTGTTTGTTAGACAAACAGTGTATGAGGTATCTGTACTGCTGAAATACGGTATCTGTAATCTAGATTTGCTGCTCATCTCTGTTGAGATAGCCATAAGGCAAATACACGGGCTCTTCTAAATGTACAATCAGTCTACAGTCTACCAATACGTCGATGAGAACAGGTAACGGAGTATTTCTACCACACCCCATTACACAAGCTCTACACCAATCAATCCACCTTGGTTACCATGTGTTTTGCGCTACCTATAACAACTTTCCACGCCGTGCTTTGTTTTCATGCTGTGAAAAACAAATAGCAGCTGAAAAGGTTCTTCAATACGCACACAATTACTGCTACTGTTGACGTGGTTTTCAACGGTCGGCAGATGTGCATGGACTATGGTAACAAATGCTTTTGTTTGCACGGTGTCTTTGTCACCTACATCCCCATTTTATCTCCATATATGGCATCCCTACAGAACTGCTTTAACTATTACAGACGCGAAGACTAGAGCAAAATTCGCGCGGGTACAAAACTGACCGTACAAGAAGATCATCGCTAAAAACTCTGTTATTTATTTAACTGCTGATTAGGAAAGTAATTTAGAGCTGACGGATGAACATAGATCACCGCGACAGATAGCTTTGATTTTATGCTTTCATTTTGATTTATGGTTTGTCTGCGCCGTCCCTTGTGTCTCGTCTAACAGAGCAGTCTTCAGTGTTATCAAACGTGGGTTTTGTGTTACTGCTGATGATAAACAGTAAGGCTGGTGTGCCAGTGGCGTACGTTGTCAAGCCTGCTTCAAAATCTGATGTTCTATGTACCGGTACGTATATTCAACACGAAGACAAAATGAGTGCTCTGGATTCGTGCATGCACATTTCAAAGCTGTTCCCACGATCAAGTACACCATCCCTCAAAATAAAACCAACAACTTTGAGCAGCTCCGTCGAAGCGTAAGAAGGCATGTCCACAAAAATCGTGCGGCATAAATAAACATTAAGTTTTACTTCAGGAGCCAGAGCGGGTTGAACAGGGCTAAAACAATACAGATTATACAGTAAAATATAGTTTGGTACGGATTACCAACATCGTCGTTTGTTCTCATATGTTTTAAATTTCTGGTGCGTAGTTACGGTCATAAGGCTTAAGTATCTGATTTTGTACAGATTCCACGTTGACAAGCCTTCCAATATTGTTGCTAATTTGTCATGCCGTTAACCATGAATATTGTCATGTCGCTATAGTTATTCATTTATTTATTTATATCTGATTGTTCTTTAATGCCATACACGGCCACTCACTAGATCAGATGGTTTAAGGGATGGCTCACTGTAACATCCAGGCCCTTAGTTAGAGCGTCCATCTCGAAGTCGGGAGACCCAGGGATTATACCCGGGCCCCGTTATACCAAAGACTTTAAAAATGGTACTTGCTACTGCCTCGCTTAACGCTCAGCACTAAGAGGTTAGAGCAAGGAAACATGACTGGTTGGCCTGATGTCAGTATCATGTGATTGGGTGGGGTCTCATGTCTGGTCTCTTCGGCATTATACTTCATTAGAGGCAGCACTTTGGTAGCATGGACTCGTCCTGATAAAAGAAAACAAAATCTGTGCACACCTAATGATTCTCGTTGTCATATGACTGAAAAAAGTACGACGTTAAATCCCAAGCATTTAGTCATTCATTCCAGGTCCTTGGCCAGTGAGGTCGAGTGCTCGAATCCAGCTCTCGCCGGTTCGACTGCGGTATAAGTCAAGAGGTTTGTCAGGTATCAAAAAGAAGGCGGTAGATAAATTCGAGGACTAAAGCATCCTCAACCCATAAGCCTGACCATTGAAAATGCTTAATTTTAACCACTCCTCAAATAACACAACGCCATGCTTATCACTACACTGAGAGAAAAGCTTGGGTCAACTGACTGAGTCCTATGACCAGATCAGCTAAGTTATGAAACTCATCTGGTTATACTGTTGACTCACTTGGTTAGTCGGAAAACTCACAGTAGTCTTTCAAGACTCATCTGATCTGGTCATATGAGTTGAATTAGTTTAGCTGTATAACCCAGGTGTTTGAGTCAGTTGACCAAAACTTTTCTCGCGGTGTAGATGAAACCGGTGTAAAACACTGACCACTGAGCAAGTTACTAACGAACTCTCGAACGTACAGACTTGCACACCATAATTGTGGAACAAGTCACTCCGGACGCTATAACCAGACCAGCCAGAGTGGATCAACGCCCATAGTTAAGTTCGTGGAATTGCAACGAACTGGCGTGGGAGACTTTTCAACCTCTATGTTGTAGCGTAGGTAGGCTATATAGTGGTTATATAAAGCAAGCTTCCTTCGATTTTTGTTTAAATTTTGTTTTATCATTAAGAAATTGATTGTGGATATATAGGTAAGTTTGAATAGGGAAGTGGGCAGCAAAATCAATATATGAATGGCGATTGGATTCTTTCGGTGTAGTTAGAACTGTTTTACGTCGTCTTTGTGCGGTATACCGGTCGCTTTGTTTGTTTTAAAAATCCCGTGTTGTAAGCCCCACTATGTATTAGTTATTTATTTGCCGAGAACTCATCGATCGATTAATTATACATGTAATGACGCAAGTAAGTGAACAAGTAAATATGCTATAAGCTACTTGCACAATCATGGAATTTCAAAACACGGGAATTTTGTAAAGGCTCCACTTCCGCTCTATTGGCCTCATTAGAATTTCACAGCGTGCAATGCATGTTACATCAATGGTTTACATTTCCAACGTGGTAAATATAAGTAAATAAGTATTTATATAAGTAAGTATATCACGCAATAATATGAAATATTTCTGGTATTTGCAACAAAAGTCCTCCCCAAAAAGTGTGTTTTAGAGGCAAACAGAGGTAATAAAATATTAATTATGCTGCTGAGAGTCCCAGTAGTATGATCCTACCATCCAAGAAAAACTCAAAACACGTTTCTGTAATCTATACAACTCCTAAAATCTGTCAAAATCAGTTACTTAGACTCACTGAAGATTACAGACCATAAATAAGACAAACATAAATCTTCCTCTTATTACTTTTGTACGCACTCTAATTTATGACCATGTTCCTTTGTACCAAAATCCAGCACGCCAACTCTTCCATTTGTTATTTCTTTCGGATCGAAGTCAAGCTAAATTTAACATCTCATTCTCATTTCCTGTTTCACTTTCTGACGTAAATGTGATCTAATTTAATTGTCATATATCTTGTAAACAGTAGATGCTTTTGTGGTCACAGACGTCTGCTTCGCAAAGCCTGGTTGCCATGCTCACCCGCGACAAACAATGCCTCCTTGGCGAGGTGACACAGCGGGCGTCGGTGAATCGGTTCCCAGCAAAATATCGCCGAAGGCCAACACTAAATCTAGAGCATGGGATAGAAGAGGAAAATCACCTCGGGATTCGCTCCGGTGCACGTAGGCCCCTTCCCTTTTTTATTCTTAAATGGTCAGTTTACGATATCAAGAGACGTCCGCTTTGCCCGCCTATCGAGTTCACCTCGGGACGGTGTGAATAAATCCTAAACGATCATTCCCCTTTATTAACCAGCTATACGTATAACTTCCGCTGCAAGGTAGTTGATCCCAGCTTAGAATCGATACCACGTGGTCATTGGATAATAAGAACTCGCACCACGGCATCTACCGGGAAGTCGTAGCTTAATGGTGGAGGTGGGGGATAACACGTATCCATTTTAACACGTCTGCAATAAAAGCTGAACCTTCGGTATACGCGTTCTCAGTACTATACCTACTGGACCGGGAATATTCTGGGAACCTATAAACCGTTTTTAAAGGGAAGCCAGGGGTACAGTATATATGCCAATGATGTAAGATCTGAAAGCTTATGAAGCTTGTCACAATGTAGTTCTCAAATTCAATGTGGCACCGATATAAATGGTGTGTCTATGGGTATACAGCCTGGTGAAGCGTATTGGTCTGGTAAAGAGAGGCATACAGGGCCTGCTCACGGTACACGGACTGGCAACATCAAACATACACGGTCTGATCACGGCACGCGGACTGGCAACATTAGACCTACGCTGTCTGTTAATGGAACCAAGACTGGCAACATTAACCCGGCGCTGTCTGTTAATGGAACACAGATTAGCAACATTAAACTTACGCTGTTTGTTAATGGAACACGAACTGGCAACATGAAGCCTACGCGGCCTGTTAATGGCCCAGGGACTGGTAATATTAAACCTATACAGGAAGTACATGCATCGGATTTCAGTTTTGATTTTTAGTAAATTCAGTTTTACTAATCAAACCAGAAGCAATGGTATGAAAATATTTTCGTTACAATTCATGTCAAAATAAAGTAGAACTACATGTATTTTAAAATATATTTATATACTCTTAGTATGCAACTTTTTATATCATGCGAGTTCAAATCCAGCTTGTGCTGGCTTCCTCTCCGGTCGTACGTGGGAAGGTCTAGCTGCAACCTGCGGATGGTCGTGGGTTTCCCCCGGGTTCTGCCCGGTTCCTTCCACCCTAATGCTGGCCGCCGGCGTATAAGTGAAATATTCTTGAGTAAGGTGTAAAACACCAATCAAATAAATAAATAAATAAATAAATAAGTCCATATCATGCTGACTCTCTCTTGGGGATTCATCTTTCAAAGACCTTCTTACTTAGGTCATTACGCAACCGAGTAAACATTCATAAACATTTTCTACGGAACCTTCCATGATTCTGATATCGCATGTTTTTCACTGGATATAAAAGGTCCACTGAATGGAATAAGTTACTAAAGTCACTAAAAGAGTGTCCCTTTCGACCTCTCTTGAAATCACAACTAAAATCTCATCTTTTAGCCATCATACGGTGATTGCCGTTAACTTAATACCCATACTGTGTGCAATGTGAAAATGTTGGTTGTCTTTTAATAATATTTCACTATGTTTATAAGTTAAGCTTTCACCTATACTATCTTGGGATAGAGCAGCTGGGTTCTATATAAGCCCAGCTGTATGTACATATGTGTCAACATTTCAACTGCCAGTAACAAAACCTGAGCTCTGTGACAAGGATTTGAATTTTCACCTATATCAAAAATGGTATTGTGGCATGGGATCGGGCCCAGGTGGCTGTCTTGTGGCTTAAATAAAGGTCACAACATCAAAAAATCAATAAAGAAGAAAATGCTTCCACTTTAGCCTGGAGGGTCTTGAACAGGGCGATTGGAAGTTCATGTGACAAGCCAAGCTGCGCGTATATCCCACAGACCGACAGCCTATATAAGCCCAGGTGTGTGTACATTCCATTAAGGTGAAGGTGGATCCTATATAAGCTCAAGTGTGTGTACGTTGCACTTACAAGCAGGTGGGTCCTGTAAGCCCAGGTGTGCGTACATCCTACGTATCGACAAATAGGTCCAATATAAGCCCAAGTGTGTGTACATTCCACTTATGGTGGGGTGGGTCCTATATAGCCCAGGTGTATGTACATTCCACTTAAGGTGGGGTGAGTCCTATATAAGCCCAGGTGTGTGTACATTTCACTTAAGCCGGAGTGGGTCCCGTAAGACCAGATACACGTACATCCCATGCATTCCACCGACACCGACAGGTGGTTCCTATATAAACCCAGGTACGTGTACATTCCACTTAAGGGCAGGTGGGTCATATATAAGCCCAGCTGCACGTACATCCCATATACCGACAGGTGGGCCCTACATTTCTACAAGCTCAGGTGTGTGTACATTCCACTTAATTGCAGGTGGGTCCTGGAAACTCAAGTGTGTGTGCATTCCATTCACGCGAAAGTTGGTCCTGAAACCCAGGTGTGTACATTTCACTTAACGGCAGGTGGGCCCTGGAAGCCGAGGTGTATGTACATTTCGCTTAAGGGCTGGTGGGTTCTGGAAACCCAGCGGTGTGTATATTCCACTCAAAGGCGTGTGAGACATGGAGGTGGGTCCTGTGAACTCAGTTGTGTGTACATTCCCCTTAAGCCAGGTGGGTCATGGAAACTCATGTGTCTGTACATTCCACTTAAGGACGGGTGGGACCTGGAAGCCCACTTAAGAGCAGGTGAGTCCTGGAAACCCAGGTGTGTGTACATTACATATCTGAATCCTATATAGGCCCAGGTGCTCGTACATGTGTGTCCAAACTGGCAGTACCAAAACCTGTTGCTGTGGCGAGGTTTTGAATTTTCCCTTGTGTCAGAAATCGACCTTATGTGTAATAGACCTGAGGTGGCTGTTTAGTGGCTTAAACAAAGATCACTGCAACAAACAATTAAAATAGTCAACAATAAAATAAATTAAAAAGAAAGAAAAAGAACGAAACAATTTATCCGACTTGGAGGCTTGAACAGGTCGTTTAACAGTTCATGGAACGCAGCCTACAAACGACAAGGTCTCTGTAAATGTCAAGTGGTCAGGATGCCTTTGTGTACAATGCTCTGAAATTAAGCGATATCAAACATGTCAAATCAAGCAAGCCCAAGGGAAACTTGACAGGTTGTCTGACACTTCACAGTGCAGTAAAAGCAAGACAAATCGGCAATGCCTTCTGTGAAAGTCGGGCGAGGATCTTTTGGATCCAACATGTCTACCGAGATACATACCAACCCGGTACCCTAATCAGTCTACGACTTTTGAGGAGAAAACCGCAAGTAATAGGGGCTTTTGTTGTTCTGCTGCGTCTCAATATTGGTATTTTACGTTGATTTTCCTTCTTTTAACTTCAACGGAACAAAGATCACAGGAGGGAAAATATGAATACTGTAGTGTCTACATTTGGTTAGAATATGTGTTAATGTCGTGTTAACGCGTGTAAAAGTGTGGGACGACTCCTTCATACAGAATAAAACTGTTGGCGTCATTCGCACTTGTATGCGGCATGTCTAACGGAAATTCTTTGGGAGTCTTTTTAGTACAGGTGTACACAATCACAACTTCAACAGTATCACTTTCATGAACCAGTCCTGGCTGCTGCTTTCTCCCTAGTGATTTTACTTTGATTAATCATGAGACCGTACGCCTGTGTGAGTATGATATGGCAGTGACAAGGGTGAGGCCTATGTAATAACGTCTTCAAAGCCCAATCATTTTTTGCAGTGCCGATTCAGCCCTGGATACCATCCCATCCTACCCTGAATATTACCTTAGCTTCGTTTATCTTAGGGTCCCTTCAACACCAGTTGTCGACCTCTGACTCAGATTAGCTTGTCTCACAGCTAACCTAATCATTTTTCTTTACGCTGTCATTTAGCCCTGCGTATCCCACATCCTACCCGATCCTGGCTGCAAGAGCCCTGACACAGCTCTGCCTATCTTACAGTTCACACAACTCTTAAGCTCTTAAGTAGATCTCCCAAGAGGCCGATTTATCTCAGGACTGGAGGCCAACTTAGTCTTGACAAAAATCGGGATAACTCATGTTGTTGTCGTGTATAGACCTACTGCAGTCCTGTTTAACCGGGCATTAGTCTCGGTTGGTCGAGAACGAAAGAGAACCTAGGTACAAGCAAATCAGGACCGTAGTAGGGCTACAGGAAGATACTGCCACGATTTGTTCTCGACCAACCCCGACCTTTCTACGACCAGACCAGAGCTAAGTAAGAGTGTAGTAGAACAGAGGCACGACCTGTTCGACCGTTTCAACGATATTAGATAATAATCTTGTGATCATATTTGTTCAAAATGGCTACTGTTAACATGTTGAAAGAATCAGGTGAGGAAGATATTGTTTTGTATGGTGCCCTAGCTGCAATGATAATATGCAGGAAACAGAAGAGACAGACACATGCGTATTGTACGACAACAGTAGGACTAATACGACTAATCCACGAGTGTTCAACAAGTACTCTGGAGTGGTACGCCTTTACTACGACAATGTCACGACTATTCTAGGAAATACGTACGAGTCTAACACGAGCTTCCCCCGACTGAGAAAAGATATGCCGATTGTTCTGATGGGATATGTTGGCTGGTGTGTTGAGATATGTTGATTGTTCTGCTGGGATATGTTGGCTGGTGTGTTGAGATATGTTGATTGTTCTGCTGGGATATGTTGGCTGGTGTGTTGAGATATGTTGATTGTTCTGCCGGGATATGTTGACAGGTGTGTTGAGATATGTTGATTGTTCTGCTGGGATATGTTGGTTGCTGATTTGGGATATGTTCATTATTTTCCAGTGTCATGTGAGCTGCTGTTTTGAGATATGTCGATTATTCTGCTGGGATATATTGACTGTTGTGTTTATATATGCCCAATGACCTGCTAGGACGTGGTGAGTCTTTTCTATGGATTTGTTGATCTGTTTTTATGTACGCTTATTGAGTCTTCTGGAACGGTTTCAGCTTCGCATAAATTAGTTATTCGGACAAAATGGAAATGTATTATTTTGGTCATGTGGCAACAGGATATTCTAGGAGAAGATGTCTTTTTTCAATTGAGATGATCGTTTGGATGCCTGGTTTATTAAAAGATAAATCCATTGGATACTGTGGGTGCGTAAGTTTTTCTTTCAAGATCGATAAATAGCGGATTTGATCCAAAAGCTTATTGCAGGCTTCAGTACCCTGAAAAACGAAGCCGAATACATGACCAATGTTGCCTTTAAGGCTACTTAGCGAATACTTAACCTCTCAGCACAGGTAAATGGAGAATTGCGCATTATTAACATAAGGACGTCCTAAGGTGGTTTACGATTGACTGGTGACGGATTTATTGGGTAAATACCTGGCCATCAGCACTGGATAGCAACAGGCCATCCTTTTGAAGTCGGCTTTCCCTGCTTGGCAGATTGATTGGACCAGGTGTATACATGTCAACCCATGACTGCTGCATTAAAGCGTGTTTACCGATCTACCTGGACGTCATACTAATGCTGCGTGGTGCTATTGATTTCCCACGCTTCCTTCGAGCACCCCCCTGGGTCATTGCCGTATTAGTCCATGCACACCTTAACCATTAAAGCCAGACGAGCTAATTCCAAGGTATATTTACATTTGAATCATAGTATTTTTTATTATGCCAGCCACTGACGAGGAGAGCTGAGATACTATTCCCATATATAGGCGACGGCCAAACCCTTTTCACTGCGACATTCGTTAAACACCCAAAAGCCATGCACGTCCACACCGAAAGCATTTAGCAATGTTGCAATTCTCCATACTTTTCAGGACCTATCCACATGAGATTCAAAACGCAAGTTCTTGCCTGTGATGGTGTTGGAGGTGGCGGTTGGGGTGGCGGAGTGGGTACGGATTTAGGGCGCACAGAGAGCCATTCGGCAGTGTCTAGGATATTGATAATCGTTTTATCTACCAAACACCAACGCATATTGAGATAAATTTGAACCTTCGACCAGCGTTATTTCACTGATGTCAAACCATTCTACCGTTACATTTTTGTCTATCATTCCGATCTGACGGTATATTTCACGGGCATGGCATGCCAAGATTCCATCATACAGCAACCGAGTGAGAGCACAGAACGTGACAAATGTTATCCTCATCTGTGAGGCTGATCCGAACAAAGCCAATTTCTGCTGAGTAAATAACATTATACTGCAGGTCAAGTGTTGCCAGCATGGCTACGTTAACGTAGAATTCATGCCATATTTAATTCTTTTTATAAACAAAAATTCCATCATTCCAAAACAACGAAGACCAAAATCACACGCCTTTACAGAATAAATACGACAAAAGTCGTCCGGAAAGTCGAAAGACATCTCGTTTCTTTTCCATATGCTTAAAATGAGGTCCGAACGTCTACGGGAATTTTAGGATTGCCATATTTTTTTTAATTTGGTCACAAGTAAATTTCCTGCAATCGTACGATATTTGAAATATAATAAAACATTATGTCATTCATTTTAGGTGTTTACGTCAAGCCTAAATACACAAAAAGATTATAAAAACGATCAAAATAATAAACTTGTGTTTCACCTTAACATAGTTTTACAGAATGTATTGTTACGGAAGCACCTCTCGCCTTACTTAGTACATGTGATATTATAAAATAGTTTATTGGTATGTAAAGAAACACTAACAAAAACAAATTATTGGTGTCTTCAGATGTGAAATATGGCCTCAGGGAAACTCTGTTATATAGGTCCTAGGCACACTCGAAAGATTAATCTGTTCAATTTAACAGAAAGTCTGTTTTCGGAATGATGGTGGAATGTATTGTGTGCTATTGCACCAGACTGTTCTGTTAAATATAACACACTTTTGGGATTAATTCAACGTAAAGATTCTGTTAGACTCACAGCAGGAACTCTGTTCAAATCCAGACAACCCTAGCTTTCTCCACATGGCATCGACCTTAGTATCAAGCTTCCTGAAAGTTAATCCTGTCTGAGAGCCAGTAACGAAGGCTATGCTTCAACGGGTGTTCTTAAGGCCTATATATAAGGTATATATCTGTCCAGTATCTTCAAACAGATAAATGTCACATTGTTAGAGTGCATATTCATCTAGTTAATTTTCTAGTAAATGCCTTGCGTCAGGCATGTTCAGCCACGTTCGGATGTTTCATGCCGCGCAAAGACATTGTTTTCATTCCAGATTGGGTGTATATTCGTTATGTAATACGAAATCACGCTTTAGAGTGACATTTGCAGGTTATCGTAACACTTTGAATTAGATTCACGTTGAGAAGCGGGGTGTCGTGTTACATGAACTATATCCCAAGTTGCAATTCTTAAAATTTTCCGTTTGTTCACGTATCTACTGAAATGGAACTATCATTGGATTTCATGAAAACATAATATGGATGTTGTGTTAACGGACACGTCTGAGATCAATGGTAAATGAAACAGGGGTGTAAAATCGCCTGCACGTCCTCTGACCAATCGGATTGCACGACGTAGAGTGATGTCTGATTCGGCAGACAAGAAGGACTTGGTCACTGGTATAATGGCAACTTGCATATTGTCCTACATTTAATTTGTTTGACAGCAAAAATATCAGATATGGATGAAGCTATACACCCGTACTGGTGGCATAGGATCTATTACACCTATAATGAAAGGCGACTGACGACTCGGTTTTTCTTTCACATGAAGCGTAATTGTCAACAACAAAATAGGCTGTCCATTCTGAAGATGTGCTTTAACTTTTTTGACAGAACCACCCACAGGTGGGTAGGTGGGTTTTCAACAAGCAATGATTGATTGATCAGATAAGAGATGTTTTCTTATCAACGGACTATTTGAAGAAAAACAACACATACTCAAGTTACAGAAAAGGTTGTCTAAAGATAGATCCACGCTGGTATAAAAGAAAATCTAACTATATAACAATACCAAGGTCGCTCACAAGTCTGTTAGAACATCAGGCTATACTGATTGCAAATTGCATACGTTGTGCATAAACGACCGTCAGGATATGCGGAAGCCTATGTCTATAGTCCTTATGACCGCGTACATAATCTGCTAACTATTCTACAAGCTGAGGCTGTAGAACTAACTCTTCATGTTCAAAAATGGAGAATCACCAAGTTTTTCTTAAAAAAAAAGGTTGACATTTCAACGGATTTTGAAAGGTGGAAAATGTGAAGGAATATATTAGCTTACATATTTAGCTGATTATGTTGACTAAAGACCAGAAAATTAACAAGCCATCAGCCGAAGAGACATTGCTGAATTTAGCTTCACTGCATAAAAGACAGACTTATAGCTCTAGACTGAGTATGCATTGCCAGCGTTGGTATGACTTTTCTAATGAATGTTCCCCACGCTAACGAATATGATCAGGGCTAGTGACTAATTTTGCATGACTGCACTTTTCCTTTCACACAGAACTGATTTTTTGCGTAACGATATTTAACATGCAGCTACTCTCACAGCCGAGTGACACATGTCGCTCTGCTCTAGCCCTATGATACATTCCTTATGACAAGTAACTGACAATTTATTAGCATTAAGACAGCATAAACTGCGCATTTGATACAATGGTTGTCGTGACAACTCTTATTGAACCAGCTGATATATGTGCATGCCGTCCACTTGGAGATCAAATGGTAGATTTACGAGATAAAAACCGATCTAAGCCATCAATATTAATGCATTTTCGATTACTGAATCAGTTTTCCGCCAGGGGCGATGTCTTTCCTATCAGACGTAAGCTTTTAATACAACTGAGACAAGCACCAATTATTAACCATTTTTACCATGGGTTTATCAGTGAAAGTGCTCGGATAAAGCTGAGGCGTCATGCTATATCTTCTGGCAATCATTTACACGACATATATAAATGGTGCATACAAAATACGCGATATGCCTACAAAGGCATCGCCAAAGAAGTACCTTACAAAACACGCGGAACAGAAGGAGATCGCTAAGACAGATGGAAGTACTTTACAAAAACACGAAGTAAGCGTGGAAGGGCATAATAACAGGACACAGTTACGACAGAAAGAGTTACCTTACAATAACACCCAGTAAACCTACAAAGACATGCATGGTTCATGGTATAAAACCCCCCAAAACACAGGGTTGGCGTACACCATCGTGACGATATTTAGAAGTGTTACAATATACACGGTACACGGTAGATTTACATGGAAATATTTAGTAATACGATGGGAATAAGAACCTTCCAAAAACAAATGGGCATTCAAAACGATAAAAAGAACTCCCATAAAAGCAAGCATTTGCAAATGCTTACAGTACAAAAAATCTTCGGAGGTCTAGAAAGATATTCTAGCGACAGAAAGAAGCACCGTACCAAAGCACGTGAAAAGCGTATACGAAGACATTATAGCAGTATAATGAACAGGTTTACAAGAAATCGTAATAACTGAAACGTTTGCATGAAATCAAACAATTGAAACAAGGACTGTCGTTATAACCAGGGCCCAGTTTCACAAAGATGTCGTATATGTACAGCAATCGTACATATATAACGATGGCAAGGTAATAGTGACATACCAAATATCGTACGACAAATGCACGATAATGTGATCATTATCGATCATTATCGAGCAAAAGGGAACCGACAAAAAATATGTGGATATGGGATCCAGAGAAAAACAATCGACCGGAAACAGTGTCTTATAGATTCGGGTTCAAACAAATGTCAGCACCTTATACATGGCCTAAAACGATGGGGCCAGAATAAGTGGTATTAAAAGAATGCATTACATTATATTCTAATGGTGACAAAAGAAAGACTTACGAACGAAATCAATGCCTTACTATATAGTCTAAAACAACCGGTTGCAAAGTTGTAAAGAAAAACAGTATTGCCTAAAAACCTAATTTAATGGGAGCCAAAAGAAATGGGGCAAGTGATTTAAATAAATTATTGCCTTACAGTTTACAGTATAACAATGGACAAACAAATGGTATTGAAAGAAAACAATGTCTTAACGTATAAAACAATGGGGAGCGAAAAGTAGTATATTTAAAGGAAGAATTGCTTTACATTCTAAAACAATGGGCACCAAAGAACTGGTATTGAAAGATAGCATTGCCTTGTTTTCTAATAAATAGGACACAAAGAAATAGTAACGAAAGAAATCAGCGGGTCACACAGGAAGTGTATCCAGAGAAAACACTGCAACATGAAAGCTCGATGTGCCTGAAATACTACTCGATGTGGTTGAAATACGATCCGACTGAAATACTAATCTATATAGTATTGGAAAACACGGTCGATGTGACTACGTGCATGAACACACTAACCCATATGACTGAATTAGCGACGATGTGACATTACTATTTGTTCTACAAACATTTTTTTACAACCTTTACGAGGAAAACCTTGTATAATAAAGCTCATGCAGCATGACGTCCAGTCTATACCTTTCGTAACAAGTCTGCCCTCGTTAGGAAATAGGTCGACATGTAATTCTGGAACCAGTCCCATCTGGAATTGCCGCAGCTTACGATACGGCTTTATCATCTTGTCTTTGCTTTGGTGTGTGCTTTATACGAAGCAAAATTGCTAGGTTATTTGTTTGTGTCTATATATTCTCGCGGAAGCGAAGCTTTCAAATGATTTCGGTCATTCTTTGTAATTCTTTGGTCATACCACTTTGTAGCAGACCGCTTCTATCCGGCCCAAATATAGGCCTAATTCAGAAGAATCGGTGTCTTAATACAAACACTTGTTGGCCTTCTGTGATAGTCAGCTATTGTGGAATATCTCTTTTCTTAAGTAATTCATACCAAACTCTGTACAGTCTATTGTTCCTTCCTTCCTTCCTTTGCGATAAAAAACATGTCTGCAAACTAGCAACGAATCACTCATATATTACATGCTTTGACCCTGAGAGTGGGAAAAAGTACCCTATGCATCTGCGGCTACAGTCTTATAAATACCCGTGAACTCAGCAGTGCTGGTACAAGCTCGTTGGCACCTATTTGTGCATATTGTGAGAAAACCTTTTAGCCCCGTGGATGACGGTGGACTTATTATACATTCATACAGGCTGTAAGAGAGCCGTTACTATCTATGTTTAACGAAGGCTAGCAATATACCATATGTGCCACGTTAACTGGAAAGAAATATATAATTCACACCGGTAAATTCAGAACATTATTGTATTGTTATCCAAGTATATATCTGGTGCCCTTGTCATTGATGGTGCTGATGACTCCTGTAACGTGTTTACCTATGGAAAGTGTGTTAACAAAGCCCAATCCATGCAGGGCATATAGAGGAATCCCACTGTGGACAGTAAACAGGCCAATTATTTACTCATAGCCTTTACTATAAGGTTCTTGTGAATGGTCCTGGATATTGGTACAGAACGATTAACGAGCACACTGCTTTGTATTCTGATATATGTACCAGATATTACACCGCTAGGTGTCACAGGTGTCTTTCAAAAAGTACCACTCTAAAAATCCTGTGACCGAGATAAAGTCAGTGCCAGGTTTAGACACCAAAAAGAGGTTCTGTATAGAACCAACACTGTGCTATGCACCAACACTATCTTCCCATGGTAACCTGACGTGAAAACGAAGTAGGTATCTTGGACAAAGATAGAAGGCTAGTATTATAGTACACTGTTATTTATTATGACACTAATCCAGAACATCTGTATGACTTAGTCGTCATTAGGGATTTTGCAAGCTTTTGAAGGTAATACAACGATACATGGTCGTGAAACATCATTTCTGTCCATAGTATCCAGAATTCCCGGCGATTTTTATCATTAGGTATTTGATATTTTCAATTTCCAGAATTATGTTTTCTCTTGTCTAAGCCCGCCATCTGATGAATTTGTTCCTACACATTCACTTTGGACGAAATCAAAATTTTTCGCGCGAACAAAATTTCAGCCGGGTTCGCAGCCTGTACAGACGAATTCCCTCAATATGCTGTTGATCAGCTAATCAAATGCCACAGACGGAATGGTCGAATGCAATTCAATATATATTAACTGATCTTTCATTACTGGAAGGGGGTGGAAGACATTTCTTAGCAAACACCAGTGGAAGCCATTCGCCTAATCTACAGCGCTACCATTGCTTTATATAACTCAGCCACCAAGGGCTCACCGATCATCAGACACAAACCAACGACCAAGAAAACAAGATATAAATCTACACGTTTTAAAATAGGCAAAGGTTTTCCAAGAGGACTATGACTTGATCTCCAAACAGTCAAGAAGGAAAGCACCCACACGCAAACCTTATGTTGTATTCTCTTTCATGTATAGAGAAAACGAACCAACACCACAACATAGTTAAGGCAGATTTAAAACCGCATTTATTTCAAAAATTAACAAGACATTCAACAAATACATATATACCAAGAAATTTCTATCATCAATCAAAACATCATTGTAGAATTTATCTTTCTTTACAAGACACCAACGTGAAATGGTTTCGGCAGATACATAATGTTCTGACAGATCACTCTCCGACGGAAGGAATAAAGATTGTAAATACATGTATAATCATATATAACGGTTTTAGAACTGGACATATACAAGGCGCCGTGGCCAATGTAACTTTCGTCAAGAAGCTGTTAGGACGGAGAAGACAATTCAGATCATCTACAATTGACTCCTGAATATGCCACAGGGGGCACCGGTCACCCCCTCACACAAATATCACAGTAACTATATCATACACCTTTCACCATGTATGCCACATCTAAAGAAGCCAATCTTAAAATATGTGTTAGTTTTGAAAAAAAATTCTTTTGAAATAAAACTAGACCAGTTTTGAAATAATCTTCACTTCCAAATGAAAGATCGAGAAGTTTTCAAGTAATCCTGCTAACCACTTTTGAAAAAAAAATTTAACACTTTTGAAATAAAACAAATACACTCGTGTCATAAAAGGTTTTTTTCTTTGCAAAAATGGAAATTATTTTAAAACTGGTTAATTTTTACTTCAAAAGTGGTTTTATTTCAAAACTGATATCTTGTCTCAAAATGGTTCATACACACGTCATTAAGGACAGTATTAGAAACGCCGCATCATTAAAACGTGGTAGGAGTATATCGTCCGCAAAGGGCTGTACACGCAACGCTGCTGTACTAGAAACAATATTCTGCAACTCGCTAATTTTAAATCTTCTTCAAATACACTGGAACACAACAGATACTTTTATAGCCGCATATATCATGCGCCCGGAACCTAGCGCACTAAGACTCTTGTAGACAATCTGTTGACCGACTATTTATCAAAACATGAATGGCCCTTGAAAAACGTGATTTCACCCCATGTATAAACTATTTACACGTATTTAAACTGATTAAATTTAGTGAAGAATGTGTAATAGGTTGTGTCCTGACATGTTAAAGGCATACGGTGTGGGAGATAAAATTCATAACAGGAAGGAAAAAAAAACACTGGAGAACATGGGCGATCATATTTAGAGTCGTACGGATAGGGATGACATCTCGGGATACAAAAAGCAAGGTTCTTGAGTGGAAGTATGGTCAATTCATTATATATATGTATAGCCATCACCTTGGTTTAAAAATAAGCCATATAGAAAACTAAAAGTGCGGACGCTAACCACAGTCGTTAGGACACTTAAATACGTTATGCTCGTGTTGCGGTCATGGACGGCGATTACTTGAGGCATACACGGCAAGTTTATACAGTCAATGGCAAAGAAAACCTTTTATCGTATCAATAACAAAAAAGGACTATTCCACTAAGGATTTATAACACAACGCAAAATTATCATCACGGTTTTGAACAAATGTGACCACTTATCAAGTTCGTTTCACAATTTACATCACAGACATTAATAAATAAGCAATCATATAGCTCTGGATCGGAACTACCAATTAGGTCAAGTTATCAAAAGATCACCAGGGTAAAAACAGTCAAGGCTAAACTGTTAACTGCAAAACACCGCATAAATAAATATCCATCACAATAAAATCAGTTTTATGAGACTACTTTAAAAATCTGTATGTAGAAAAGTCCATGACGTCCCTCAAGGATGATGCCTATGAATGTTCAGGGATGCTCTTGGCCTGTTCTTATGTACATTGGCAATGTCTTGGACTAGACAATACTAGTTCAGTTTTCAAAATTACCCTATGTAGTGTACATACTACATGTGTATCTAGTTGTAAACTGATGTTATACAATACAATATAGACATCAATGTGGATTGCAAAACGTACCCTGTTGTAACCTGAACGAAAATCTCATACGCTACCAGACTAGTGAGGGTAGATCTTCGCATAGACCAGTGAGTTACCCTTGGACATAATAATCTTAAGTGGCAATCTGGTAAATAATTATCAGTACTCGAGATCAAATGCATCCACATGTACGAAAATTGAAGAACATAAAAAATGCACAATTATAGCAAACAAAAATATGAAAAAATAATTCTAACCACTATAAAGGTAATGGTTCTAATGACCAACGATTGAGGTAACAGAAAAATGAAATGTTGATAGTACTAGTATCAAATGTCTACCTTAGTGCGCACAAACACAATCAATACATCTCCCAATATGATACATCACACTATGCCAAACAGACATATGTAAAAAACAAAAACGTAGTGTTCGGACTTAAAGGTTCTATTCCAGTCTAGAGGATCCTTTTTTTTTCTTTCATTTCTCATTAAATGTTTTTTAAACTGATTCATTTTTTATTCAGAAAGCTTTAAATCATAAAATTCATTTATTTATGTTTTCCAGTGATCAACTTTGATTGATTGGTGTTCTACTTTGAAAATACAAGGATATTAATAATGCACGTGATAAAAGCAATGGGAAGTGAATACCAAAATGTTTTTTTATAAAAGAAGGGAGCTAAGACAAACGCATGATATTCCACATTACACACTAGACTCGGCCATACAGACTGTGCTTGGGAGGTTTTGATGCTTCTAAACTATACAAATGTTGGCATATAACAAGCACATTGTCCACTCTAAACTTACAACCCTTTATATCAAGCTGATGTCAGCTCTGACTGAATCCAACATTCACTACTTCACGTGTGAGTAATTCTTGCAGAACAGAGATAATATATGGGAATATCACAACTTTTCAGTCAAACGCATGTGATGTCCATGTTATGAAACAAAGGCAACATACATGTAACATGTGAGCAGTAAGAACTGAAAGGATAATACTACTTAAAAATTTATCCAATTAGAAAATCCATCTAATCTAAAGAAAGGGTCAGTATCTAATGTGAGATTCTGATAAAAATTGCCCACACTTACTTCAAGCAATGACAAGGTTATGTAACATGATAGAAAAGAAATAAAAATGTCATGGTTCTACATCAGTGATTCCAATGAATTTAGGATCATCTATGTTTTTAAGGATAAACGAAAGTAATATGTGTGGATAAACACGAGCCAATTACAGATAACTGATAATGAGTCCACCATCTAATCAGAAATTCAAATATGACTGTTAATATTTATACATAAGTACAGAGTAATCCAAACGTTTATGGACCTTGACATTTAAAAATGCTTATAAAATGTAGTCAACATAAAACAATAGCAACTGGGACATAGCAGAACTGAGTACGAAGCTGAAGAATAGGTTGTCTAGATTAGTGAAGCAAAGTTTGAGGTACAAGTACCCAGTTAGCCTGTAACCAGTATGACTGTACATGCTACTATCAGTAGCTTGACAGATCAAGTTCTAAAACTAGTTAACAGAAACATGTCATGACAAGGGCTATCCTTAAACAATCTACAAAATCAAATATTTCATCACCTTTATATATTTATATAATCTGATTAATATAGATAACAGCAGCAATAATATGGTCAACAACAAAACATTAATGATCTGCTCAAAGGCCAAGCTGAGGTATCCTTTTCATGGAAAACAATGTAACAGAAAATTTAAATATTTTTGATAGAGCTTTTCGGCTCTATATACACATGAATGTAGACAAAAAAAGAAAAATACAAAAACAAAACAAAAACACAATGAAACACATAAAACATATAGAATGAGCAACAAGGCAGTGTACCAACAAAAAAAAAAACTGAGCAAACCACAAATATATGTACATAACTCATAAATAGATGCATTACAGTATTTAGAATTAAAGCACTTTAAAACAAAACAAAAGAAACAGTTACTCCTCACAAACTGCCAAAGAGATACTACTTTCATTGGTATATCAGTTCAGTAATTTGGTGTATTACTTGTACGATTCATAAATACATTGTCCATTATTACTAAATGCAGAAATGTGAGAGTGCCAATGGAAAAAGATCAGTCTGCACCATAGGCAATGGAACATACTTATTCACATGTCAATTTGAACTGTAAGTTCACAGGCTGCAGGTCAATGACCAGATATGTCATAGCCTTTGTCAGAGAAAACCTGGCTTAGAAAATTTGTCCGCACATTTTTTCTATGATCTACTTGTATTTATTTCCTAGGCCTTCATAAATTGGTTAGTTAACAGTCTATCACATTGTTGGAAATCTGACACAGTCTTATAAAGCAGAAATATTTCCTCTCTTCAAGGTTATACTATTACAGGACATATAATATACGTTAACTCTAATAAAACGCTTAAAGTGATGAAGATAAGATACAGAAGGAACATGGAGAGACCTAACAGTTTTGACATCCTCCACTTGAAGGCAGCTATAGAGCCAATCACTGCCATCAACATGAGAAAGAGTAGAACAATGGAGCAAACCAAACCCTTACTGTCAACATTTACAGATGTGCCGTAGATGATATTAGACAACAGCCATGGAAACGGTAACCTGAAACAAAGATAACAGACAGCATTAGCACTGGAATCAGCTTTGAACTATACTTCATTGATTCAAGTTTTAAATCAGCCATAATTGATCTGAAGCAGTCTGATTTGGGTTGTGTCTAGGCAAGAAAGCCTCACTGGCACCGCTGGGATCAATCTGCCATTGCCATAACAGGCCTTTCATGCCTATTATATTTCAGACTAAATCTACACAAGAAGGACATTTTGCTTGCTTCACACAACCAAGAGGTTGGCAATAAATAAAACATGAAACAAAAAAAAAAAGAGTGAAAGAAAAAATCTGAATTCGTATACATAAACACAAGCCAATATAAACAATTTCATTCAAATGAATAATCCATGATAAATATTACAGCAGACAAAATGATCCCGTTTCCTTTAGTAGAGCACATCATGTGTACAGTATACACTGGTCTTTGCAACACTGTCCAGTGAAAACACATGTGTTCATGGGTTCCGATTTCCCTGAAGAGATATTCTCTGTCAAGGTTTCTACTTAATTATCAAAATGCACAAACAGATCAAGAATGGAAATCACATTACCATACAGTCTAATTTATCAATGGATCTACACGAAGTACTGCACATGTTCAGCAACCATGGACATCGCACACATCAATACGCAACATAAACACATTGAATTGACACCTGAATATTTCTACATCCATTCAAAACATGGACACGTACCACTTTTAACACTAACAGTCCTTTATGATACTAGGCTTGTGTTACATAATATGTTAAAGCTATCACAAATGGCACCATGATACACCTGAAGAGCGAAATGAGGTAAAATGATACAGAAGTGCTTGAGCATGCCCACTGTAACTATGTATACATAACCGTTGTTAAGCAAATTCCAGTTTGAACAACCAGACATGTGATTCTGTTGGCACCAGAAGAGTTTTTTAATAGTACAGACAAAAGTGTTCAAATAAACTCCCTGATGATATGATCAATAACATTTTCTGACAATACCCATAATAAACCATACCTGGTTGACAACAGACAATGTAAATTTCATAGAATGTCCTTACACAGGGGCTAGCAATGTCTGACACATGACACAGACATGACAGATATCTAAACAGATAGGTGCTCTTTCATTTCACTAGCCTTCAGCATAATGATGTCAAATCTAACCTCGGCTAAATATATGGTAATTGACCTGAAATTCTGAAACAAAAATGCATTTCAGAGCCGCTCAATGTCATAAAAATATTACTTTTTCACCTGAAACTTACCTTTTTCCAGTAGCATTACTGGTAAGTTACTGATTTAAATGAGTTCTATTGATCTTTTCAGGTTTGTTTGGAAGTTAGGATTATATGGTAGAAAAATAGTAATATTTGAGGACCTTTATTTGCAAATTTGCAAACTTTAGGGGAAATATAGTATATCCAATACTACATACATCTCATAATAATACTCAGAAATATGACAAAAGTTGGACACGGTTGCAATTACAGATTTTAAATGAGGATAATTAAAGATTCACCTGTGTATATATGCGTAATTACGATTTCTTTATAATGAATGCCTTTAAAGTAAAAGACAGCTAAAATATCCAGTAAGATTTATCATCATTTAGACAACTGAAAACAATGCACAAAAGTTCTTTCATTTATTTTTTCACATTTTTTTAAGACTGTTAAAAGGCATTCAAATATTTGACTATGATGGGCTTTATGCGCCATACTGACAGTGTTTAGGAATTGTTCTCTTCCTGATGTTCACCAGATGAAAGGAATTTTTGGGAACATTATTTCAGTAGTCTTTTATTCATAAGGAAAAAGAATCATTCCAACAAGAGTTGTACAAACTTCCTGTGATGTCAGAGTTCCTAATAAAAGCCAATAAAGCCCAACTTAGAATTCAAATGTTTGAACACATTTAACTTTTTTCACAAAAATCTAAATAAATAAATGATGATTTACATCTACATTTTTAGTGATGCCTACTTTGATATTTAGAGGTCTTTTCCGTTAACTTTAAATGCAAACAGATGCATCAATTAACTTCTTTGTACTAACAAGACTTGGACCAGCAAGTATAGGCTATCTTATACATGTATGTCAATGAGTATGCCCACATGTAAAACCTTCCTACCTCTGGTACATACTACTTAGTATTGATTCAAAATGGCAACCATTAAAGCCTAATGTCAACAGCCATCAAAGCCATTAACAGCTTCATTAATATTTCAGAGTATAAACAAACACCCAAGACGACAAAGGCAGTTTGGTAGTTACTTCTTTGTATCCTGTCCACAAAAGGAATTAAGGGCTATTGTCTAGGGATGCTGAGACAACATGACAATAGCATCTGAGTCAGCAGGACAACCTGCCCTGACAACAACAATGGGCAGTAGGTATTTGCTATCTATGCACGAGCCCTGAGGTTTATGTGACCATCCAACTAGCAGATAAACCAAGGTGAAGGAAGCACATGGTTACCAGAAAAACAAACTGTAGAGACAAGGCAATCACTAAGCACAGATACATTGTAGCTCTTACACGTTAGCATTGTTTCCAAGCCAACACTTTCATGTAATTTACTATCACAGACAATATTTCTCATCTTTATTAATTATTTACCCTTTATGTTCATCCAACACACTAAAACAGAAATGTTTCCTTATTTAACATGAGCTGATCAAACATTACTTCCACTATCAGAAAACATTGGTATTATTAAGGTTCAACCCCACCCCCTTCCTGTCAAACAGTCTTTTTAACTGGTTGTAATTACATGTAAATGTACAGAACTCATTTGTTGTTCACTATAATGATATAGGTCCGTACTATTCTTTGGCTTAACAACAGCCATGGTTTTGGATTAGTCTATGCTATAACACTGAACTGTATGCCTAATGGTTACAATTTGTAAATCATACTTGAAAACTGAACAGCCCCTTTGCCAAGTGTATGCCAACACATGTTCTTGTTTTTTTCTGTTGCAAAAAGATCAATGTTGAATTGTTTTTCAGAAACTGCGTTCCAACAGAAGATACCTTTCACATTGCCAGTAATCTGTCCAAAAAGTTCAGAATTAATATGTTGTGATTAATATGGATAGATCCAACACATGCGCTGTCTTACAGATCATGACATCACAGAAAGATTAAACATTTATAACCAATGTGCGGGACATCAGGTTGACCTATACGCAACAATACTGCTTATGATTTGTCAATTATGTGTTCTTGATTGACACTTTGGAAATGTATATTGGGTGTCTCAAAATCTTTCCTATCTACATACATCTCATGAATATACCTGTTTGATTGGGGTTTAATATGGAAAACAAGAATATTTCAATTATTTAATGATGGTCAGTTTATGATCAGAGGAATTTATGCTAAACCCTGAGAAAATCACCTGACACCCTCCTAAAACATCAGAAGTTGAGCCACCGAGTGCCTAATTAGAAGCAACCATCTCACTGGTAATCAGTTGCAGTTAATCACTACACTGTACTTATTAAAAGCGGAGACTTACCCAACAGTGATGTCAAAGATATTACTGCCTACAGAACTGGACACGGCCATATCTCCATAGCCCTTTTTGGCCACTATTACGCTGGTTATCAGATCAGGTACACTAGTTCCAGCGGCGAGAATTGTCAGCCCCATTATCTGCCAGGCAAGAACAGAAAACAATTTGATTACATGTATGCATTTACTTCATTGGTACCATCTAACAGACTCCTTTATTTGTATCAAAGTGGCAAAGCTTTGATGGATGTAGGAAACCAGAGAGAGGTAACAAAAATCTATTAAAACCTCTTATCTGCAATTATGTGCGTTTGCTGCACCATCTTTTTGATATGTTGATACAGGGCCGCCAAGAAAAGTGGCAGGTACAGTTAGAAGTCAGTTAAAGACACACAGATCTTAACCAAAATCTGCAGTCACAGATAAACCAACTACAGTGTTGGCTACTTATAAGTGAAGTTGAAAGTACAAATGAGCTCATTAGAGCCACAGAGGATCCAAGTGAAGCTAAGGTACAAATGAACTCACTAGAGTTACAGAGGATCCATGTGAAGCTGAAGGTACAAATACGCTCATTAGAGCTACAGAGGATCCAAGTAAAACTAAAGGTACAAATGAACTCACTAGAGCTACAGAGGATCCATGTGAAGCTGAAGGTACAAATAAGCTCATTAGAGGTACAGAGGATTCAAGTAAAGCTGAACATAACAAATGAGCTCACTTGAGCTACAGAGGATCCAGGTGATGCTGGAGGTACAAATGAGCTCATTAGAGCTACAGATGATCCAGGTGATGCTGGAGGTACAAATGAGCTCATTAGCGCTACAGAGGATCCAAGTGAAGCTGAAGGTACAAATGAGCTCTCTAGAGCTACAGAGGATCCATGTGAAGCTGAAGGTGAAGCCCATTACAAAAGAGCCAAATAGAGACAAATGACACTAGAACTAAAAATGAAATAACATATGTTACTATTTACTGACATGTCTGAGCCATTACAGTTTCTGGCATAAACAGATCTGGCCAAAGCTAATAGTGTGAAACTAAGTAAAAGTGAAAATATGTGGTGTAGCTATTCAATTGTTCTTGTCCATATTCTTATCTCTTCTCTAAACTTTTTAATGAAAATTTCAACTACAAGGACTGAAATAACAAAAACAGAGTTGCTTGTTAGACAGGATGTACCACTGGTTATAATTTTAATATTAATGTAGCAAATAACCTCTAGCCTCTATTTTCATCCTGGACTGGTGACCATGTTTCAATACACTACTGTATCCATATTTGGCCCCAAAACAAGACGCCTTGTAAAAGGAGACTACAACTGAATAAGCAATGAACAATGTTTCTAATAATAGTCATAAATTCTGGGGATAATGTTTCACCAGTTGTGGACAGGAGCTAGCCCATGAGCAGGAGTCTGGGGATGCAGCGCAATGAGTAGTAAAAGTTTCCCTAATTGTGTCCTGGGGTTATAATTATGAGAGCAGTGCATACTACTGTTTTCTGTGTACACAAAATTATCCCAGGAAAAGAAAGACAAAGAGTTATTCTAATAAGCCAATACAACCAGAGGCTAGGATTTGAAACAAATAACAAGGGCTCCCTGGTGCTGCTCTATGCCATTAACCATTTACCTCTTCAGATATACCCATTGTTTCTCCTGTTACATGTGCCCACCAGATCATGAGGAAGGAGAAACCGCCAATCCACAATATACTGCCTATGAATGTGACCGGGTACCACTTCCTCTTTTCCTACAGAAAAAACACAAACAAAATGAAAGTTTGAAAAAAAAAATTGGAAATTTGTTGGCATAAAGTTTCATTTAGCAATAAGCTATTTATTCATATATTTGAATGTTTGACTTACATGACAGAAGTCAGGTTAAATGGATTCAGGAAACCGTGCACAGCCCAGCTGGAAATCATTAGCCTCAAGAAGGTACGTGTACCTGACCAAATCCAGGTAGAGCTGGATTTGAGCGGGCCTCCTGTCCGCAGTATATAAGTGGTGCTTGGGCGGGAAAGGAGCGGGGAAGGGGCAGGGAAGACAGTTTAATGCACTAAATGATACATAAACAAAGCTTTTCAATCATTACCAAGCAAAAAAACCATTAAAACAATTTATACATGCAGTTTTGAGTAATTCATCTTGATTGCTAGACAGTTAGAAAAAAAGTGAAAAAAAAAAGTGAAAACCAAAAAAAGGTAAAATCTCAGTGTTAAGAAATCTGATGTTGAAAGATGTACATGTAGTTTTCTATTCCATGTCAACTACCAAACTCCTGTCTTCTGCTTCACTCACAGCATGTTTAATCAAGAATATCCTAATGGCACTAATCTACATGTAATATGGTCAGGGGATTAGACAATACTCATAAAACAGATGAGACTTGCCGTAGTGAGGCATAGTCTGGCTGTACAAATTGAATAGGCCTGTGGAAATATGGCCCTGCTCTCTAGGGTAATATATGGAACATGCAGCGAGGATTAGTTTTCATCAGCAGACATTTGTCTCTGCATCAGGTATTATCCGCAAGAAAGCTTTGGTGCAGTCCATGCAAGCATCTGCGACACAAGCTGTAAAAGACCCAAAATTTCGGCTCCAAAAAAGGGCATTTTACGGGCAAATAAATGTCATAAAATATTACTTTACAGTCTTTTGATGATGAAATGTTTCCTAATAGAATATAATCCTATGTGCCACACAAACCTCAAAGCACTTTTGTAAGATGACTAGAATTCACAGAATCCAGCAAAGAATGGACAAAATTTTGTTATTCACAGCAGGTGCACAATAGAATGATGATACATATAGCATTATTATCTTCATAATTCCCCACAGACCTGATCCTTCAACCTTTACAAATTTATCAGATTTACACAAGTTTCTACATAAGGTCTGTATACAAGCCGTATACTGCATTACTTATACGTGTAATTTTCTGAGTATAAATCAGAAGGTCATGGCATACAGGAATATACAGTTGTATTTCTGTCCAGAAAAACATACACTAAACTCTTTTATTGCGTATCGTGGCAATTATTGCAATTTTCATTACATTTCTTATCACTTTCAGCATCAAATACATTCTCCTACACTGCGTATGCCTTTTACGCATACTCAAGATTATTTCACTTATACGACGACGGCCAGCATTATGGTGGGTGGAAACTGGGCAGAGCCCGGGGGAACCCACAACCACTTGCAGGTTCCTGTCACATGTTCCCACGTACGACCGAAGAGAACAAATTCAAAAATTTTGAGGAATTAGGGTATATGTATACATGTACATCTAATCTGACTTCCAAGAGAGTAAAAATGTGATAATTAACTGGTCCCCCCCCCAAAAAAAAAATAACAAAACTGGAGCCTTTCGATCAAGAGATGACATCTGATCATCATTATTAACTTTGGAAACCTAACACAGTACCAGTACTGTATTTTATCTGTACACATGTGTATTTTAATAAATTAATGTCACATTAATACCGATGACAGAAAGCAGGGTCCATATAGAATGTACGTGACTGCACCTATTCCAAATACCTCGTAGCCTCTGGTTATAACATGGAAACATTCAATAGTCCACACGGAAGATAACATAAACACATAATTTTCAGAATGTTACCAGAAAATCATGCAAAAATTCCAGAGCCTGAGGTTGTGTGTAAATACTACTACACTGCAGCAGAGATTAACTCTGTCATGCTGCATGATGCGTGTACCTGTTATGGTGTGTTTCTGTCCAGTGTATAGACCATTAATTACTATTTAAGTCCTGTTCACCAAAAATCAACAGAGATCAATGGGAAAGGTCTTACAGCTAAGGCTTCCCCTACACTGAGCTGTGGCATTAGCTGTATTAAATGCAATCGAGTATCAATTGTTAGCCGTTGGTTTAATACATTAGAGTAAGGTTCCCGACCGGATCACATCCCACAGGCTGACTGGCCCTGGAAATCCATTAATTGGCCTGCTGACGTAAATGAGTCGAGTTTGCAGCTGTGCTGCGAAGTCAAGACTCCATCTGACCATGGGATGATGCCTCCTCATTCAAGTGAAATGGCCAGCTACTGGTGACTCTGGTCAGTGTTTCCAGAGCTATGGTAAGGTTTATGTCAGAGAAATTCCTACACCTAGGGCTCCAGGAGACAGACATGACCGCCATGCTGAGACAGATACATGTACTTGTACCCTAACACTTAATTAACCTAATTTCTCAACCTTGTGGAAAATAACATCAGATGAAATCTGTCTCATGAAATAATTGTAATTCGATAAATAAAGCCAACAAATATATTCTCCATGGCCCAAGGGGAGTAGTTGACTTAAAAATTTTGTCCATAACTTAAGAGTTCTGCTGATCTTTAAATACTGAGGTTTGTTTAGAAAGTTGGACGATATCCAACTGGAAAAATGTAAGTTCCAGTGACAAAATTAATATTTTATGAACTTTATTTATCACTAAAATGGACTTTATTTGGTGAGCAGGGGGAGTTTTTACATATAGGTAAAATACAGCACTTAAGGAAAGTATATATAGCCCTGGCCATGCGTTTGTATATTAGGTGAAACAGTCTTGGGTACACAGTAAAAGAAAACCATGTAAATAAATGGCCAAGAATGTCTGAATGTGTTTTTCTTGCAATAGTACTAACACCTTCATTATTCGTTACAATCTAAGTGAAATAGGAGTTTATTGATATCACATAGCAAGTGTGTGACATCCTTTCATAAGCAAACTGGGGGTGAGATCAAATACGCTAGATCTGTTTGAGCTGCACACCACAAAAGGTAACAGGAAGTACACAGGAATCTTGCCTGGTACATTTAAATACTGAGGTGAAGTTTGAGATGTAAACTGCATGTTATATATTCTTGGCAAACTTATTGTTCTAGTAAGAAACATGCGTTGGTGGTACAAACATTACAATAAATTTGACTTTCTTCCAAAACTAGTGAGCCCTGCCAGTGATAATAAACACCTATTTATGTGTATATATGTATGCCTGGGGTATACCACCGTACTCAAGAATTGTCCAGTGAAAGAATTCGCCATTGTTATCATATGACAATGAGGAGTCATTAGGTGTGTGTACATATACTGTGTCTTTTGCGACAGGGCGAGTCTATGCCGCCAAAGTGCTGCCACCACTAAAGTATCACGCAGAAGACACCAGATATGACACCCCACCCAGTCACATTATACCGACATCAAGACAACTAGTCATTTATTTCTTGGTCTAACAGTGTCAAATCTCTCAATCCCGAGTACCAAGTGAGGCAACAACAAATACCATTTTTTAATTCTCTTACATGACCCGATCCCGGTTTGATCCTGGGTCTCCCGACTTCAAGGCTGACGCTCTAACCATAAGGCCACCGGAGTGGTCAACACCTGTTTGTAAGTTGGGAGGTGGAACAAAGGTGTCTTTGAAGATCACAATATTCAGATGCTTAATCAGCTCAATTATGCAACTGTGAGTACCTGGTTGTGTTGGTGTGGGAAGATTGTTCCCTGGGTAGAGTATACTTACAGGCCTGCGGACGTCCGGCAGTGTGAGCCAGAGAAGGAAGACAAGGGGAATGACCAGCACATAGGTAATCCTCTGTTTCCACAAGGGAGGCCAGCTCAGGTCCAGAGGCTCACTCTCATCTTCCAAGTCCTTTTTTGTGATTTTCTAAAGAAAAAGTAATATATAACATTATAACACAAAGGTTTAATGCAAAATGATGAACTAGAAATGTAATATCTAGCGATTTAAAGCACAGTAGCAAAATAAGTAAAGATACTTTTGGATATAATTTTCAATGGTCTGAATCTAATGACGTTTCATTATACTGTGTGTCCCAGGTACTGTAAACCTTCGACCTTTTCTAGCACTAAGGGTTTTCCCAGTGGAATTTATGCATCCAATTATTATGAAAATGATTTGTTTGTGTCATTAAACATGCAAGCTTCATAAAAAAAACTGTGCAGATTATTTCTCTACACCCCACAGTTCTCTCAGAATGTGTCAAATTGTTGGGTGCAGAGGTGGTTGAAAAGATTGAAGAATTAGGGTAGGTCAAGCGTCTACGAGGAAGTGAGGTGGAAAACATGGGAACACAGGAAATAGCTGAGTCTAAATGGGCTTTGGGGTTTATATCGTAAGGGCACTTACATCCAACCTGGACAACAGCAAATTTCTCAATGCTTTTTTTGGCACTTACCTATATGCGAACTATCAGCTGGAGTGCATACGCCAATTCCAATTTTATTTAGTTTGAAACAATACGTTCATAGGTCATACATATAGATTGATTTCAAGGAGCTGTTCAACTTTGTGCACTGCTAGTGAAGTTGTCAAACGTGATAGCATGTTTCTGATCCAACACTAAGCTGTCAGAGTTTGCTTGTTTACAACACAGTGCAGTTTGGTTTGCCCTGGCACATATACAGATGACCTGCGCAGTACAATCTCCTTACCATGGCTACTAACAGCTCAACCCTGGTGATTCCAACTAAGTGGCTTACACCCCTAACATATTTGTCACCAGCAATTACACAGGTGTCAGGAAGTGGGAAGAAATCAATATGTATGACTGCCAATCAAATCCTAGCTAGCACTAAACTGCAATGAGGCTGTGGAAAACACAAACAACCATTTATAAATATTATCCCACACCCCACTCCTCTTCCATAAAAAAACCCTTCCAAACACAAACAAACAAGCAGCAAAATTATGTATTACAGTTATTCCTAACATGATGAACAGTTTATAGGAAACCCTCAAGTATTTATAGCTGTTGTGTTTTCAAAACATGTCTGTGTCAAATCAGCATGTCAACATGGTTTCAAGACACATTCCTAAGAGCACATGCATCCAAGTAAACGTGATTTTTCAAAGTAAAAATTTAAGCAAGTGAAATCAACAATTTAAATGTTTTTTTCCCCTGATCTAGATGTAACAGACTGCCTGGGCTGTACATTTCTATATTTAAGGAATGGAATGGAGGCTTACTGCCAACCATATCTAGAACATGTGAGATGGGCAAGTATATTATCTGCTTTTCCTGTAAGTACTCAAGCAATTACAGCCTTCAAAAAGAGTGGCTGGCTTTCTCTCTGGCCATAAGTGGGAAGGTCTGTCAGCAACCTGCAGATGGTCATGGGTATCCCCCAGGCTCTGCACGGTTTACTCCCACCATAATGCTGGCCGCCACTGTGTAAGTGAAATACTCTTGAGTATGGCATAAAACACCCATCAAATAAATAAATAAATCAAATAGAGTGCTACGTAATATAGCACAGATCGGATAAAACAATGATGCTGACATTATTGATTGGGGGTATTCAATATTTCTGTTATGTTATTTTGCACCTAGTTAAATTATATCAAAATATATTAAACAGATATGAGAACTCATTGCCCAGGAATACCCATATTCCTTTGAAGGTTACCATAGTTACAAAATGCTGTGATTTCACTTTCAGCTGCAACAATTCAAAAAATGGATATCAAGCTCGGTTAAATTTTCATATGTTGTAAAGAAAAGTTTAAGCTACACAAGTCATGTGGCCCAGTACCATACAAAAGTCTGAGGATACAGACAGACTTGTCAGAAGGTATGAACTTTAATAAGTTGACAAATTTACTACATAAATAGCAAGGACAACCAATGAGCTTGTGCAACATTTAATTTTATTTATTTTTTTGTTTGGTGTTTTATGCTGTCCTCAAAAATATTTCTTATATGATGGCAGCCAGCATTATGGTGGGAGGAAACTGGGCAGAGCTCGCGGAAAACCCACGACCATCCTCAGGTTGCTGGTACATCTTCCTACGTATGAAGAGACAGGAAGCCAGCATGAACTGGACTTGGACTCACAACGACCGCATTGATGACAGGCTCCTGGGTCATTACGCTGTGCTAGCGCGCTAACCAACTGAGCCACGGAGGCCTCCAACCTTTAATAACCAGATGTGTAAACCACATCACTACTAGCTATGTGAAGAAAACAACAGCATGGCAGACTTTCCTAACCAGAAATTAAACCCATGCAGACCTCTTTTCACTCGAAAGCAAACCAGCTCTAATTAAACAGGTGTGCAAAACAGGGGCAGCTGAATTATCAACAGCCAAGGCAGGATAATTTACCTGGGAAAAGGGGTACCTGACATTCAACATAAGCTCTCTTTACCATGTACAAGTACATGTATGCAAAGCATAAGCTGTATCACTCCAGATGTACTATGACAGATACAATGAAGTCACTGGGTTACTGGCTGGTACATGTGTACAAAGGTTTTCTCCTATTCAAATTTAAGTAGGTTTGTGTCCAATTGTGGCTGATTATACTGTTAACAGGAAAGCTGAATAACACAAAACAATTTATTCAACAGTTTGTGATCAAGACGGATGGTGGTTTTGCACATGTATCAGTATACATGTGAAGAACACATCATTATCTGGGATAGTGATGAACAAAAACATATGAGCATTTTTTCCAGTTCATAGTTTCGAGCACCCGGTTCCTGGCAAGGTGTAGAAGGTCATAAATAACATCGATCTAAATGGGTGAAATGCTAAAGTTCAAAGTACAACAGGACAATGAAACTATCATATCTGACGGTTAGACACATTCTGATTACTTTGACAGACAGAATTTCTCACCTAAAAGCTATAATTTTCATTTTTTTGATGCCAAAACTTCTTCACTGCCTATCTTACATTTGTTAAGTTCGTTTTGTTTTCATCTCCAGTACTTTAGTCACCTGACTAAATACTACGAATACTTCATACTACTATACTATTAGATTTCATTTATTTATTTATTGGATTATTGTTTAATGCCATACTAAAGAATTTTTCACTTATACAATCACAGTCAGATTTATGGGTCGGGGAAACCGGTGTTAAAGGTAGCCCGAGACCTCAGTCTGAGAGTGGCTTGTATATACTGAAACGTGGGGACCGCTGGCCACCCTTAGCCCGAGAGCTATGTGGACCCGATTCCGGTATAATGCCCACAAAGAGCTACCCCCTCATTCAATTCCTATGCATGCATTAGATTCGTCCTTAATACACATATAGCACGGCAGTTCACATAAACAAGTAAGGACAAGCTTAAGTCACAAGTGTGAATTTTCTTGAATTTACCAGTTTTGCCCAGTAAATGCATGTATTGGTTCATTTTGCACTAATTTTTGTAGCGTGAAGTTAAGCTGTTTTTAATTACCACTATTTTAACCTGGAAGACTCCTCGGCTGTGAGCTACACCTTACCGAAATTAAAAGATCACAAAAGAAAATTTTGTTTTTCAGGCATTTTTTTTTCTCTCTTCATAACACCTCTTTTTTATGCCTATTTTCAATCAACGGTAAGGAATTTTCAGAAATGACATCACTGATAAACACAGAATTAACTTTAAAAGCAATGTTAGTTCCGGCACTTTCAACCTCCACTGAGTTTTGTTCAACTGTTTATCACCACCGATTCATGACAGAAGGCGAGCGAATTTTCAGACTGACCCTCAGGAGCCTTAGGAAATCTCTAGTTTTATGCCCTGTGGAGATTTTTGTACTTTTTCACACTCTAAACGTCATATTAAGAAATAAAGCTTTCATGTATCCTTTAAAACAAATCTACATGACAGACAAGAATGAAAGATACTGTACATGTACACGAAAAATACTCACCAAGAAGAAAATCCAAATGATTGTATGGAGTAGGGAAAAAGAGAAATATTTCTAAGTACATGTATTCATTTTAAATCATAAAAATACATGCATAAGAATTTCTCACAAGAGTCTAAATACACATTTAACATAAAGACAATTTGCACTTACAGCCATGTTTGGTTTAATTCTTACAAAAGAATTTTATGGTCCCGAGTAGGTACATGTAGTCACTTGTGAGAGGCCAACTCCAGGGGACGATATGGAATTGTTAGAGATCCAACATGGTCACTAGTGCAAATTCATCTCAATGTATATGTCTTGATTATATCGTTCCTTCAAATCTCTATAATACACATGAATACAGAAGTACCAGTCTCTTCATCCCCACCCCCCTCTGCTCATCGGTGACAATTGGTTCGTCTTCACTGAAGTCTGTCCAGGCCAACCACATGTGGCTGTTTGGGTGTGTCCTATGAAAATTGAATATGTCCCGAATAACATTTGTTCTTTTCCTATGGACTCTTTGTAGATATAATCTTATTTTTGTTGCTAATAATTATTTGGACAGGGGATGACTGAAATTATAAATATGAGTTGTCACTTGTGCCGCTGATACATGTGCTTGATGTAAGAAAATAGTGACCTGTCAGGGTCATATAAAGAAAACTTACGTTCTGTTCCAAAACTAAAAAGTATAGTGACTGAATAAATGTTCTGATTGCAACTAGCTAGACCAAATACTTCTTTAGTTCACATTCTTCATTTTATTATGGTTTTCTTAAAATATAAAACATGAGGACTTTTTACTGCAAGCAAAATGCAGAGAAGATTTTGAGAGTCGGGCTGGGTGGGGGGGGTAGGGGGCTAAATATCTTAAGTCTCATGCTAGATTTCAGCAGTTGATTGTTCAATGATTGACTGGTTCTCTTTCATATGAGCTTTGTACAATTTTTGCAATTTTGTCTGGTATTTACAAGATTATGGTTTATTTACAAAAATTATTTACAAAACACACACATAAATCATTTAGGGCTGGTCTGTATGTGAATTAACAGATTCAACAGAGTTTGATGACAACATGCAATGTGCACAAATTCACCAAGGTATACAAACATCTGGAATTTCCACACAGAACTTGTATTAATATTTTTGGAAACCCTCTTGCTTGATTTGGTCTTTTGTTACGTGTTTTTGGATTCCAAAACCTCTTTTGTAATCTCTACTAAGATCTCAAAACCAGCATAGTCATACTGGACAATGTGCGCAACTTATACCTAATGCCAGTCACATTTACAGTATCGGAAAGTATCACTGTGATGGAGAAAAAGGTGAAAGTTTTGTAAGTCAATAAAAACCTTAAATAACTATCACACAATATAAACAGATAAATGTTACTATAGATGACCCTGCCATTATGTGCATTTTGTTTGTTTTTGGCTTTTTTTTGGTGCAATAGAGTTCCTTTTGTTGCATGATTTCAATACACATTTGTTGTACAAAATGTCGCCTTACCTCAGGGAATCTGGTGAGTTTAGATTTTATTGCGTGAGAGATATACACAGGAGATGCACGTAGCAACATCACTAATTTCCATACATTAACTATCAGCCGAGGCCAAACAGATTCTTATATAACATGAACTTTTCCAAGGATCACTGATACAGTTTTTGCATAGGTCATGTCAGGATGACCAACTACATGTATACAATTAAGAGGTTTTATGTATCTGTGAAAATCTCACCTCTCGACTCTCACTGGCACTGCTGCTCCGACTGGTAGAGTCTGACTTGTCTGGCCTGTCTGACCGCGTCCCGGCACTACTGCAATGCACAGACATGCCCCCATCCTCAGCTGCAACAGGTTGCTGAGCACTGAGAGGTCTGTCTGTCTGCATGTAACCCTTGTTCACAGACTCCACACTGGTCATGGTGGTGTGCTGACTGGCATTTCTCTCTGGGGTGGACACAGTGTGCCCGTTGAAGTCCAGTTTACCGTTAGATATGGCATGGACAGGACTGTCTTTGGCATAATCGTCTCTGAAGGACTGGTTGGTGAAGCCCAGCTGTTTGTCAGGGTCATCAGAGTTTGGATCCTTATGATTCTGGAGTTCGTCCTGCTCAGATTTGTAGTGAGTCACTGCTTGCAGTTGCTGGGCTTTCTCATGAATTTTACCTACATGTATAATGTACAGACATAACAAATATACGAACAATTCAAACTACAGGTTAACATCATCACTTACACACATAAATAATGCCAAAGTTAAATATTCAGCAATGAATTATAAGAATACCTGTAATGATAATTTAAAGACAAAACTAAACTTTTGTGGCTCGCAAATTTTA
The DNA here is from genome assembly GCF_032854445.1 of Liolophura sinensis. NCBI lineage: Eukaryota > Metazoa > Mollusca > Polyplacophora > Chitonida > Chitonidae > Liolophura > Liolophura sinensis. Next base: position 44,573,019 of record NC_088302.1, on the reverse strand, counting down.
TACATGTACCAGGATTACAGAATTTACTATATGCTAAACAGAAACAATAAATGTACAGGTGTATTCCAGATGTACCAATTAGATGACTTGTGTATGATGTAGGTGAAGTATTATGAAAGACTGACAATAATCACCTTCCCCAAGAGGATCGATGGTATGGATCATCAACTGGAGCACTCCATGACGGAACTTTGCACTACCTGACTTGAGGATGGGCAGACTACACGTCCTCTGAGGCTTCTGGAACACAAATATCACACAGATGCAGGATAAGTACACTGTACAACCCTCATTCAGGAACACTACAACCCAGATACGTGTATAATGATCCAGAAAAAACACTACAACACTTCCTGGATATATAGTACACAGGGTAAATACAGCCCCCATAAATACAGGAAAAAGATATAATAATAGAGTAAGGATAAATACAAGCCAGATAGCCAGGTAATCAGTCACAGAAGTATTATAAGGATTATGATACATGTAGAGATACATGTCCTCTAAATCTTCAACCTTTTCACATGTCTGCAAGGTGTTTATTCAAGCATATTCTGAATACATTACTGTGTGTAGACTGATAAAATTCTACGTTTTGCGAAGCCCTGAAACTGACCAATACAACCTAGGTAGTTTTGTCTTCAAGTTCAAATAAAAAGTGTGCATAAATTTCACTGAATGTTGCTCTTTCATGTGCGAAAAGGCTTGGGAATTAAGGTACATGTGTGTGTCACACTTAACACGTGAAAATACACAATAAAAAGGAATGTGATGAACAAGGTTATAATATTTATTCTTGTTTTATTTGTATGAACATGTACAATTATCACATGAAAGCACTATAATATGTTTACATACATGCCCTTACATTATCAATGCTCTTTACAGCCAGATTACAAGACTCAGTTGTTTTTGACTGACTGGTGTTATAAAACTGCTATAAAATGGATTCAGAACTGTACTCTACAGTATTTTATTCTCACTTGAAATAATTTCAGCAGCAAAGAACCTCTCAAAAGTTTAATACGTCAGCTTCCATCCTAACTCATGCGGAGATAAATACATATAAACATACATAACTATGTAAGATGTTCATCTACTTGTAACTTAAAATCACTCGCGTCCCACATATATAGACAGAGCTATATGTATAAATCTTTTTTTCATAAATCTATGATCAATGTCAAACACTTAAACACTTCCACATGATACATCAGAGAAAAAGAGACAGCATCTACTGTCTAACTGACAGTGCAATTTGTATATCATAACAGTATACTGGCCGCATATACTTTTGTCCATAATGAATGAGGTCTACATATCCACAAACCAGATGAACATTCCGTGCTTATGACACCCATGAATACCAGCTATTACACAATTGCCCTAAACGACCGTAAATTTTGTCCATGACTAACTTGCCAATAGTACCTGATTCTGAGAGTCCTGTTGATTTTGGAAAGGTGTTTTAAGGTTTGCTTAGCACATGATATGATATTCTGTTGGAAAATTGTAAGTTTCAGCACCGAAAATAATATTTTGTTACATTTATTTGCCCACAAAAATGCAAGTTTGTGGATGAAATTTTAGGTGACTTTGGGTAAGTTCACAACCCTAATCATATGGCAGAAGAAAAAAATTCATCTGATCAAGTCATACATGGTGCTGCACAATCATATCAATGACAGTACCTTAGATCTATAAGTGCATGTTTACAATTTACATGTACTATATCTTCCAGGTATCGGTTTTTCTAAAGTGTTTTAAGCACATGACAAAAAGCCTTCCACCAAATACGTGTGTGATTGAAGCAGATTCTTGTTTCAATAAAGAACTCAAAAGCTCTGAGTAAAGTATTGAAACAAGGAACACCTGCGTGGAAGGAAATGTTTATCATTTTCCATGATAAGTGTGATTACAGTGTACACAGGGTGAGGATTCAAACCCCGGCACTTGGCTTGTTTCCACCTATTAAAATAATCACCACCATATTTCTGTTAAAAATTCTAGGCTATGGCATTATAAAACAACAATCAAGAACATCTAAATAAATAAATATGCATATGATAGGACAGCCACTGGCACCAGATCACTGTACTTCACTATACAAAGGGGATAATTAAAGATGGGAAGGCCTTCTGGCATTTGGCCACTCTTTAACTACATGGCCACTCCTCATATACACATGTATGTATGTAGTAACATACACCAGGATGGATGTACAGTAAATGACCCAAAAACATGTCTAAAAAATTACATCTTCAGAGGCAGGTAAATATTGTCATGAAACATTTTGTTACCAAAACTGATATTTTTCCACTAGGATATCATATCCTACCTTCCAAATGAATCCTCAAACACCTTTCTAATATCGATAGAAGTCTCAGAATGTGCCAAAACCAGTAACTTATTAATGGCCGAAATTTTAGGTCATTTACGGTATCTATATATATGTTTTACATATATGCACAGGATGATACAGAGTTACGCATATTACATGTTCATGAAAAAGCAGCAGACTTGATTAATTTGTTGTCAGTAGAGTGGAAAAGTTCTCTGGACAGGCAATCAACCAATTCAATTTACTACCATGTTGCATGCAAGAAGCACAATGGAACCTAGACACATTTGCACATGTACATATTTGTTTTTCATTAATGACTTATCAATATGTATATGACGCAATCATCCGTGCAGGAACAAAAAATGCCCATGTATTTAGATTTAATACTAGCGTGCTGCATTTCATGTCAATCACTTTTGTACATGTACAAGTACATACAAGGTAAACGCATCAGGAAGTAGAAATGAATTAAATATGGCCCCATTTGTACATCGACACCCAAAAACCCTGTGCTGATCAATCTAATGTGTGACATCAGCTTTTCTTGTTTCCTATGCAGGTAAAAACAAGGTTTCTACTCGAAAGGGGCATTGCAGATGTCTAAACAGGAGTCAAGCCATTTAATGCATGTAGCTTTCAAATACTGTAGTTCTTAATACATGTTTGTAAGAGTTTCCACGTACATATACTTAAGCAACTTAAACAAAGTCACTTTTTCAAAAGCTTGAGGTTGGCTCAATAACTGACATTTACCTCGACTGCTTCTCAGGCAATACCTACCCTAATTAAAAAAATTTGGGACAGATGTTAGTAGTGTTGAAAGTAGAATATTACATTTGTTTACCAGCCTTTTGGAAAAGTAAAGATATGAGTATGTTATTCATTAGATGGTCTAACAATGTGAGAAAAAAGAAACTCAATATTCCTGCTACAATTCCATATATATTTGCTAAGATGAGCAGACCAGGTGTCCCAAAAATTAGGAGAAATAGGGTAGCATGTGATTTTCAACATGGTAGGGTGTACTCAAAATTTGACAAGAAACTTCAGAACTCCATGTGCTTAATAACAAATAGCTGCCTCAACACATTCCAGTCCTAACAGGGCCAAGACTTGAACATTATACAGAGACAAACGTTGTATAGATTACACATGCACGTACATCATGTACACAACAAAAAAATAATTACCTGTATCAAGTTATCATATTTATGGACGGTCATGTACTTCAAAATGCATATTTTTGCAATGTATGTGATATTAAGCATTTTTAATTATTTCAACAAGGGAAGTCTGATTAAAAAAATTTCACTCAAAACTTTTTTGTGGTGGTACGTTTTATAACTATCCATGTGTGTTTGGTTTGATGTGGCTCTGAACTTTGGAGTGTTAATGGGGCATTAAAGTTTGTGCTCCAAATTTTCAAGTTACATGTATTTTTTTTAGTGAATTTAAGGTACAGGAAAATTTTTATACATTGGAATCATTGACCACATTAGTACTGACAACATGTAATATGCCAGCCGTCAAGAGAAAACAGAAAACTTTATTTTAAGACATAATGAACATTCATTATAAATAATTCTGTTTTAAAACAGTACTTGTGGGTTAATTAAAAAGGCAGTTTATAAGCGTAAAATATTTTGCATGACATACCTTGGAATTAAGTGAGAATATATATTTATGGGGTTTTCAAACATGAACCTCACTGACGACAGCAAATAATAAACACCACACTGATAAAAAATGCCACCCTTTGAATTAAGTGAGACTATATATTTATAGGGTTTTCAAACATGACCCTCACTGACGACAGCAAATAATAAACACCACACTGATAAAAATGCCAATATCTGTACATGTACATGTGAATGTACAGACATGCATGTACAAGATGCTTTACTTGAGACTGCACAGCAACAGACAATGTAGACCTCAGTAGGCATGGCCACAGCTTAGTGGTTGACACCATCACAGTCTCCAGCTTTGATTAATCAATGAAGTACAATGCCCATCTTTCCGAGGAAAAGGCTCCAACCTTCGTTCGTTGCTATGGTACCAACTTTACGGGCTTTCAACTCTGGATTATAGGATGGGCATACTTCAATGATTTTCCTGTACCTTTATCACTCTAATCTTGGAATGCTTAATGATCCTGTTGAAGTTCGTAAAAGGTATGAACAGCAGATGGTATGCGCAAAAATGAAGATGACCACAGTACATGTACAATGGTCCTACACATGTATGTGTACAGACGCAGGAGAATAAATATAAACAATGTCTTCACGCTCCTTTATTTCATCAATAACAAAATCTAGTTGTTGTAGATGTAGACAGTGGATGGTTTCATTCAAACTAGGCATTAATCATGCCTGCCAATGATGTATCTTCATCCATGCTAACGGGATGTTTAACAAAAAATCTCTGTGGTAGGTATAACCTCACCCTCAGGGGTTTTTGTAGTCAATATTCTTTTAGAAACTCAATTTGATAAAAAATGTAAAAACTCACTTTTTTTTATTTGGCTTTATGGTATTTATGTAAAACTCTGCAATCAGCCCTTAGAAGCTATTTATTGCAAGCCAAAGAGAACTTATGACTATAATGTAATGTCAAAACTTCCCCCATGTAGCTGTCTCTTTTTAATACGTGTATGTTTATCATGTTTATTGAAAATCATTTCTGATTGGTCAGTGGCATATTTATATTGATCCAATGTTCATCCACTGGCAATGCATGTAATAATGAATGATCTGTCCTATAGCGCACTGACCTATTGCTTACATCACTCTATGGAACAATTATTTCCATGTGAGTGGTTTCGTTTAACAGTTAGAGAATAATGGCTCAGCCAAATCTATTCCTTATATAGAAAACGCAAAGGAAAAATCCCAGCTAAGGTGTAACATGTACATACATGTAAGGTTTTTGTACTATCAAGGTTTTCCTTGCCCGACTTCTATCTTCCCTTTGAACAAATGGAATACAGTGTATAAAACAATGTGATAAAGATCTCGTCTCTTACTGGTTTGTCTCAAATAAAGGAATGTCCCAGCTTCCATCGAAAACAATCTTGCCAGACTATTTGATGATTACAACATATATTATATGATACTGGTACATGTATGTAAGCCATGACAATAAAAGTAAAAAAAAAAAAAAAAACAGCAATAAAATAATTTGCTGAGCACTTAGTTTTCTTATTTTTCTCTACATTGTTATCCAGTTTCCACCACTAATGAAACTGACTGTAAACATATAAGACAACAATTCTTGAGCATGGCATTAAAAATAATCCACCAAATATCTACAGTGTATCATTATATCACATCTATATGATATGTGGAGTGGCACAGAAATGTATTTATTTATTTCATTTGACTGGAGATTGACGTGCTACTCAAGAATATTTCACTTATACAATGGCTGCCAGCATTATGGTTGGACGAAAGCAGGCAAAGCCCGGAGGAAACCCATGACCATCCACAGGTTGCTGCAGACCTTCCACGTACACAAACATATACAATTTCGATACAGGGTAGATATAGGCTTGATTCACTTATACAATGTAGGTTGAATGAAGGGGAAAAGGTTCTGTACGAAGAGGTACACATAGGTTTATGTACATAAATGTGATGATGTATGTACATGTACACTACATGTATGTAAATAACCAATTCCTCACACTGTCACTGAACACTGAAAAGCTCCCAATGAACAAGCTGGTAAAAATCAATAGCTAGTAACCAAGGAAAAAAAGTGTCTACTGTGCAACTTATTTTACATGTGTGAATTTCCGATACCCTAATTCCTCAACCTTTTCGTCTATGAAAGAGCAATTTATAAATACACATTTATAATTAGATTTTGGAGACAAGACTATATTGGTTGGATTGGCAGATTTCAGGGCTTCACAAAAAGTATAATTTTATCAGTCTGCACAGTATTATGCCTTCAGAATATGCCTGAAAACATGTGAAAAGGTTGAAGAAGATATGGAGCATATATTATAGCCTCAAACATATTTAATTACAATAAGCTTACCATCAACAACATAGACATGCATGATGATAAATTTATAACTGTTAAGGGAGAAGTAAAAGACTATTTGATTACAGTCAGGAAAACAAACCTCACTGAAAAACTGCACCCTTGTACAAAGATATTGGTTAGTGTAGAACAGATACTAGAAGACAAGAAGTGCAAAGCATTAAATTTTAATGCTATCACAAACATGGATTTATGAGCAATTTTAGACAAAAGAACAAAACTGCAAATTTACACAAAAATGGCATTTTCTCAAAAGAATACATAAATTTTAAAAATTCATCTGGGCTTAACAGACTCTTTTTTTTTAGCATGTGGAAGACTTTGATTTGCATTTTATGTTCCATGAGAAGTTCTATCACCAACCCTCAGTATGGCAATGCTGCAACCATCTATACAGTGTGCTAGTATATTGTTTTTGATGGAATGTAAACAGACGAGTCTTTGGAATAAATCCAAGAGTAGAAACTACATGTACATGCAGGTACATGTATATTTAGCTCATTGTAAGACAGTGCTTTCAGTCTCAAAGGGTACTCTTTACACAACTAACACACTATGTCATTCAGAATGTTTCCCAGACTTCCTCCAAGACACCACCTCACTGATTGGCCAGGTACATGCAAATGTAAGCATACATGTACATGTATGCATGTGAAGAATCACACCAAGCAAAGACATGTTACTCCATCCCCCAACTGTGTGTTGGAACATGAAATTACAAATTAGCTGGGCATGCATGTCACAATGCCATGGAAGGCTAAAAAGCCACTATATTTCACTGGCATGTAAATATGTCATACTTTCAACATTATATTTATTTATTTATTTATTTACTTATTTATTTACTTGCAGAGTTCGCACAGGTTCTTGAAAGTTCTTAGATGCAATTTGAAAAATTCAAGACCCTTGAAAGTCTTGAATTTAATATATTACTTCAACGGTTCTTGAAAAGTCTTGAGTTTAACAAAAATCCAAGAAAACATACTGAATTCCAAGTCAAACCCAGACTGTTTGAGCTACATGTACGTGTCAACATGAAGTGAAATCCTTATATGCAAACCTGCTTATTTCCTAAAAATGGCAATTGGGGAGGTGGGAATGCCTGAGTGTAAGGAGTTGGTTATATGTACTGGTGCTGCAGTGCGCTTCCCTGCTAACATGGCTATGGAGGTGGTGGAAATCCCCAAGTGTACAGAGTTGGTTACATATACTAGTACTGCAATACAGTCCCCTGCAAATACATGTGGTGGAAATCCCCAAGTGTACAGAGTTGGTTACATGTACTAGTACTGCAGTACAGTCCCCTGCTAATACCTGTGGTGGAAATCCCCAAGTGTACAGAGTTGGTTACATGTACTAGTACTGCAGTACAGTCCCCTGCAAATACATGTGGTGGAAATCCCCAGGTGTACAGAGTTGGTTACATGTACTAGTACTGCAGTACAGTCCCCTGCTAATACATGCAGTGGAAATCCCCAAGTGTACAGAGTTGGTTACATATACTAGTACTGCAATACAGTCCCCTGCAAATACATGTGGTGGAAATCCCCAAGTGTACAGAGTTGGTTACATGTACTAGTACTGCAGTACAGTCCCCTGCTAATACCTGTGGTGGAAATCCCCAAGTGTACAGAGTTGGTTACATGTACTAGTACTGCAGTACAGTCCCCTGCAAATACATGTGGTGGAAATCCCCAGGTGTACAGAGTTGGTTACATGTACTAGTACTGCAGTACAGTCCCCTGCTAATACATGCAGTGGAAATCCCCAAGTGTACAGAGTTGGTTACATGTACTAGTACTGCAGTACAGCCCCCTGCTAATACATACATCCCCCAATATGCACGTCGAGGGGTATCCTCAGATAGTGCCACAATGGCTACATGGGGAGCCACAGCATGATCGGTGATCAGCATAGATCACGGGGATCACGAAGCCAGTCTAAAACATATCTACCATACACGTACATCTGCTGAGAATCACATGGCTTTCCAGGCCAGACCAGCATGAGTTTTTCTGTTGTTTTTCTTGGATGAACTTCATTGTGTGAGTATATATCCAACTTTGGATTATGAAGCCCTCGCCACCCCTCTCACAAAATGATTTCATTCTCAGGGTGAAATAATATAACCTTAACTGACATGAGGGGATCTCAACAATGACCAGCTCATGGACAGTTGTTGATCAGTGAATGTTTAAATTCAGTTCATACTAATTGTCACTTTTCCCCGCCCACCATTTACTCACCTAGAGCATCCACAATGCATAACTGACGAATACCCTAAGCTAGCATGTGTTGTGTTCATAACAAGGGAGTGTGCATCCGCACAGCTAAAAAATGTGGATCTAAAAGTTGAGTAGTAGGCCCTACTTTGTTTAATAGTTAAAAATTTTAGCTGCTGATTTGTCTCACTTGTCTGCCCCTTCTCTGATGCATAAAACTGTTTATAAATGTTTTGTTTTAACATGGAAGTCTTCTCAGGTGTTTCCTATTCACCGTCGCCAATACTGAAGTTATAGGTGGTTTGCAGGCTAGACTTAATGACACAAATGACAGGAGACAGCGCAAATGCACTGACCTGATTAACAAATCGAGCATGGACCTCAACAAAATCTGGTGAGGGTGAGAATCTAGTTACTGCATTTAGTGCATACTGGCATTGAGTTCAAGTCTGATAAAACAAATTAAATCAAGACTTTGCAGTATCATGGTACCAGATGACCGCTTTCATTCACAGTTGTATTAGCGCTTGTTTGTTTGCCAACAGACAAAAATTACAGCAACCTGGGAAGAGGTAGTTCTAACAACTGACATAACATTTATTTTGTGGTAACTGTCATGATATCATATGCTGAGAACAGAGGGCAAACATACGCTCACGGACGTTAAGCCAGCCAAGTACAGTAGGATGGAAAGATACGAAGATATATGCTGTACAAACGTTAAGCAAGTATCTAGCTGGAATGTTATAATAGAGGGTTCTTGAATTTGAACAGGATGGGGGAGATTGAAAGATCTTGCAAAGTTCTTAAATTAGAGGTCATGTAATCTGTGTGAACTGTTTGATTGGTGTTTTACACCCTACTTAAGAATGTTTCACTTACAGTATATACTATGGCGACCAGCATTATAGTGGGAGGAAACTGGGCAGAGTCTGGGGAAAACCCCCCAACCATCTGCAGGTTGCTGTCAGACCTTCCCACGTACGACCTGAGAGGAAGCCAGCATGAATTTGCACTCAGGGTGATACAATCCATTGGTGTGAGGCTCCTGGGTCATTGCACCACGCTGACGTGCTAACCCCCTCAGTCAATATGATACATTGAACAGAACATCAAATTATAGCAAACAGCAGTTGGCTCCCCCTTGTGATATCGCACACCATATGAACTGGGACAATGGTGTTAATTTTTAAATTAAAGAGAAGTGCAAGAAAGATCAATTTACACATACTTAAGTGCTTTATTCACTCAGCAATTATAGAGCTGTAATCACTAACTCTGAGGGTATACATTTAGCATTCACTGTCAGTCCATATCAAGAAATCTGGATGATGTACAGCGTACATGATGGCATACAGATGTACAATCCTGCAGCCAGATGTACAATCCTGCAGTGGAGAATATTGTGAAAGGATCAGGTATTATGTGCACATCCTCCTGTATCTCAGTCATCAGGAAGTCATCATGAGACAATCATGTCTGCTGATGATTCTGCTATTAAGACTGAATGGCAACATTTGACAAACATGTCACATACACATGTAGACTGAGCCATCACTAACATAACCCTAATAAAAAAACAGAAAAAGGAAACTCTACCTAATTTTTCTAATAGAGTGAAGCTACTCCAAATTCCAACAAAAACATGTTTAAGGATGCCTAGGAATGTCGCTGGATAATCAAATCTACATGCAGGTACCGTACAAGTATAGTTTTTTATGCCGCGATGAGACCTATTAAATGTAAGAATCGTGTGATTTGACCTTTGAGATTGGAAAATCTGTTTATGAATGACAAACACTAAAAGCAGCCCCTAACCAGCCTTTACCTTCGAACCAATGTTTGTCAACAGTCATTCAGTTTGCAGCCTTGGTGTAGAGATGATAAACAATTATACCAAGTTTCAGGAAATTCGTTGGCTGTGGGGTCAACCCCATTGTATTTGATGCATAAGTCTGATTTATTAATTACAGGTAGTCAAGCGAACGATAAGTAAAGAAATTCACGGATTTCAGTCTAGCACAATGAATAGTTAAATATGTAAATGACCAAAAAATACTCTTCTGAAGAAGTACAATGTACATGAAAAGTCAAGCTTCTGACTTAGTGCACCTTTATATATGTATGTGGGATTGTGTTGAAAGTAGGGAACAAGGGTTTGTGCAACTTGAAGATTTCAAATTTCTTTTGGTTACGCATGGGTGAAAGCTGATAATGTGCCATGCATCATAACATGCAACACACAATTAATTAGCACGGTAATGATTACTGTATATATATATATATATTTTTCTGTACATGAAAACATGTTTTAATTTAAACCCACTAGTGTAGGGCATTATAAGAAAATCCACAGGTTATCTGGTGGATACTGATAAATGCATGTTCAACACAACTCCCCCCCTCCCCCCCACCGCCCCCAAAAAACACACAAATAAAATCAAAAAAGCAACTTCACTTACCTCTGATAGTAGGTTGTCTGTGCTTTTGACTTTACTTTGGACTTTTCGGTTCAGCTTAGCCTTTACCCATTTCTCCACATGGTGATTAAATTTCATAAATATGACGTAAGCAGCATAACACAAGAGCAGGATAAGCGCCTCCCACCAGTCAATATATCTGTCCAGGAAGAAGCATATCAAGAGGATGAGATCAATGCTGTAGAATGTTACATCTCTGAATAATGGCCACCAGGTGAGGGCTAAGACTGTCTTACTAAACAACGCACACATACCAATGACAAAGAGAATGTTGAAGACGGCAGAACCTACAATGGTCCCTATCCCAACATTGTCCCTGGTGAGAAACACTCCAAAAATGCTGATAAAGAGTTCTGGCGCACTTCCTCCTGCTGCCATAAATGTCGCTCCGGCCACATCCTCTGAGATCTGCAACTTGTCCGTTATCACTCCAAGAGACGGTACAAAAAATTCATCACAGACAATAGCTAATGCCACAAACATGTAGACCATGCCAAATACATGGAGTATCACAGCTCCGTTCTTCCTTTGCTCTTCCGTAAATGCATCCTGAGGGTATACCCCTGATCTTTCTTCTGTTTCGTTTGATGCCAAAAGTTTCCGCCCAAACAAAGTTTCTTTCTGTGCCAGGAAGAAAATGCCAGAATTTTCTTTTTCTGAGCCCAAGCCATTATCTGCATCTCTCCACATCAATGACAATGGAAACAAAATTAGTATTCCAAATAAAAACACGCCTGTCATGATCCACAAGCGTAGGCCTTTGGACCGACGCCGAAATGTCCTTTGAATTTTCATACTGGAAATACCCATATTCAAGTATGATTTTTTAAAAATTACAAGAATATCCAGCACTAGTACTGTATTAAAGCAGTAAGAATGGTAAGAGTTTTATGTGTTCTTATACAGAAGCATGACTGAGCCCACTGATGAGGAGTGCCGTTTGATCAGTCTTCACTCCAATCCATTTGTTTCATGTCTCTCTGATTTGGTTGCACGCTTGACCTGATTACTCTGGCCCACCCTTCCACGCCTCAGCAACGATCTTGTCTTCACTCTGTTCACCAACATCCTAGTCCCGTGATGTCCATTAACCCTGCACGGTCAACGGTCAACCTCTGAAATGACATAGGTACAGTATATATGCAGCAATCAATCAATGGGACAGGCTGTAGTTCAGCAAGAGTACATGGTGTGCTGGACCATTAACTATACACTCAAGATGCTGCTCAGTTGTGAGAGACGGAGCTGGGTCAGTCAATATACAGTATAGACACACTAAATATATATCATGAACAATACTAGATGTGGTCCATGTACTGACCTGTACTCTTAGCGGACTTTTTCTGTGATACATGCACTTGTACATACATTAAAGGTAAATTGCTTTGGGTATAAGGAAAAAATTATAGTCCTATTCTAAATCCAAGTACACAAAAGTCCAGGAGTGATTTTAGGTGTGGACTGGTCACAGTTCATGTTCACATGCATCCAACTATGTATACACCATTAAAAATAAATGTAAAAGGCCAGCTAACTCTGATAGTATTAATGACTAATATATTAGAATTTCACTTTTAGATGTGGTATTAAAAAATAAAACTTGCCACTGTGGTCCAGACTGTCACCAAAAGAATGAGAGAGCTGTGAAACTTGTTGTCTTATACTGTACCTCGTAGTAATGACAGACAACACATAAAATGTGCATATACCTGTATAATGGGTCATTTATTCATCTGGCATATTACATGTATATATAAATTCCCTGCAGCTGTGAGTGTCAATGGTCATCCTTCCTGCCTGCTTGTGACATGGTATAGATCATACATGTGTGTACCTGCACAGCCAGTAATTAGCTCTACCAATCTTGTCAATTAAGGAATGCTACTGCACCTGCATCCACCTACAGTGTATGTGTACAGATGAGCACGATGTGTGATAAGCTGATTTTCACTAACGTCACTATATACATGTATGTATGAGATCCTGTACATCATCTGGTTTGTTTGATAAGACAAAAACTAAAGTGTTATCTTAGGTACCTTAGTTCCGTAATGAAAAAACACCTCATCCTCTTCTTTTCTGATAAGATGTTTGTTGCTTACTGCATTGGTACAGCATGAACAATCAACATTAAAATGAATCTGAAAATTTACTGTTTTCTTCAGATAGGAATTTTAATAAACAATAATATCTGGAAAAAACATGTTATACAGAATCAATAATAAAACAACCCATCCCCCCCCCCCCCCTCCCGAATCGAATACAGCTGAGTACCAGTAGGCTGTTTTTCCGGTAGGCAGGTAGAGTTACCTTAAATAACTCTTCAATACATGCCTTATTGATCATGTTAAACAGACCAGTACAATACAGGACATATGTTGATGTCCAGTAACCTAAAAAAAATGGATTTATAACAAGCCACCTAGTTGTATCGATATATCCAAAATTAACCATTTCAGCTTCTTTACCCTGTGAGCATGACATAATGTCATTTTACCACACTTGGTCCTGCACTTGTAACCCACACACATGTATTGTACATTAACTGAACTGTTTAAATTCTTGGTAAGTGATTCCCAAGTGAATTAAACCGTTAGACATGTGTATGCTATTCTGTACATCAATTTTTTTTCGAAGAAGAAAAGTAGATCACATAAATGTACATTAAAGTATTTTCTGTGAATCAAATATAAATGAGCTGCTTCGGAAAGCAAATTTGCCATGCACTACTTTATATACATATGCGTGGACGACATATTAAAACTCGGATAACACATATTTACCTCATATGGCAATACCATCAATGTGATATTTCTTATCAAATCTCTATTTCTAACATGAACATCAAAGCCTGTACACAAAATGACATGGTGCACAAAATGTACATGCATGTCTTGATTTTTGTTCACAGCCAAAAATTTTGCAATATTTGTGAAAAAAGATGAAATGAGTCAACATTGTCAACAATACAATGAGATTTTCATGTTTATGCTTTCTCATACAGTGACATTTAATAAAGCCACGGGAACAAAACCATATATTGTCAGTACTGCATGTGGTTGGAGGTAGTTCTGCAAGCCTTGGGGCAGTAGCAGCTATGCATGTAGTCACACATGTATACACATGTTGGAATACTTACATAACAAAGATGACTCCTATACAGTTATATACAGTAAACACACGGAGATTTAACCAGAAACTGACATCAGCTAGGCTGTCTCATTTCCTAATTTTCTCCAATTTTCCCTATCTCTCCCATGTTATTTTTGTCAGAATAGGCTGTCTCAAAGTTGGTTAGAGACCCCCTGGCTAAACTTACAGATGATACACTCATATTGTTTGTATGTGCATGGATTTAAATTCAGAGATTTTGGTAAAATAAACATACAATGCATATTTGTTTGTCAGAATGAGTGAACCACAGACGCTCGATCATAATCATTTCATCTTTAAACAAGATTGTCAAGACATTTCATCTGACCAGCCTTTGAATAGGCAAAATTCTGTAAGATAGAATCAAGTACATCAGGCCTTGCAAGGGCCTGCACTGCACACGACAGTGTACTGAGCAAGGGTTACACAGGTACATAATGTAGAGCCTACATCATACACATGAAAATAAACATGAAAGCATGAAAACTGTTAAGAGCATGCTAAAATAAAAATTTGTGAAGAAATCAACTGAGAAATGATGCATTGTACAGTGTATATAAAAAAACACATAACTTAAATGCATATTTCAATATTACTGTGAAGTACAGAAATACTGACCAATGTTTTATAAAACACTACATGTGAGCATGGAATATAAACATAAATATAAAACTTGATCTAATTAAGTATATCAGCCTGCGTGAGCTATATTTCTGATACACAGCTAAGACACCATGATGGATGAATGGAAGGTTATGGCTTAATGTCACTTCAACAAAATTTCAGCCTTATTGTGGAAATTTAAATATCATAATGTAAGAAAATATATTTAAGCTCTGCAATGATAACTATAGAAACTATAATTTAGGGCCTGCTTGTTTTACTCTCAATTCTCGCATGAATTTTGACACATTATTTCCAATTCCAAACAAATAAAAAATAAGCAGAACAACCTGATGCCAAAAGCAAATCCCTCCGGTACAAAAAAATTTTATAGTGATAAAATATGATTTCATAAAATCCTCTGCAGGAAAAAATACTATTGTGCTTTTCACAACACTTATTATTCAGTGAACATAACATTGAATTCCTTAAGATATAATATGTTGTATTATCATAGATTAAATTCTGCACAATACTAACCTATAGGGTTACTTGTTCACGTTGTTACTGTATTAGTATACAATTTTATAGCCTTTATAGGCCAATACTCAACTGCAGAGCCAACCAGGTAAATTCATCTTTCTGCCAAGTGCTATGTGGGATACAGAAAACAGGATACTGCTGAGTACATTTCTTCAAGTGTTAAGCTGTGTTCGACAAACGTGGAGATCAATGGGTAAGTGCCTATAACGATTACCATGGCAACAAGGCTATCATCATTATCATCGGATGAATAAAACAGCTGAGTGACAGAGAAATCTAAATATTAACAAAATTTCACAAAATCATACCTGTGTTAAAGCTTGCCAGTCATTTCCATGTACCCTGACTGCATAGTCTCACCACATTTCGTTCATACTGATTGTATGTCTACCTGTCAAATGCGTTTCGGTAGCTGATGGTTGCACCTGTGACGTTAGCAAGCTCCTGTCTTCCTTACCGTGTCGACGACGAATGACTGCGCGCAGTGATAACAACATTAATGTCATGCTGCACAGACGCCAATTTCCGCCTTATAACTCACATTAATAATGTATCTAAAAACTATTTGGTTAAGGATTCTGTATGTTTTTCTCAATCCCACACAAAGAAGCACAAAATGCTGAGGTGACTTGATTAATATTATGAATAATGTGAGCCGTACACTTGATTTAACGTTCGCACTATTTCTCAAGGACTATAACTCCAGCCGGTACAATGAACGATGGTGGGAGTTTGTTTACGTATCTTCGCCGGTAATGTCTTCAGCACTTTAACTGTAGCGTTTAGTTTGAGTTTAGATTTTAAATCTTTACGTTACGTCCAGCGTTAGAAAATGTATTTCGGTTGTTGCATGCGGTAGCGCAAAGAGAGTGTTTTTACTGTGATCCACTGAATCTGAACGGCAAATTGAAACAGATTACAACAGAGTAGTGAAGTGCGCGTGGAGATTGAAGCAGTGGCGGTTAAAGCCAAATGCTACTCACTGCAGCAGTAATCTGGGAGTTGTAAAGTTATACTTTAGGTATCACATGTGTTTGGTAATTCTGCGTTTGAACAGAGGTTGCTGCAGGCAGTTTGGTCGGTGGAAATGTCAACCAGTCAAATGAGCACTGAAACTGCTGCCCTAATGTCCGCCCCGGTGGTACGTTAGAAATTCCGCCTCTGGGTCGAGAGAAACAGGATCGAACCAGGGTCTGGTCACACGGAAGACTTTAAAAATTGTACATGTTGCTGCCTTGGTTGACTGAGAGGTTAGAGCAAGAAAACACGACTGGTTGGCTCCAGTGAATATAACGTGACTGGGTGGGATGTCTATGTCTGGTGTCTTTGGTGATGCATCAGTGGAAGCGGCACTTTGCAGTGTTGACTCACCCTGCCACAAGAAGACAAAGTATATGTACACACAGCTAATTACTTCTTGCTGTCATATGACAGAGAAATTGTTAAGTACGACATTAAACCCCAATTTTCATTTATTCATTGAAATGAGCACATGTTTTCATGAGAATAGAGAAGTGTATATTTTTTCTTTGATTAAGATTTTAAAATAAGAAATCTATTGAGATGTTAGTCATGATGCTTGATTCCTTGTTTCCTTGGTCAGAATATTTTGGAAAATAGCTGCTGATGGCAGAAAATTAGAATTTTTCATTATCTGTTTTACAAATATCTGATAATCTTATAATCTCACCTTTTGTGATAAAATGGTGCGAAAAACAAACTAATGAGGGTTGATGCTGGGGTACTAAATGTAGTGTGTACATTAATAGTGCCTGTACAGGTGTTGATTTTTGCAGGAAAATAAGAATGTAAGACAGTTGCGGAAAATGCAATCAGTGGGTCAGTTCAACTAATCTTGGCTGAACACAGAAAATTGCCCTCACATGAATTCGTGTCAAGCATTGTCAATGTCCTATTAGTTACGGAAAAGGCAACTTCATTTTTTGGGATTGTAATTAACATAAAATTATGAGGAAACAAAATGAATCTCTAACATCCCTGTTTTTATGTTAGCTGTATTTTTCAATGCAAGTAGCATTTTTGGTCTCAAACACCATTGCTTTCTTTGGTCAGATCCCATGTAAAACCTGGTTAAAGTGTCAGCAGAAAAAAAAAAAAACTAAAACTTGCAAGGGGAGATAACTTTGTTTGAATTGCACATGGTCAGTTCAGCAGTCAAGAGGAAAGTTAAGGTCTTATTTCTCAGACATATTATGTACTTGTGAAATGTCATCCTTTATTGAGTTTTTCTGGCCTTCTACAAGGGAAAGCAAACCATGTAACTCATAAAATAACTTTGCCCTTTACCTTCTTGAATAGCAATACTAGCTGTGATTTTTCAGGATCATTTGATTTATTTAATCAATAGTGCTCTTATTCATGTAGGTAGAGGGCTCTTCTGTTGAAAGAGTTGCTTCCCTTTGTAAAGACTTGAAGAACCACATTAGCAAGAATTTGAGGTTTGAGGGATGAAGACATTTTTAAGCAGCTCTGGCAGTAAGTTCTGAAATAGTATATTACACTACTATGACAGGTCTTATTCATGTTAAAATACCTGTTTTGCATGTTGCTTCCAATGAATCAATGCTTGGGCCATTAAAAAGTAGTTATCGTATTCACTGATGTCTGAGCTCTCACCTTCATGTAGGTGACTCCATGCATTACCATCAATAAATACATACAAGCCTAAAACTGGATGAATTGGAATATACTCAAACACCAGTGCTGTGATTGAGTGCATACTCCTCACAGTGCAGAACCATGCATATCTAGGGGAGATAATCTATGGATAAGATTCTTGAATATCATTTGAAGCATTTTTATACATGGACATTTATTGATTAAAGGTCCGTTCAAGTCTGAATAATGTTGCACATTGTGCAAAGGTCAAACTAGCCTAGTGATGGTACTTTTCTTCATTCTGTGAGAAGTATGCATTCAAATGTGACTTGAGTGTTTTCATCAAACCCAGCATTGATGATTGGGGAAAGTACTCCAAACACATACATGTATACATATATGTGAATGAGAAGATGCTGTAATAGTTTACTATACCAAAGAATAGTTCGCCAGAGCTAATTTTCAGCAGTCCTACAATGGTGAAGAGGAGTGTGCTTTACCAAAAATAGAGTTGAGGATAGTACTGTTGGAAAAATACCACACAAACAACAGGCTTGACTTCTCCTCATTAAACTAAATTGTCATGTTTAACATTGTTAAAGAAACATGAAAAGCTGTGACATTACAGAAATGTCACATTCGTGCTATGTACATGCAGGCCTTGGTTTGAAGCAGCCATATTGATATGGGAAGGATGAATGTCCAGTATATCTCACATTGAAATTCAAACCTCAAGAAAGATAGCTCTTCACAGTTCATACCATAAAAGCTTTATGCCAGGTCCAATCTGGGTGGGAAATATTCTGTGTCCTGTGTCAATATGTTGATAGTGATAAAATAAAAATCATTGATGTTGTTTCTGATTCAGAATGCAGCCATGTTGATTTGAGAATGATACACGTGTAGACCTGTAAACAATCTTGAAGAAGATCAGTAACTATATGCCTGACCCATAAGGAGCTGTTACCGGGCATTTTTTTTTTTTACCATCTAGTATACAAAGGCTCATGCAATACGTCCATTCCTGGCTTCAACCATCAATCTCTCGTAAATTGTTTATTGTGCAATCGACAAGTGAAGGTTGCATTTTGGGAATCTTTGCAGATCTGTTCAGAAAATATAGGCCAAGGAGGTTTAGTTAAGAGTCAAATGCAGCTCATTTTTATATTGAGCTGAACCAACTCAAAAATTCTGGATTTCTGTCAGCGTTATGACCCTTTAAATGATAGGTGAAATATGAATATGTAAGAGCTACTGACAAACCGTAAGCGATAATCAGTAAATCTTTTTTGCAGAATACTCTTATCAGAAGTCACATGTGCAAAAGATTTGACAGTCTAGATTGCCATGCGGCAGTTGGTAAATGAAAAACTGTGAGCCACCATCGCAGCATTGGCTGCTTTGATGTCACTTTTACAAGTTGTTAATCTGTTTAGCAAATTATACAGTGCAGGTCAACTAAATCCACCAGCGTCGCTCAATGTCTATGGACGTATAAGGTATCATGATTGTGTATATAGTAGGCTAGAGTTCAATGTTATGAATATTCACGCAAACGTTGATGTTTAGAAACTATGTCACAATCTCCAAAGTGAATTTCTGTTTCCAAATATGCTTCAATAGGAAACCATTATAAGTTCTTTTGTTTTGCCATAAATGCAAGGACTGTGATAACTGGGCTGTAGTCATGTGAAATGCTATAAGGTAAAAGAAAAAATCAGTTTTTGTGCTGTATGAAACTTGAAGTTTTTAAATTTCTTATTGTAAATATCACACCGTGAGAGTTGGTATCATCTACATTAGCCATGTTAATTATGGCATTATGCTGAGATTTTGCATGCATGTAAAGCACAAATACAAGAGTGTTCAATGGTTGATGCTCCGTGTTGAATTGATTACTGTTAAATACAAAATTCAAGACGTACGTGTCTTGAGTGTTATAGAATCAGTGTTAAAAGTAAATGTTAGAGGTGGCATTAGAATCACTCATGGAAAACAATAAATCATTTATATACTGAACTGAATGTTCAGGATTCTCCTAATGGCAAGCTGTTCTTAGCAATGATACCAAATCTAAATTTCAAACTGAGTTTCTAAAAGAAGATAAGGAGGAAAAAAACATCGTTAAATACATGTTCTTAGAAATTGATGAATTAAGTTTACCTTAGCTTAGGTTGGCCATAGCTGCATGTACATGGAGAGAACACGCACCACTGTACCATGTCAAATACTTTACAGAAGACTGAGCAAAGGTAGTAAATGTTCTAAAGGTAGCTACATGTTATCGTTATGGCCAATAAAGTCTACCAAAACATCAAAACATTTGATTGCTGCTTTGCATTTAATTCAGAGAAAAAAAATCTGAACTTCATTTTCAGGTGGTGTTTCTGTTCATAATTATCAAAGTGAGAAAAGACCATGATGAATGTTCCTGGTTCAGAACTTTACATGAAAAAAAAGAATTATTTCCAGTAGCTTTTAATAT